>NC_090759.1:42063389-42070889 GCF_036898095.1 Palaemon carinicauda
CTCAAAAAAAAAAAAAAAAAAAAAAAAAAAAAAAAAGATAACATCCTCTTGCCAGGCATCGCCAAGCTTCGAAAGCACATGTCACTGAACATTCTCTCTCTAAGATGATGCAATACTTCATGAAATATAGAAAAAACATTCCCTAAGCCCTTGTTCCTATCTCGCACAAATTCTAAAACACTTTGAATAGACTACGTAAGTCTTTAGAGCAAACAAATGTGAAATAAAAGTTCTCTTAAAAATAACATAAAGTTACGTATGTTGACTTGAATAAAAAGTACAATAAAATTCATGACGAAAGTCTTACATAATTTTCATAAAATACTTATACATACATGGGAGGACCTCATTTTACGGACTGGGAATCATTTCTTCAATGCACAAATGATAACAATATATGAAATATAAATAAGATTATAAATAAACTACGATATTTTCTCTACACTAGACCAGCTTCGTAAGACCCCCAAAACAGATTATTTATTCCAGGATTGAATCGATCGATTCGGCCGGAGATAAATAATCAGCAGCCAAGTTATCTTTACATATACGTTATCTTTACCTGATATAATATTTACATAAATACAATACAGTTGCAAACATAATGACCACCTAGTTAACCTTTGATTATTTTTTTTCATCTTATTCGCAAAAGTTAAAGTATTGTGATTGGAATATACTATAATCTCTCCATTTTGTGGTCGACTTACATTAACTAAAAACCTGTGTGATCAGTGCCAGTAGTTTCATTTCAACTGTCGAGTCGACTTGTTGCTTCTTCTTTTTCAGCTTCGATGGCATAAGGCAGACAGGATGAAGAATTCCTTTTTTATCTTCTTGCAAGAAGATAGCTACAATCCCGTTATCCGACGCATCCACTTGGATAAGAAATTTCTCGGTGATATCCGGTCCTTGAAGTATCGGTTTTGAAGTTGATATGTTCTTCCTCAGACTTTTACTTTTTCCTGATATCTCGATAACGTAGGTCCAGCATATTGATATCCTCCAAAATCCGGAATGGTTCTTGTAACTTGTTGGCGAGAGGGAATTATCTTCCCGATTCGTAGAGCAATACCTGCTGTCCTACCATAACCCGTCTGTTTGTACTTTTTCACGCCAAACTTTTCTTCGACCGTTCTTGCCTCGTTTTCACATCGTCTAGGGAAAATTTCCTTAACTCGCCGTTTCCTTTCCTCAAATCCTTGACATTTCCTTCGTCCCTTTCCTCTCGATCCATTCTTTTTCCTGCAACATTTTATCTTGTCCTGGGCTGAAGGGTTCGGCAACCTGTCTGTTCATATCCTTCCTACCGAACCTTTCCTTCGTCCGTCCTTGACTCTTCGTCTTCATGCCTTCAAGGGAAAATTTCCTTATCTCGTCGATCCTTTTCCCCAAACTCTTGACATATTCTCTTTCCGTTTCCTCTCGGTCCTTCCTTTTTTCTGCTAACATTTTCTTCGTTCCTTTCCTGAAGGGTTCTCCTCGTACATTCAGTGGGCATAAGAGAGTTTCCTTGATGCCCTGGTTGGGCTTTTCAGTCGTTTGACATACGTGACATGCACAGCAAAACTGGCTCCCGTCCTTATGCATGCCAGGCCAGAAAAAAGTGTTTCATTATCTTCTCCGTCTTCTTCCTTATCCCCATATGTCCCGTTTTGTGCGCTAATGCGATCACATGTCTTCTTAACGGTGTGGAAATTAATATCCTCCGATATAGCCCCCATTTCACCCTCAAATGGATACCACCTGTCTGTGCTTTCTCATAATCAACACATCCTTAAGATAAAAACAGGTCGGAGACAGCTGTGCCTCTGTCTCGTCCACCATACGGTACAATAACTAGGTTAACGTTGCCTCCTTCCAATGCAATCTCATCAGCCTTTTTCTACTCACTTGTCCTACTTTTATCGCTGAATTTTCTATTTCTTCCACTTCCATTTATTCTTTGTCTACTTGTCTGGTCATCCGTCGCTCTTCTTCACTCGGGCTTACTCATGAGTTCACTTCTTGCTCACCATCAAGGGAATCCTCTTCTTTGGAAAACAAATCCTTTAAGTTCATCACTCCTTCAATTTCTATTTCTTCTTCGTCCACATGTCTACTTGTCTGTCGTTCCTCTTCGCTCTGGCTTAATCTTGAGTTCTCTGTTTGCATAATATCAAGGGAATCCTCTTCTTTGGAAAACAAATCCTACAAATTCATTTCTTCCCGGTCTGTTTTTCTTTATCCTCTTGTCCATTTGTCTGTCCTTCCTCTTTGCTCGTGCTTACTCGGGACTTCCCCTCTTGCGTACTATCAAGGGAAACCTCTTCTTTGGAAAACAAGTCTTCTATGTTCATCACTCCTTCAATTTCTTCTTTTTGTCCTCTTGTCCACTCATCTGTTATTCCTCTTCACTAAGGCTTACTCGGGACTTTTCCTCTTGCATACTATCAAGGGAATCCTCTTCTTTGGAAAACAAATTTTCTAAGTTCATCGCTCCTTCTATTTCTTCTTCTTCTTCGGCAGCCACTTTTTTTGTCATACTCCTAGGAAACAGAGACGGCTAGTCCTTCTCGAGTCCAGTCGTAGGATTATACTTCAAAGGTTTCTCCGCTACAATGGGACAAGGCACGAATGGCGCTCCACCAACCTCATTACCCATCAGGACGTCTACTCGTTAGACAGCCATTTAATCCTTTACCTCAAAGTTAAGATTATCTGTCACCAACTCGCATGACAGTTTTAAACGGAAAATACGGGTGACCTCCTCACCTCCTATTCCCTTCAAAATAATTGAGTCCCCTGTGAGAGACTGTTCCACCATTGGATGTATTCCCCATACAGCAGCAATATACTGTAGTTATAACTTGTGTCACGCAAAATTTTGACTGAGGTTCGCTCACTCCCGTCTATTGCTGCTAACATACCCTCATAAATATATAGTTTAAAGGTTTCCATGCTGTTTAGGTTCATCCTGTTCGATGCGTAAACGGTGACTGGTTCATTTTCCTCTCTATCCTTTCCCAATTGCTTCTTAGTCTTTGCATTCTGTGAAGTCGTATTTTCTTTCATCACTTGGGGTACTGCTTTCGGTTGGTTTGACCAACATTCCTTACTGATATGGCCTCTCTTGCCACACTTAAAACAGACAATGTCAACTTTCTGCACATCTTTTACAATACTTGAAGGAGGACGATTCGACGTTTGTTGCTGTGGAACTATCGCATTCTGCATAGGGACAGTACCAGGACTACTTCCGTTGTAACTCTTAAAAATAGTCCCGAAGTTATTTCCGAACTGGTTTCTATGATTCGGTGAATACTTGACACTTTGTGGGAACGACGGTTGAATCTTCAGTCCCGAGGAGGGTGTACGATTGAAAATATCATAATCTTCACTCACAGAAGCGGTTTTATCAAGTTTCTTCACTTCTCTCTCTCTCTCTCTCGAGTATGGTCGAATGTGTTCAGGAACTCCTCCTAGATACTGCTCTAGTATTATCAATTCTTCCAAATCAGCCTTCTCCTTTACGTTAGCAGCCTCTGTCCATCTCTTAAAACATCATCGTACCTTATAAGCGTAATCCAGGAAAGCCATTTTCTCGTCCTCCATTAAGCTTCAGAATCTTTAATTATAATATTCAGGGGTCATCTCATACGCTTGCAGCACGCTCCTTTTCACTTCTTGATACACCATCCTCTGTTCCTGAGATAAGGATAGGTAAGCACTGCGGCCCTTCCCATAAAGCACACTCTGTAATAACGCAGACCATTCATCTTTTGGCACTTTTATACTTGCTGCGACAGTTTCAAAAGGATGAAAGAACTCATCTGTAGATTCTTTGGTGAACCTTGAAATTAACGTCTTGGCTTCCGACACATTAAACATGGGACCATGCTTAACAAGGGCTGCCTCGGTTTCCTTTTGCACTTTCAGCTGGGCACAGGCATCTATTCATTCTAACTCCCGCGCATACCTCGCTTTTTTCTATCTCTGTTTCTTCCTGTCTTCTCTCTTTTTCTTCTTGTCTTGTGATTTCCTTTGATTCCATCTCTCTCGCATGTCGTTTTTCTTCTCTGTCTTCTTCCTAGTCTTCATTCTCTTTTTATTCTCTTTGTTCAATATCCCTTGCTTCCATTAACCTTGAATGTCTTGCAATCCTTCAGGTTTCTTCTTCTTGTGTAGCTTCGATATCCTTCTCTCTTTCCATCATCTTCAACTTTATCAAATTTTCCTGCTGCAATTCGTCGAACCTCAGCCTCTACATATGTATCTGCTTTCATGCCTTCAGTTTGAGAATTAACCGGTCCTTGTTTCACTGAAAATGCTTCTTCGGCTTCCTCCAACAGTTCACGAGCTGCCACAATATTCTCTTCGACAACTTTCCCGAGTTTATCAACTCTTCTAAGGCTAGACACTTCATTTGGGCCTTATTCATCCCACTCGTTGCATGTCAACCCCATGCCATTAAGATCGCGAGCCCCTGAGCTTTAGTTACATTAGCTTCTGAGAATTACTGAACTCTTGGGCTTCCTAAAAATTCCTGGATGTTAAACTGTGCAATATCGTAATTTTACAATAATTAATGCCTCTCCATAAAATAATATACTGACAATACTCAAGACTCTATCAACATGGCCCTGTTATCAACAATATTTAAAACAGACTCGCTCAATTCCAAGGGTCTGAGCACCAAAATATATTATATGACATGGATCTCTGGTCCAGGCACTACCAAAATATATTATACTACGGCCCGTGAATGGGAACGAAACATATGAAATTACATATACTATGACTGGCAAGTTAATCAACCTCCCGAATTCTAAACTACCTTATTGGTTTTTATATTAAGACTATTACACTTTAAAAACTTAATACATAAATTCTAAGACCGTTAAATAACTCCCAGACAGCAATATATAAAACACTGAATTTCCAAAGATATCTTAAGCACACTCAAAACCAAGCTGGGTAATTACTCAAGTATTATTAAAACTTATTTAACTCTCACTGTGGTTCTTAACAGGAATCGAGCTGTAACTGGTCTTAAATAATGAGGATTGGAATAATACAATCTTTAAAAAAATAAACATATTTTATATAAATTACAATACTTTGAAAAGAAGTTACAAAACAAAAATAAGTCGCTGGAAAGATCTATTTCTGAATAAAACTTAGAATAAGACAGAAATGTTAGGATCTGAAATTATATAATGATATGACTTAAACTATTACTGTATATATGAATAAACCTTAACCTAAAAAAAGAAATAATGCAACAAAAATAATACAAATGTTTGAAACAACTCTGAAATAATAGAATGTTTAAGTTTGACTCTTAATGAATTATAGTTATCAAGATCACTTTACAAACCTATCATGCCTACAGGGCCTTTTGAGAAACGTTATACAATGTCAACACTCACCCTAATACAATGAATTCAAAATCACCTTTTATTCTTGCATATTTTTTGAGACATGATTTGGTTTGAGGCGCAGAGTCACTTAGTATAGGACACACTAAAACGCATTAAACACTTACGACAAATACACTGGATTACTTCCAGGAGAGGGAGGGAAAGAGGAAGGAGGCTATTTCAGGCAGCGGTTCTAACTCGATCTTTATCTGTCTGTGTCTGACTGTAATCTAACATTGGTCACCTTTTATATGGGATTTTGCCTAATTCTAGAAGGTTCCAAATGTATGTGTATATATATATGTGTATATGTATATATATATATATATATATATATATATATATATATATATATATATATATATATATATATATATATATATATATATATATATATATATGTTAATCATGTGTAAGAAAACATTTATATGTAAGTCTATGTACGTGTCTGTATATGTATACCAGTATGTGTACACGTATGTATATGTCTATGTATATATTATGCATGTTTTTGTATGAATGCCTGTCTATGTATACGTATGTATATGTCTTTTTATATATTTATATATAGATGTGTTTTACATATACATATAGTTTTGCTTATGTATTTATATAGATAAGGCTACCATTATTCATATAAAAAAAAACTGTACTGAAAGTGAAAAAAAAAAAGAATTTACCTGTCACTAGAAATGACCCTTTTTGGCAGGTGTCTAATGAGGTGTGATCTCCGCCCAGTAAACACCTGACCTCAGCCCAGGTAGCTGGTATGGGAGTGTCATTGTTCTGTAAGCCTCTATATGTATGTTCATACGTTTACTTTCCCTAAAAAATGTAAAGTTACCTCTCTCAATAAATCAGTCCTCTGAAGAAGTATCACGAAATTAAACAGGACTCAATCGTATATTTCGTATTTTCATTTTCCCTGTGGTTCTTCTGCATCTGAGCATCACGTTTTCCTGGGATTTTTACGCATATATATATATATATATATATATATATATATATATATATATATATATATATATATATATATATATATATATATATATATATATATATATATATATATATATATATATATATATATATATATATACGTATATATGTTGGTGTGGTACTGTTATAAACACACATTATGGTTCCAATCAAATGTCTCTTCAATGTGTTATGTATTTTAGACTTGTAGGTTACTTCTTCTGAATAAGTCTAAGTAAGTTAACTTTAAAACAGTTTATTAACATCTCCATCACAGGAGTATAGATGGTTTGGTCGGATGACCATTCCGTATGAGCAATTGACAAGAACTAACTAAGATATCAATGTTTATGATAACGTATAGTTAGTTATCTTAGCATTTAATGACAAATGTAAACACAACATTTATACAGGAAGGCACCTGGATCCGGTTGAGACACAACTCTTCTCACGGTTCGTTTTGTGTTTACTCTTCATGGAAAATGTTACATTGCAAATGGTTAGCTTGGTCTTCCTTTTCGCATCCTGTTATGACTGACTTGGCGTTCTCACACTCCTCCTAACTTCTACATTGACCTCTTGGGTCATGGATTTAATTATGTAATTTATAAACATTACATATATACATACAGTATATACAGTATATGTTTATATATATATATATATATATATATATATATATATATATATATATATATATATATATATATATATATATATATATATATATATATATATATATATATATATGGTTAACGTAAAATTATTTCTTTGTTTTATTTAAATCAGCCTAGTTTTTCTTTTAAGTTAAAGTATTTTTGTTGTTTGTTTACTATGGTGTTGATGTAAGTTAAGTGGCTCTCCGGTTGTTTAATAGTGTTTTTGCGCCTCCTCCTCCTCCTTTGTGTATTAGTGGACTATCGTTTTAAAGATAGTTATTCTTTTTGCTGTGAGTGTTGATGAACGCAGGGAAGGTGATGATGAGTGGATATGGTCGACCGGTGAATGCAGTTCGGGCCTTGATAAGCTCTCACCGACACTATTTCCCGTCTCAGCATTTGTTGTGTCTTGGAGGACGACTTTGGCTATTACCTTCGCACTTCCGTTGAAGTGTTTAGCA
>NC_090759.1:42075889-42080889 GCF_036898095.1 Palaemon carinicauda
GACAGCAATATACAAAACACTGAATATCCAAAGGTCTCTTAAATACACTCAAAACTACACTGGGTAATTATTTTTAAGAATTATTCAGAACGATTTCATACTACGATTCTTTAACAGGGGTAGGACCAAATACTAATTTAAACACTGATGATTGGAATAATACACTCTTTACAAAAATAAATATATTCTATATAGATTACAACACTGAAAAGAGTTTACATAAAAACAAAAATAAATCACTCAATATATTAAGTCTGTGCAAAGCTTAGATTAAGACAAAAATTATTACACTCTGAAAATTATATAATCACTTGACTCGAAATATTAAATCTGAATAAAACCTTAGACTAAGACAAAAGAAATAATACTTATAAAAATTATACAATCACTTGTTTCATTTGAAATTAAATTTTCACACTATTCAATTAGTCTTTACACTCAATAAATATAGTTAACCTCATAATGATACAAATACCTTTCACATTACTATAGAGCTAGTTACAGAAATTCTAAGAGAATTGTATAAATACACACTATGTTTACAAAAACTTGTCACACCAAAACTTTGATATTTCACTGAAAACTTTTAAAACAATACACTGAGAGGCGTAAGAGAGAGAGAGAGGGGGAGATGGCTATGACTTAAGGCTGGAATTCTTTATCAGGCCTATACATCCCTGGGGTCGGCTTTTTATGAAACTTAACTACTTCCAGAATATTCCAAAAGATATGGAAGCCGGGGAGGGGGGTTGGCCTAACAGTGACGCCAGAGTTTCGAACAGGAGAACCAACCCCGCTCTACAGTAATCCACCTCAGCCAGATCCACCCACCCACCGTTATCAGAAATAAAAATAGATAACATCCTAACACTAGGATTTTCGAGATCTTTCCACAGCCCATGACATATAAGAATTGCATAATTTCTCTCAAAAATGACACAATACCTCATAAAAATATAAAAAACAATTACATAAGCCCTTGTTCATATCTCTTAAGGTCACAAAACACTCTCAAACAGCTTACGTAAGACTTCGTAACAAAAATTCGTGAAATAAAACGTTAATTCTTAAAAATTCAATAAATTTACATATTATTATTATTATTATTATTATTATTATTATTATTATTATTATTATTAAAGTATTATTGACAGGAATTATAAAAATAACATCAATCAAAATACTAGTTATATTATTTGTGTTATTATTAGAGAAATATATTTGGTATGAAAATTCTTATGCATGTCTAATTGATATAAAAAAGACTGGTTTAACTTCAGACTATTTTTGTTTGACATGGACTAAGACTGACTTGAACTTGCACTTTTGCCTCTGGTACATTCTTATTCCGTGATTGATATATGCCTCAGTAGCCTGATGAAAACTATTTCTTTGAAATTTTTTCGCCCAAGCAACAAAATAAAACTTTTTATTTCCTACGAATTAAAAATTCAGATCATACAAATCTCAGTTCTGAAGCCCGTTCTTGCTTCTTTAAAGAAAACAAAACAAAAGCTTTGCAGTTTGTTTATTCTACTGAAATGAAAAAGAAAATGTGAATTTCCTTTTATTTTCCTTCATTGTTTTGAGAATTTAACACTGAGCGCTAATTGAATACCCCCTTCAAGATTTTTATTTCCTTTTCATTGTTGCCCAGACAAACATAAGTTTCTTCTTTTATCTTAATGTAATTTCTATCAAAAAACGGATGTGATTTTTTTCAGGGGTTGATATACATTCTCTCTCTCTCTCTCTCTCTCTCTCTCTCTCCTCTCTCTCTCTCTCTCTCTCTCTCTCTCTCTCTCTCTCTCTCTCTCTCTCTCTCTCTCTCTCTCAATAAATTAGATTTCTTCTACACCCACAGAGGTTGTTAGACCTTATTGGTAATATTCCTACTCAGCCATTACCAATTGTCGAGTGTAGCCTAATTCAGAATTCCTCAAGGTTTGACAATTGACTGTCGACATCTACAATAACTTTTCCTTCTTACGTTATCAATTGTTAAAGGAGATTACAGTTACGTTTCACTTGTTAGTCATTGTCTCTAAGGAAGATTGTGTTTATATAAGAGAGAGAGGTGACCTATTTCAATTCATTTCCTTCATTATAATAACAAATAGAATTACAAAAAGCGTGAAGTATTCTACCGTTCCCCTAACCCATAAAAAAGTTCTGGACTGCTACCGAATTATTGTACATTTTGTCAGTCTCGAAAACTACCTTTATTAACAATACTCCCCTCCCTCTTTTCCTCACAATAAAAAAATAGATTTTTTGTAGTTATACAGAAGTAAAACACCTTTAGTTTTCTTTTTTCTTTTGCAGCTTTGCAGTGAAACTGATAAACAAGCTAAAGCAAATACACAAAGTTAAAGTCAGAAATTAAAATGATTATTTTCCTATTTTTGTAATGCTCACATTGTTCACCTTAGTTGTCATTGTAAACATCAGCCATCACAATTGCAAACTCCTATACGAGAGCTTTTACAAACTTGGAATTCTCATTATTACTACTGTCTCCATTTCATCACATAGGTGGGAGCATCTGCTTTGTATTGCTATAGCAAATTCTTGTTACAGGAGAGTTTATTTTCTATCTTAAAATAAGCTTTTCTCTCTCTTTCCTTGGAGCTATACAATTTTTCCTTCGCACCATTTAATGGTCGGTTGAATTTAACTAGTTTAACAACACTGTTACATCTTTAACTAAATTACTTTTTTTTTCACTGAGAATACAGTCTATTTCGTTTGCTGTTTCTCCTCTTGGGCTTCTCTATGTCCCTTTTCTTTATTACTTTATTTTATAAAAATAAGGTGATCATAATTTTAACATAGTTTCTTTCATCAAATTCTGCAATAATGTCGTCTCCTCTGTCATTGCTAATACTCACTCCAAATATAATCTACTGCTGATTCTCCAATCTTCTTTTGTCCTACATTAGCACTGAAAATACCCAAAGCTAATGTAAATAGAGTCTCTTGTTTATATATATATATATATATAAAATATATATATATATATGTATATATATATATATATATATATATATATATATATATATATATATATATATATATCTCCAGATCTTCAAGAAAAAAACTTATATTTCTTCTTCTCTATGGGATGTTCTTACTGCACACGTTTGAATGACCTTCAATTCCTACTTCTGCTGAAGTCCTATCACGAGTACTAAACATTTTTTCCATCTTATATGCAAGATTTAGAAAAATACGGAAACCAGATCCATTTTCTGTGTTCCTTTGTTGTCCCCCGAAGCAAAATACATGGCTCTCTTTTAGCTATATATAAGATTCCCCAGTTCTTCTAATTTCACCTATTCATATAGCATACCAATTTATTTTTTTAAGCTCTTACAGACAGGGTCCTGACATTGTGTGTTCCAAGGTTCAGTTTCCAATGGTATTTTTTTCCTGAACAGGGAATTTTAGCAGCCTCTGCAGTAGGCTTTATATATATATATATATATATATATATATATATATATATATATATATATATATATATATATATATATATATATATACATAATGTATATATATATATATATATATATATATATATGTATATATATATATATATATATATATATATATATATATATAATGTATATATATACATAATGTATATATATATATATATATATATATATATATATATATATATATATATATATATATATATATATATATATATATATATATATATATATATATATATATATACATGCATATATATATATATATATATATATATATATATATATATATATATATATATATACAAAGCTAGTCTACATAGGCATGAGTATTTTATTCACGTGTTTCATTTGTGCATTTAAGATATTTATAGCCAGCTCGTAACGGTGAGTTTCACTCATGTAGAATTAAGTAATGTATGTAAAATTACGTAAGACTCTCGACATTCCTTTAGTTGTATTTTCATTCAGTTCCGTATATGTCAATTTACATCATTATAAAAGATTTAATTTCTATTTCACGTAGTTTTCGTTACAATGTCTTATGTAACTTGTTAAAGGGTATGCTGTAAGACACACACTAGGAATTGCATCATGTTTCCACGTGTTTGGAAAAGGAATGAAGATTCAAGACTAAAAATTATTCTTTTTTTAATGTTACGAGAGGAGTTGGACGGAGTTTGCTGAAAGAGTTGCCTCGCAAGCGACGATAGTACCCTACTTCCATAATGCCAAGTTGGCAACCTTGATGCCGCTTGACCATGCCCCCATGGTTCCAGAAAGCCGAACTGGAAGATTCTGGAGTGAGTTAAGTTAATATAAAAGGACATAGCAATGCATAGGAGACAGAGAGTTTCAGCTTAGCATCCCACAAGATTTGTGCTTCCGCCAGCCTGTATCCAGCGACTACATGCATAGTCTCTCCTCTCCAACATGCATAGTGTTTCCTTTCAAACAGGAATACATGAATAGTGATTTCTATCCTAATTATACCGTCTATAGTGTTATTTAAACGTTAGTGATATTATTCTGTTAAGTCAAGTTAAGTGGGTTAATGTGAGTAAATTTTATATGATGAAGTTTTTATGACTGGCCCTGTGAGATTTGGTTAAAAAGTGAAGAATTTTTTTATTGCTTAACCGTTCGGTAATCTTGTGTGAGTCAGAGGGCGCAAGATCATCAGTTAAGTATATGTAAGTGTAATTCCTATTTATTTTTTATAAGTGTTAAAGTGGCAACTGTTTTCATAAATTGTCAAATTTAAATATTTCTATAAATTACTTTCTAGTAAAACACATACAAGCAGAATGACAGCTAGATGTGAAGCCGAAAATGAAGAGCAGATGAATTTAATACGGAACATCAATGCAAGCAAAATGTCAGTTAGACATGAAGCAGAAAACAAAAAGCAGATGAATTTATAAAGGAAAATTATTGCAAACAGAATGACAGCTAGACGTGAATCAGGAGACAAAGAACACTTGAATTTGAGAAGCAACACTA
>NC_090759.1:42085889-42090889 GCF_036898095.1 Palaemon carinicauda
TTTCTCGAGTTCAGTCGTAGGACGATATTTATATGGTTTCTCTGTTAAAATGGGACTAGGTACAAATAGCGCTCCATCAACCTCATAACCCAGCAGGACATCTACTTCTTCGAAGGCCAATGAATCCTTTGTCGCAAAGTAAAACCTACCTGTCATCAACTCGCATGACAGTTTCAAATGGCAAATAGGGGTAACCACCTTATCTCCTATTGCCTTGAAAAAAAGAGATTCTCCTTTGAGAGACTTCTACCATAGGTGTACTCCTTGTACAACCAAGCTATGGTTACAATCTGTGTCACACAATATCCTCACCGGGGATCGCTCACTCCCGTCTATTGTTGCTAACATACCTTCAAAAATATATGGTTTAAAGGTATCCATCTGCTTGTGTTTGTCCTGTTTGTCATGTGAACGTTAGCTGGTTCATTTTTCTCTTTGACCTTTCCCGATTACTTCTTCATCTTTGCATTCTGTGAAGTCGAATTTTCCATAATCACTTGAGTGACTGCTTTCAGTTGATTAGACCAACATCCCTTACTGGTATTGCCTCTCTTGCCACACTTAGAATAGATAAAATTACCCCTCTGCACATCTTTCACGATACTTGAAGGAGGAAGATCCGACGATTGTTTCTATTGTACTATCAGATTCTGTTTAAGAACAGTACCAGTGCTACTTCCGTTGTAACTGTTAAACTTGTTCACCGAGTTATTACTGAACTGGTTTCCATGGTTCGGCGAATACTTGACACTTCGTCGGAACGACGGTTGAAACTTCATGCTCGAGGAGGGTTTACAAGTGATATTATAATCTTTACTCAACGAAGAAGCTTTATCAAGTTTCTTCACCTGTCTCTCTCTCTCTCTCAAGTATGTTCGAATCTGTTCAGGAAGTCCTCGTAGATCCTGTTCTGGTATTATCAATTCTTGTAAAATAACCCTCTCCCTCACATTAGCACCCTCTGTCCATTTCTTAAAAAATCGCCGTACATAATCCCAAAAAGTTATTTTCTCATCTTTCCTCAAACTTCGGAATCTTTCATTATAATATTCAGGGGTCATCTGATACACTTGCAGCATGGTCCTCTTCCCTTCTTGATACTCCTTTCTCTGGTCCTAAGGTAAGGAAAGGTACGCACTGCGGCCTTTCCTAAAGAACACACTCTGCAATAATACAGACCATTTATCTTCTGGCCATTTCATCATCGCTGCGACTCTTTGAGAACAATTTAAGAATTCGTCTGGGGCCTCGTCTGTGAACCTTGGAATTAACATCTGGGCATCCGACACATTAAACACTGGATCGTGCGAAGCATTGGTTCCTTCTATCTGTGTTGCCAACTTAGAACAGGCATTCAACAGCTCCAACTCCCTCACATGTCTTGCTTCATCCATCTCTTTTTTCTCTCGTCTTCTATCTTTTTCTTCTCGTCTTGTGATTTCCCTTGCTTCCATCTCTCTCACATGTCTTGTGATATCTCTGGCTTCTTCTCATTCTTTTTCGTCTCATTCTGCCTTTCTTTCTTCTCGTATCGCTTCCATTTCTTCCGCATATCATGCTTCTTTTGCCATCATCTTCAACTTAAGCTAATTCTCCTCTGCTGCTATTCGTCGAATCTCAGCCTCTACATCCCTATTTGCTTTCATGCCTCCAGTTTGTGGGCAACTGGTCCAGGGCGTCAGAGTCATCAACTAGATAAGAAATGTCAAGAGACGAATCCGGGGTTTCAGGCAACTCTCAAGCATACTAACGCCCAGAGAGACGACTCTCTGTCAGCTAGCTCCAGTCACCCTTTGTCCCAAGAATTAAAAAAAAAAAAAGGTAACATTTATCTCTAGGTTTTTCAGTAATCTTCCAAAGCACATGTCATATAAGAATTGCATATTTTCTTACAAACATGACGCAATACCTCATAAAAATATAAAAGAACATTACATAAGCCCTTTTTCCTATCTCGTATGGCCACATAACACTCTCAAACAGGTTACGTAAGACTTCGTAACAAATATATGTGAAATAAAAAGTTATTTCTTAAAAATTACGTATATTTACATATAATGAATTGAATGAGAAATAAAATTAAATCAACGACGAAAGTCTTACGTAATTTATATAATCAACTTATACCTACACGAAAAGAACTCATCTTAAGAGCTGGCTAACCTGTTCAATGCACAAATCAAAACCTAAATAAAATCATTAACAAACTACTATATTTACTCTACACTATACCAGCTTCGTAAGAATATATATATATATATATATATATATATATATATATATATATATATATATATATATATATATATATATATATATATATATATATATATATATATATATATCATCATCATCAAAATTATCATTTCCTACGCCTATTGACACGAAGGGCCTCAGTTAGATTTTGCCAGTCGTCTCTATCTTGAGCTTTTAATTCAATACTTCTCCATTCATCATCTCTTACTTCGCGCTTCATAGCTCTCAGCCATATAGCCCTGGGTCTTCCAACGCTTCTAGTGCCTTGTGAAGCCCAGCTGAACGTTTGGTGAACCAATCTCTCTTAGAAATTGCGAAGAGCATACCCAAGCAATCTCCATCTATCCCTCATCATGATCTCATCCACATTTGGTACTTGAATAATCTCTCTTATAGGTTCATTTCTAATCCTGTCCTACCATTTAACTGCCAATATCCTTCTGAGGGATTTGTTCTCAAATCTACTAAATCTACTGGAGATTGTTTCATTTTCATACCATGATTCATATCCATACAGTAACACCGATCTCACTAAACTGATATATAACTTGATTTTTACATGTAATTTCAGATGAATCAATTTCAAAATTTTACTCAGCAGAGCCATTGTCTGATTTGCTTTTTTTTAATCTTTCACTAAACTCTAATTCTAAAGACTCTGTAATGAAGATCATAGTTCCTAAATACTTAAAAAATCCTACCTCATTAGTCATTTCTCCTTCCAATGATATTTAATCTTCCATTACATAGTCCGTTCTCATCATCTCTCTCTTTCTTCTCTCTATCTTCAGCCCAACCTCGTGGGATATTTCATGTATTCTGGTAAGTAAGCATTCCAAATCTTGTGGTGTTCTATTGACAAGAACTGCATCATCGGCATACTCTAGGTCTGCTAAATTCCTATCACCAATTCAGTCCAATCCTTCTCCATCATCTCTTACTGTTCTACGCATTCCAAAATTCACGAGGAGGATAAATAACATAGGTGAGAACACATTCCTCTAGTGTACTCCGCCGTTCACTGGAAATTCATTTAATAAGAGTCCATTAACATTAATATTTAGGAGGAATTCCATAATATTGCTGAACTCTCCTCATAATAAGCCGGTGAACACCTTCAAAGGCTTTTTCATAGTCAACAAATGACTTTAAAAGGGGATTTTTATATTCCACGTATTGCTGTACATATCTCATAATGAATATTTGGTCAGTGCAACTTCTAACTTTTTTTTTTTAAATCCTGCTTGTTCATCTTTCAGATTTTCATCATTTTATTTTCTCCGGTCTCTTTAGAATAAGCATGCTATAATTTTTATAACAATGACATAAGTGTTATGCCTCTTTCATTATTGTAGTCTGTCAGGTCTTTTTTTTCTTTTTTTTTGGCTCTTTTTACCAACATTCCTAACTCCCATTAATCAGATTTTGCCTCTTCATGACAAATTCTACAAAATAATATTGTAAGTAGTCTGGCAGTCACTTCATTTTCATCCAGTATCATCTCGGCAGTTATTTCATCTTATCCCCGGGCTTTCCATCTCATTAGTTTTCTTAGGATATCTTCGACTTCAAACACACTGAATTCAATCATGGGTACATCAAGGTCTTCATCCCCTTCAGGTATATCAATGAAATTATTCCCTTCGTATCTCCTATTCCTGACCTCTGTAAAACCTTTAATCTAACGTTGTATTTCTCCATCTACTATTGCTATAACCGAACCATTTCTATTTTTGATGGGTATATGCTTGTTCTTCTTTGCCCTTGTCGAGATTTAATTAATAATTCTAAGAGCAATTTTTACATCATAGTCACTTCCTGAATTCATAGTTTTCTCAGTCATTCCTGGCTTGTCTTTTGACCTCACTGTCAATACTGCAATAATTAGCATTCTCTACCTTGTAATTTCCATTACTTCCTCAAAAACTTTCAACAATCAATTTCCGTCTTTGTCTCCTTTTTATAGTATTACAAGTATTATCTGATATCCATGGCTCTCTCCGTGTAACTGCGTATCCCAAGACTTCACTACCAACTGCCTGATATATGTTCTTAATATCCCACCATTCTTCATTAACTGTCTATTCTTAGTCTCTTGTAGTTTCTGAGACTGCAAATCGATTTCTACATGCAATTCAAATGTTTTTATGTGCTCTTCTTATAAAAGCTTACCTGTACCGAACCTAGTTATTCTATCCCTCTTTCTGCTAAGTGCTTTCACTTTTATTTTCAGTGTGGCAATAAGAAGCTGGTGATCACTACCAATATCGGCACCTCTATAGTTTCTTACATTTGTCAGAGATCTCCTTCTCTCTTTATAAATGGCAATGTTATCTTTCTGATATTCTTAAATGCCACATGGTGAAGGTCATGTATACGTGTGGATGTTCTTGTCTTGAAAAAGACCACCTCTAAGGACAAGATTGTTTGCTTAACAGAAACTAATGAAATTTGCTCCATTTTCCTTTGCAACTTCGCCAAGACCATCGATACCCATCATATTCTCTATCTGTTGATTATTTCTTTCAACTTAAGCATTGAAGTTGCCAATCATAATTTTCATATCTCTCTCAGGGATCTCATCGATTACGTTTTGCAGTTCTTCATAGTATTCACCTTTCCTATCTTCAGGGTAATCATTTGTAGGGGCATAGAAATTGTTTTACTCATATCTTACTGATTTGATTTGAAATTTTCTATTAAAAATCTACTATTTACAGCTCTCCACTCGGTTAATAGCTTTT
>NC_090759.1:42093389-42103389 GCF_036898095.1 Palaemon carinicauda
GACATTTGAAGAGAACCCAAATGTGTGTTAACTACAGTAGCACACTAATAAATGGTGGCAGCGGTAAAATTCTAAGAACCAGAGAAAGATCTTCAAGAACCAGCGAATAAAACACTAAGAACCAGAGAAAGATCTTCAAGAACCAGCAAATAAAACTCTAAAAACCAAAGAAAGATCTTCAAGAAATCAACAATAATGACTCTACTATTTTGACTAAGTAACATAGTCCACCGAAGAAATGAAACATTTAATACCAACAAATGAATGTTATACAAACTGAGGAACTGGATCTTCAATCAACATCCTAAGAAAACCAAGGACTGACATTCAACGTTTACAAAACATTGAAGAAACATATCCAGGAAGCACTACATTCAACGGAAATCGGACCGAAAATATTCACTCAAACATCAAGAGAGAGAGAGGAAATGACGACATCACACTTCGCCATATAAACCGAAGCTAAGTACAATTTTCTTATTCATTTCAGTATTGAGCAGTGAGGTGTAGTTACCACGAGTCGATAGTCCATTATTACTGGGGTGAGTTGTTTGCTAATCTTCAATTTCCTTTCATTAAAGGAAACTGTGTTCAACTTCGAATTCTCGTCTAGAATTTTTTTTTTTCTCTCTGTGCTAATTCCATTTTCTTTCAGAAGTTCTCGGGAAATATCTTTGTATTAGTATCCTTGTTTTGAGGAATTTTGTTATGATATTTATCATTTAGTGCTTATGCGTTTACACAGTGGACGTCTGTATTCATATAGATATTTTGATAGGATTGCAAGGGGTCGTAGAGATAGGAAAAGCAAAACCGAAAACATGACGCCCCCTGTGAGCCCAGGCCCTGGACCGAGTAACCCAACAGCAGGACATGGTAACCCCCTTCCTATTGTGACACTAGTAAATGCTCGCTCCGCAATCCTTCCTTTTCAGGGTCGGGTTAATGGGTTCTTGCCTCAGAATGTCAAGTCATGGATCTCATCCGTCGATGCCCATTTAAATGCCAAATAAATTGTAGACCCTTTTGTACAATTACAAGAAGCTAAAAGTTTTATAGACTTTTCTAAAGGAGATGCGAGTGCGTATTTAAGAGGTGTTTCATTTCAAGAAGCAGTTACCTGGGATGATTTCAAAGTTAGGCTACGTGCGGTCTATGGGGGTGAAAAAGCCTTGGATGTAGTTTTAACATTAAGAAATACACTTAATCAAGCCACTATGACTCGGCTTAATGTTATTGAGAGAGCAGCTCTCATAGCCGATAGGCTTAATGAATATCAAGATATTTTAGGTAATTCCACTTGGGTTACTAGAGATAACATCTCCGTGAAAGATTTCTTACGATTAATGTATCTAACTTGCATGACACTTATGTTACCTGAAGCTTTAGTGCGGTGTTTTGATAAAAAGTTAATGCCAGCAAGTACGGAATTGGATGTATATAAACAGATAAAGAAACACATGTCTAAGTGTCTTGATCTTGATCCCGTGTTAACCCAAGTTTTTGCAAAAAATGAAACAAAGCCACAACAAGTAAATGTAGTTAATAATAGTCAAGTTGCAGGAATGATGTGTTATAATTGCAAACGTCTAGGTCACTTGATTGCGGACTGCAGAACGAAATTCTGTTCGATACATAAGAGTTCGACTCGTTCATATAGTCAGTGCTACTCGCGTAAGACACAACAGAATCCAAGAAATACACAGTCAATTCCACAGTCAGTTCCATATGGAAATGAAAAGGAAAATCCTCATTTCAATAAAAAGAAACAGCCAAACGTAAATGTAGTTCAGAATCCGAAACAAACAAACAGTTCTTCGAATAACGCTGATCCTGGGTCGTCAAACCAGACCTCGCAAGGTCAGACTAATTTTCAGAATGTGCAGAGCAAAGCAAATACCACATAATTAACTCCAGTGGGGAAGAGAGTGATGTTGGGTCAAGGTCATTCATGTCAACCTCAGTAATATTGAATAATCAATTTAATGTTTTATCAGATCATTGTGAGGCAATAGATTTTCCTATGAAACACACTGCCGAATTAAGTAAATCAGTGCATGCTCCCATAGATTTGCAACGAATTCATACTATAATAAGTCAAAATGAGTTACGACCATTATTATATGCTGTAAATTTAGAACACAGATCATTTACATTATTTTTTGACTCTGGTAGTCCACGTAATATCATGGATTTGAGGACACATCATTTGTTGTTTTCAAACTTTCCAATAGAAAAATCCGGAGTAAGACTCTCAGGTATAGGAAATAATGAATTAAATGTAATAGGCGTAACTCATGTTCAGTTCAAGGTCGGTAAGCGCACGTTTGTCGATACCTTTGTCGTTGTACAAAACATTTATATGTATCTAGCTGTAATTATAGGACACCCATCTATGGGCAATCAAAACATTATCTTAGCCCCTGCCAACCACGGCGTGTATATCAAAGGAAAATTCTATAAGTCTTCTAATATCTTGAATTCAGTTTTGGATAAAAAGGAGACGACAAATAAAACAGTGACGTACGTTGAAGAACCAATAACTTGTCTCACCAATAAAGAAATAATATACGCGACTCAACAGAATTCTCGTTCACCCGTAACATCATCTTGCACGCAATCTATCGAGCTAAACGTACCTTCGAATTTAATAGTGCAAGTAAAGAAAACATTACCGGGATCTGAAATATTAATCCTTTCCGACACTTTGAAAACTAACGGATTGTCTGTCACACAAGCTATTTATACAGTAGGCTCACATCAACAATGTAATATTGAAGTCTGTAATCATTTAAATACCACTTTAGTAATTCACAAAAATCAACATATCTTGGATGTAGAAGTTTATAAACATCGTATACTTACCGTTGCTGAAATTAATCACGCTCAATCAGTTGCGGATGAATCCCTTTTGCAATCTATTAAAAATAAAATCAATAAAGACCTTCAAGACGAAGAAATTCAGCAGAAAATTTTTGGACTTTTAACTGAATATCATGATGTTTTTTCCACTACGGATGGATCCTTAGGAAAATAAGCATCAAATAAGGTTAAAGGACAAGCAGAAAATTATCTATGCACCCTCGTACAGACTCCCTATGAAATTCCAGAACGAAATAAATGATGAAGTAGGTAAAAAGCTAGAAGAAAGAGTCATTAGGAAATCGAACAGCTCTTATAATTTTCCATTAATAGTTGTACCGAAAAAAGATTGAACATGGCGTATCTGCGTAGACTTGCGTCGCCTAAACGAGGAGACGATCCCTGATCGATTCCCAGTGCCATGTACTGACAATATCTTATCTTTTTTAGGTCAGAATAAATATTTTATCAGTTTGGACTTACTTAAAGGCTTTCACCAGATATCATTAGAAGAAAATAGTATCCCATACACAGCCTTCAGCACAGCCAAGGGACATTATGAGTTTTTACGGATGCCTCTTGGTTTACGTTGTGCTCCCATAACATTTACAAGAATGATTAACATAGTGTTTGGAGACTTGCTAGGGGATATATTGCATGCCAATATGGACGACCTTGTAATCTTTTCCAACACCTTAGAAGAACATCTACATAAATTAGAACTAGTACTACAGAGACTAAGACAACATAACTTAAGGGTAAAGATCAGTAAGTGTGAATTTTTCAAAACAGAATTAGTCTATTTGGGTTTTATGTTGTCAAGCCAAGGTCTTAAAGTAGTCCATGATAAGGTGTCGACTATCCGTAACTTTCCGATACCTACTAATGTCAAGGGAATACAGCAATTTCTGGGTTGTAGTGGATATTACAGGCGTTTTATACGCAATTATTCAATAATAGCCGCTCCCTTAACTGATCTTACGAAGAAGGGCGTATATTTCATATGGTCTGAGCAGCATCAACAGGCGTTTAATACCTTGAAAGATGAACTGTGTAGTTCACCTATCTTAAATTTTCCTGACTTCGGTAAGGAATTCTTCATTGCAACAGACGCCTCAGACTTAGGAGTAGGTGGGGTATTGCTTCAGCAATATGAAAAACAATTTTTCCCGATAGCTTTTTATTCTCGAAAACTGAGAACTTTCGAAAGTAAGTATGCAGTAATAGACAAGGAAGGGCTAGCTATTGTTAATTCACTAGTGCATTTTAAGTTCATATTATACGGTTATCCCGTTAAGGTTCTTACTGATCAGAAACCACTAACCGACTTCTTTAAAGGCTTCAACCACAGCCCCAAACGAACTCCGTGGCATTTGATCATTCAAGACTTTGGCGGGAGAATCGGGTATTTACCTGGGAAAGCATATATCATTGCTGATGCATTATCAGGCAACCCCGTGTCATCTTGTACGGAGCCTTTAGCTGAATTAATAGATATATCAACATCCATGCCTATTGTTAAAACGATATCTGAACAAGAAGATCCGGGCTGGAGTGCTGAATTATTACAGACTGAGCAATGAAAAGATTGGAAATTAGAAAAAATTATAAATGCTTTGAAAGGCAATCATAAGGAAAAGGAATATATAAAGTATAAGCACCAGAATTATATAATCAAAGACAATATTCTGTGTAGGACCATGACAAGGAAAACCCGCAATACACCACATTTAACTAACGACCAGGTTGTAGTACCAATCTCACTTATTTCCACTGTCCTAAATTGGTTGTATGCAAATCCATTGCATGGACACCCGGGGTTCTCCATAATGTCACAAAAAGCCAAACCATTGTTTTATTGGCATACGATGCTTACAGATATAAAAAAAACACATAGCTAATTGTCGCACATGTCAGGAAAACAAAGGGCACACGAAAACACCTGTCAGCCTAGGGGCTTATCCCGTGCCCAATCAACCCTTTGAAAGGATACATTTAGATTTATTAACAGGATTTTACGAGTCAGACAGAGGAAATAAGCACCTCTTAGTAATTGTAGATGCTTTAACTCGATATACAGAACTAATAATGCTTAAAACTAAAACTGCGATTGAATGCGCTAGGAAGTTTTACGAGTGTTACATTTGTAAACATGGAATTCCACACATGATAATCTCAGACTCGGGTGGAGAATTTAATAATCACTTTCTTACCTCATTGTGTGAATTCCTTAGCATAAAGAAAATAAATACCATGATATATCACCCATAGTCGAATGGGCTAGTGGAAAAAGCAAATAGTAAGGTTTTAAATATATTAAGAGTAACACTAAGGGGATCAGACCCCAACTGGGATATTGCAATACCTGCGGTAGTGAGTACTCTGAATCAGTCATATCATATATCAATTAAAATGTCACCGCACGAAGCATTGTATGGTACCCCAGT
The DNA here is from genome assembly GCF_036898095.1 of Palaemon carinicauda. Taxonomy (NCBI): domain Eukaryota; kingdom Metazoa; phylum Arthropoda; class Malacostraca; order Decapoda; family Palaemonidae; genus Palaemon; species Palaemon carinicauda. The sequence goes on from NC_090759.1 coordinate 42,098,699, forward strand.
TAGAACGCCTTTCCATGTATTAACGCCGACAACTAATCTATCAAATCCTTTAAAAGAATGTATAAATGCAAGCAAAAGTCGTTTTGATATCCTTCGAAAGAATCTAGAAGAATCACAAATCATAATGAAAAGGAATCATGATTAAATAGCGAAGACAACGAAAACATGTACCTTGGGTGATAATGTATAGATACAGGTAAATGTACGTAAAGGACTCAATTATAAACTAACACCTAAGTTTGAAGGTCCATTTAACATTTTGGAAACATTAACGGCCAATAGGTTTAGAGTTCTAAACGTATCCCAACCCACTGATGAGAGAATCGTACCATTGGCTCACATAAGAAATTAAAATAAAAAGGAAAGAAGTGAGGGAAAGATTTTTTATTTTTTTTATTTTTTATAAACATTATATGTTAAAAGTTTATCTTCTTAATACAGGAGTAATTACATATATTTTCCTCTTTACAGGTTTCCAAGATGAAGTTTTTATTATCCGGAGTGATATTGTTCGCTCAAACATTTTTCTCGTGTGGGATGAGCTCTAAAACTAAAAGTATAGATGGCACTACAGTTGAAAGACAAGAAGATGTTTTTATTAGATCAAGTAACGTAGTTGTTGAAGTGCATATGCAAGCAGTTTTTCTCCCAGAGAATGATGTCACTAGCTTAAAAAGCGGCATTTCAAGGATTGCTGTTTCATTAAATGAAATGCATAGAAGACATTTTCCTTTTAATACAGAGAGTTCGCTTGCATCGACACTAAAAGTTGCAGAGATGCTATCTGACGACTTGCAAAATAAGACTTACGAGGCAGAATCTTTGGCTCGTGACCTTTTGATATGGACTGTAGGACACGATAATCTTGAGAATCTTAGGAATTTCCAATCGTCTTAAGATTAGTAATCAAAATAAGAAAATTGAGTTCTTGACTCATGAAGATGAATTGATTATGTCAGAACTAAGGAATCAGTTATCTTCAATCAATCAAATTATGAGTTTAGTAAATGAACATTCTATTAACATCAATCAGATTATGGAAGTACAGGATTTGTTGGCAACGTTAACGTATTATGATTCAAAAGTAGATCACATACATAATAGAATTGCACATTTCATTGAGAAATCAAAAGATTATGTGGAAGCTATCACGTTAGTGACTAAAGATGTACTGTCACCCCATTTGTTGCCAATAAGAGACTTAACGTTAATTGTGGAGAACGGACGGGAGAAATTAGGTTATATTCCTTTGTTAGACGCACGTAGGTTAGAATTTTATTACTGCCTAATTACAGAAAGCATTGAAAATCACAGGATTATGATTACAATTCCCTCTGATTCTTCCGATGCCTGCCAATCATACAGGATATCACCATTTCCGATTTTCATGACGAATCACTCAAATCCAGTAATGTCCAGTTTGACAGGACACGTATTGATTTCCCCAGACAAGGAAACATATACGGTCATTAAAGACTTAAATCAATTAACTCACTGTTCAGACGCAATGGATAAAAAAATATGTACAGCTGACTCATTTGAATTCCATAAAAATTTAATGGATTCATGCGAGTTATGTATAGTGCTAGACGGTGCTCTCTCCCATACAAATGAAAATTGTCTGGATAGGCTTTATCCCTTTGGCAATAATAAGTTCAATTGCAGCCTGAACAACGGCTTGTGGATACGATACGACAAGGCCGGCTTCAATGTATCATGCCCGGACGGATCCACGTCCTATTCCCAAATCTTCGTTGCAGCAGATGATTGTATCGGGACGTCCCCGAATTATACGGTGCATGGAATCAAGACTATCATCAGAGAACGAGCCTACTTCGCGAACTTCACGTGGTCAACAACAATTCCATCTTTACCTCTCCCATACAATGCACATGTGGCTAAGCGGTTGATGAAATTGACCGAGATGGACCATCCGACACCGACTTATGAAGAACGTCGATTATATATACTACTAGAAGGAATAAGTCTTACGTTGATGATATTTATCGCCGTTAACATCCTTGTTTGGCGTAGGTTAAAAAGTAACAGTATTGAGATCAAACAGAACGTTTTGCCATGTCCAGATAAAACTCCTTATTTAATTCAATTTAAAGACGTTTGAAACTGGCCCCTTCATTCGTTCAGAGGAGTAATATTGTCTTGGAAAAGTGTTGTGCACGAAAAGAAGTTAGTACGCTAGTAATATGTAATAGAAGAGACTATAGAACATTTGCATTTTAAAAAAATAAACATTTAAAAAACATTTAAGAAATAAATCATTTTTTCGGCATCTAATAAAATATATAAGCCTGAATGTTAAAAAACAGAATCTATGGGCATCTAATATAATACATAAGACCTATATGTAAACATATATATATATATATATATATATATATATATATATATATATATATATATATATATATATATATACATATATATATATATATATATATATATATATATATATATATATATATATATATATATATATATATATATATATATATATATATATATATGTACGAAACCGTGGTACATGTTCGTACCAGGAATTCGTGTTTGTGCATTAAAATTGTATCTTTACCAAGGTAACCAATATTTTTATTATTTACCGTATTATAATAATCTATGTTTTTTGACAAAGGTAACAACTATTCTTTAACAAAGTTACCGAATCATATGTATATCAGTATTTTTTTGGGGGTACCATATAATCATTTGCTAGCAATGTACCATATATATGATCTGTATTTATCCTGCATTTTTTCTTTGTTTTGGCAATATTTGTTAATTATGCATTATTATTCTTTTTAATGTGCCTATTTAAACATTCGTCCTCATTTGCTTATGGCTAAAGTTAAAAAAGAAAAAATAATATATATATATATCCAGTCACACTCCTAGTAAACATATTTTGACGTATTTAAAAATTGAGGTAGCTGACCGAGCAAATGTAATATAATAAATATTACTTGTTTAAAACACATGACCTACAGGTTATTGTGGAAGTAAGAGAAGTGTGAGAACTACCATAGTCATATTCTAAGCAGGTTGCAATTGCCAAACCTCAGCAATTTAACATTTTTCACGAAGAGTAAACACAATCAAGTCCCGTGAGAAAGAAGTTGTCTGTGAGAACGGAACAAGCATCTTCCAGTATAAATGTTGTGTTTACTATAATTCCATAAATGCTGAGATACCTATGTAAACTTTAGTATGAAATTGAATATTTATATCAGTTTCACTTTACGATGTCATATGGAATGGTCATCCGACCAAACCAGCTATACTCCTGTGATAGAGATGTTAACACTGTTCTTAAAGAATAAACTATTTTAAAGTTAACTTACTTAGACTATACTTGAAGATGTAACATACCAACTCTAATCTATAACCCATTAAAGATGACATTTGAAGAGAACCCAAATGTGTGTTAACTACATTAGCACACTAATACATATATATCTATCTCTCTCTCTCTCTCTCTCTCTCTCTCTCTCTCTCTCTCTCTCTCTCTCTCTCTCTCTCTCTCTCTCTCTCTCTCTCTCTCTCTATATATATATATATATATTTATATATATATATATATATATATATATATATATATATATATATATATATATATATATATATATATATATATATATATATATATATATATATATATATATATATATATATATATATATATATATATATATATATATATATATATATATATATATATATATATATATATATATGTGTGTGTGTGTGTGCCGTCAATAAAATTTAATGTGGAAAGGGAAATATACAATCAATTACCCTTTCATGATTTGATAGTTCATCGAGATAACGTGAATAGGTCTTTAAAATTTTCTGCCTTTCGAAAGAGCAGAAAACCCAATTCATACATTAATTTTTGTTCATATCATGATGATTAAGTTAGATTAGATATTTAAACGAATCTGTCTATCCGAGCATATTGTCTATGTGACCCTATTTATATTGATAAAGAAATTGAGTTTTCAATATACAGGTTTAGGAACTTATGTTACCCTAAATATTTTATCGAGAAATGTCTAAAAAAAGCGAGAAATATATATTCTAATCCTCTTACAAAAATGATAATCCTGATTTTAAAACATCTCTGCTGCTCCCGTACTACAAAAAAGTCGCCAATTGCTATACAGTTTTTGTTAAGAGACATCGGGATATAACATCGGTTTTCAGTATGAAAATACCCTAAGGAAGAGACTGACAAATAACAACCCAGGTAAAGATGCTGGTGAAATAGGGGTATATATGATTTCATGTAAGGATTGTGGAGAACGGCCGCTCGTTAGAAGATCTTTCTTCCAACTAGCGGAACCTATTACAGCTTGCATATCGGGGAACTACTATAGTGCTATAGCCTGACACACGTGGGAGAAAAGCCATGCAATACAACCTAACAAGGCAGAAATTGTTTACAGGTAACATGACAGGGCAATAAGGAGAATTATAGGTGCAGTAATCTCTTTAAACAAGACCTTTGTGGGTAACAAGGGTGTAATAGAAGATGCCAACATCACTGAAGATATATGTAGAAGAAACTAAATTCGGAATTGTAGAAACATTTGTGAAAATATAAAAGATGCTTCCTCTCCTGTCCCTCCTTCACATGTGAATCCTCCACAGACAGGTCAAGTGACCAACGGCCAGAA
>NC_090759.1:42108389-42138389 GCF_036898095.1 Palaemon carinicauda
CTACACAGTATAGTAAATTCATAAATGCCATGCTTCAGATATCTACATATTACAGTACCTTAATGAACGTAACAGTCTGTTTGTAGCTGTTGCCTGGGTGCCCCAAATATCTCACCAAGAAACAACACCGCTGCATGAAATATCCACCATATAAGTGGGCATAAACGGCAGTGCAAGAGATCCTGTGTCCTTTATCTACTTCACATGTTGACGTGGTTGTAATAAAAAACTATATCTCAGTGTTTGGGCTGAAAAGTCCTTCCTTAAAGAAAGAAAAAAAAATCTATGATACCGTCGATAGAGTTTTTGTGCCCATTCATCTTCCAACTACCACTGATAAAAAAAATTCTTTGAGGAGGATATTTGCAGTACTCTAATCTTCACCAATAAAATATATGTAACAATGCCATCTGAAACACGCCTCTAGTCTACTTTTCACAGAAATGTCCACGTACTGTCTTTGCAGTATCTTGGGTCAACAATCCCTTCTGTCTTTGTTTTTTCTCGGGACCTCGGGCAAGAGATATGACACCATACGGAAAACACCAAGAAAACTTGCGTTCAGCGTGGATACTCCTGATTGTGTCACTTCAGCCTTGAGCTGTGGCTTATGTTTATATCTACCATCAGAACGTCGAAAATGGTATGAGTTCTGAGGTGACTCAGGAATAGAGGACAGTTTCCTCTCTGTAGTATTTGTGTGATCAGTGAAACGAGGCCTCCACTCCATGTCTCGAGGCTGAGCTAGAGGTAGGTCAGGAGCTGGATCTTTTGACCTAATCCATGGGGACTAAATCATTTAGATGTAGGATTTTCTGGCAGCAGTCGGTCATCATAATCGAAGGACAAAAAGCCAAGAAAGTCATAATCAGGATAAAAGGACACTTCCTAGTTAGAAACAAGGCTTTCTAAACTACCAGGTCTTGACAAGTGTGGACTGGAACTTTTGGAACAGCAGAAAGGGCTTTCAACGACGGAATGCTGGACACTTCCCAGAATTTCTAACTCCCTTGTGGATGAAATACACCTTCCTCTTGCAAAGAGGAAGCTAAGAAACAGGATATTGGAAATTTGGGCACAGGAGAATGAACCACCAACTCGGAAGTCAAAATTGGGGTTTTAAACATTTCAGTGGGGCTGTTCACCCACTGTTGGAGGACCACATGATCTCGAGAAGATTCAGGCTTCAATAGGGGAGTCTCATAAAAATTTTCTGGGGGATATAACCAAGCATCCAGTGCTCTTTTCCCCTCATAGGTCCTAGCTGGTTTAAGGATAGGCTTAGGCTTAGCAATAGTTCTAGTAGGATGGAAACTTTTCCTTTGTCTTTGGGACTTGTTACAATCTCAAGACAAAAGGTATGATGCGACTATTGCAGCCATCTCATAGACGTCACCATCACTACTAGAACCAGAACTCTCCAAGACTTCAGAGGAAGTTGGATTATTATCCACAAGTCCTGGACTATTCAGTCTTAGTTATAGGATTAGGACCCTTTGGATACCAGAGAAAGTTCCTCCTAAGATAAACAGGAGGTTGAAGCCAGGCCTTTAACTGAATATGATGATTTTTTACTAGTTCACCATCAAGCACTCTCTGCAGCTCATAGGTGACCTTATTCTCCAGTACCTTAGTAACACGGAATACCCCTCAAATCCAAGGATGAACTTGCTCGACAAAAGGTGTCCCAACTGGTGCACCATCCTAAGAACCAGAAAACCCTCTTTAAACGGTTTGTACCGAGGATGTCCTTCAGCCCATGGGTCTCTCGTTTCTTCTAACATCAACGGGATACTATCAACATCGTGAGCATCCTTCGGTATGTTCTCAGCTGGAGTACAGCCAATTTCGATGTTGTGGAAATGGTTGTTGCTGAGAAATCACCGTTAGAAATTTACCAAGGGTACGGTTCACCCGCTCCACTGTGCCACTAATAGAGGTTTTATACGGAGTTGTTTTCACATATACAACATAGTACTGTGCCAACAACTCAGTAAAGTCCTGGGAAATAAACTCAGGGCTGTTATCAGTAAGTATCCGGAATGGAACACAAGGAATAACAGGAAAACCTCGGTCTTTAAGTGCTTGGCATATTGTACTGCTCTTCTTATTCCTTATGGGTACTGCCATCACCCACTTGGGATAATAGTTGGCCACCATCAGACACCCAATAAAACAAGAACTGGTCGTTGGGAGACTCACAAGGTCCTTAGCAACCAATTCAAAAGTAGAAGAGGTCACGATTTTAAAGGTCAGCGGGGCAACCACCTCTCTGGAAAACTTACAAGTTTGACCTTCCCAACACGTCCGGCTCATAATATCAAGAATTACTCTAAACAAAGATTTGTGTTAATCAAGTCGACAGAGCATTGCAGTCATTTTCCAGATCTCCCAGTGAGCATTCTGGAGGTGAGTCTTGGCAACTAGGTCAATCATGACATTGAAGGTGACTACTGAGACTACCGAGACATCTGGGTTCTGCTTCACTAGCAAACCCTGGTGCATTTCCAGGTCAAGCCAACGTCTCCTATAGTGTAGATAGGAGCATGGAACCCGAGATAGAGGAACCCTGAAGTAGATCATCTTGATGACATTTTGGATCGGTCGATGATATCCTTGGATCTTGGCCACCTGACTAAAGGACAAATGAATATTCCCCAAGTACACTTTATGATCAGGTTCAGGGTCAGTCACCTTCATAACAGCGGTCTTGGTCTGCAGTGGAGAACTGAAAGTAGCTTGAGAGACAATTGAAGAATAGTAGTGTGGTCATACATCAATTGTTCTTGGGGTGAATCCAGTGTCAGGTATACTGCTTCCAGTAGATTCCTACCAAGAACCACTGTTTAACCACTGCAGAGTTAAACAGTGGTAGTCTCCAACCGGAAGGACACTTCAATTCTAAATGGATATAGCTTAGAATGCTTGTGCAAGAACCAGTCAACCCTTCTAACTATTCTCCTGACAGTACCTGGTACTCTATGCCAAGTTGACTCAGTACAGACTCATTTACAAGACAAACCTATACCCTTGTATTCACAAGTGCACAAAATAAGAATTTGTTTATCATTACTATACCTACTGCCTAGTGTTGAGATACATGCATACAACTGAACTGATGAGGTGTCGTTTTAGTTACATACTGGATTACAAGGCAAGCCTCTGGTGCTTCCTGATCATCAGTGACCAGACCCTCAGCGTCAGGCCCACGAGATTTCACCTCCGCCTTATGGCCCAGAATCATGTCAGTTGGAGGGACGTAATTATGAAATTCGATCAGATGGTTAAAATATAGATAGAGCAAATGCACACACTGAGGCTCAGCCAGGGATGAATGACAATAGACTACAGGACAAGTGGGACCCCGATGGACCCACATTTCCAGGTTCAATAGCTTAGACGGGGCTAATAGCAGCTCCTGAGCTGGGACTATTCCTGGAAAATGCATTGCCTTAATCCTATTCCTGCTAGTCTTGTCCAGTTTGAAGCCTTATCGACTGGTGTCCTGCTGAAATTAGTTCCCTTCAGCTGCGAGTCAGGTGTAACACCTGACCCCTCCATCCAAGAGTTCACGACTAGCTCCATGGATTTTTAGAGAAAACCTGGTCCACCACGAACCTCCTTATATAAGGCCAGTCCAGTAGGTAAATTGGGTGTGGAAGATTCAGAGCAAGTAAACAGACAGTTATTGCGGGCTAGTGGGGTAATCAGTCTGCTGCTGATTTCTGATCTCATGGACAGTATTCAACAACAAACTTAAACTGAGATAGGTCCTCCAGTGTCTGTGCTAGAAGAATGTCCACCATCTTCATGTCATGAAGATACATCAGGGGATGGTGATCAGAATGAATCACGAAGATCTGACCATAGATGAGGGCCCTGAAGGTTGTCACTCCCCATCGCAGAGCAGCTAACTCACCTCCAAGGGTACAGTAACGGGTCTAGCAGTCAAGGAAGGTCATGGAGTCTTATACTATCACCCAATGCTCCCCTGGATGCTCCAAGGTCTCCTGGCATAGACAAGCACCCTCACCCAAAGTGTCAATAAAAAACTCCAAGGGTTTAGCATTAGCGGAGTAGTCAGGGTACGATAACGTAATGTCCTCCTTGATCAGTTTCTTCCAGCGCACAAAGGCACAGTCCTTTCTGCAATCCATTTCAGTTTTCCAGTCCCTTGGAATTTACATCCTCCAGTCTTTGGAGATAGCAGTTTGGCTAACTGTGAGCACATTGGGATAAACTTCAGCAGGAGGTTTAGGGAAGTACTCCACTTTATGGATGTATTCAGACAGCGTACACATAACAGAACGTCAACCAGATGACCAAGATACTTGACCTTGGCTTGAACTTAAGAACACTTCCCGAGTTTTATCTTGAGTCCGTGCATCTGGAGAGTAGACAAAACTTTTTCTACTAGTTTCAGGTGTTCCTCAAAAGAAGAGCCAAGGATCAAGATGTCATCAATGAAGACAACCACCTTGGGTTTTGGTAACTCTTGGAGAATACTCTGCATTTCTCTCTGAAACACTGAAGGTGCATTCTTCAGACCATATGATAATTGTTTGAACTGCCAGTGTCCAAAGGCCTGCCAGGTTCAGTCTACAGTAGCCCACACACAACCGTATACTATTGTCCTTTTTTGGGACTGGGACAATTAGTGAAGACCAAGGAGAGATGCTGGATTAAAAAATACCCAGTTCATGTAACTCCTTGCACCGTTCCTTGACAGCATCAATGATCGGTTTTGCAAACCGTAGAGCTCTCTGATAAATGAGCGTCTCGTCATACAGGTGGATGCATATTGGTGTGTTTGACCACTCTCCAATGTCATCGTCACCAATGCAGATGCCCAGATGATGGCGTCAAAGCATTTGGCAGAACTGGTCCTTTTGAGAAGAGTCCAGTCAGTCAGTTCAGGTGTCATGTCGGACTCCTGTGCTATCAGGCAGGATAGAGGAGCACCCACCATTCCTATGGTGAACACCTTCCCCAAGAGATCTCCCTCCTTGATCTTGGCAGTTCTTTCATATAAACCCTTGACTAAAACTGAGGCTTTTCCATCTTTCAGTTCTAGGATGCCAGGATCGCTGCAGCTTATCTTGACAGACAGGAAGTTATAAGGTCGCCATCATAATGCATGTACGGCCAGCAGTTGGTTAGACATGTAGGGCACTTACAAGAGGTGTCAAGCCCTTTACGAAAGTCTACAGTAACAGGAACAAATACTGCCTCAATACTGGCAATCCTGATTGAATAAGCTGTGTGGACTTCAAGTGGGTAAAGCACTTGTTGAAAATCGGCTTCATGTATAGGGAGATAACACTCCCAAAGAAGCTCTTGAGGAGTACTTCCAATGCTCAGTCAATTTCGGGCTCCATCAACTATCACCCCATTTGTTTTCAAGAACTGGAAACCAAGCACTATGTGTTCCGCCATAGTCCCCAAAGGCACTACATGGAACACACTCGGGTGATTATCATTCCATGCAGTACATGGGTCAATAGTGCAGTACCTAAGGTCTTAGGTCCTGTTTGTCCTAAACCCTTCAGACCAATGTTGTCAGGTACCATCTGCAGCTGGTAATCTTGCACTACACTCGATGACAGAAGGTTGACCTCCGTTTCAGAGTCAATGAGAGCATTCAGTGCTCCCAATGGAAACTCTGACATGGTTACTGAGACATCCATGAGGGGTACAGGAGCCATTTGCACCAGGCTAACCCTATGAAGGGTTCTCAATAAAGCCTCAGTTGGAGAAGCTTTGGACAGTGGCAAGGACAGGTTATCACTTGCTAATCCTGAAAGAGCCATTTGATGCGCAATGACCCTTTTAGGTTTAGAGGTATCCTTGAAAATTTCGATTTCCAAGGTTGCCACCGGAATATTAGAAGCAAGCCTCCTAGCAATCACAACCTCATCCAGTTTAGCCCCATCTTCTACACCGAAGGTCTGATGTTTAACCCCCTATGATATTCCTCAGTTCTTGATCACTTCCTGGACTTTGACTTCTTCCTCTTCTTCTTCATCTTCTTCTTCTTCTCAGCACTCCAGGAAGAAGCACTTTGGTTCTCCCTGCTACTGGTCGAACCAGAGTAGGACGACATGGTCGTAGTAACATTCCCTGGTACTGCCCTCCACCTAGAAGGAGTCTGGAGGGAAGTGGTTTCCCTTCTATGACTGCAATCAGTACTTGTATTCTGGACAGGTGTTTTGCGCATCAGGGCGCCCGTTGCTCACACTTCGCGACGTGATGGTTGGCCAAGCCACAGCGTAGTCACAAGTTGAGTGGCCTGGTTTCTTGCATAAAACACAGTATCTCATCCGATGGTGGCAAGCGCACTTCCAGAGGTGCAGGTCGTGGAAGAGTTCGGGGAAACACTAGGTCAGGTGCAGGTGAATGATTGTGGGCAGCCATGGCAACACTATTGCCATACGAGCTGTGCCGTGAATGTACCACACGACTAATGAATAAGTCTTCTGACTTCTGGTTTTGCTGACAGGATGCCTCATCCAGTACACTTAACATGTGTAGGACATCCTGCCAAGGGGTCTGCCGGCCAGCGGAGACATTGATAGTGGGCAGAGTCTGCTCCAGCCAACTCAGAGCTCTGTTCAGAACCTCTCTGAGGAGTTTTCATCTCAGTTCTCTCCGGTCCAAGCTAGGTGTATATCTTCAGCAGTTTGCTCTCTCCACAGGTGGCACTGCTGAAACGGGCTTTCCTCCCTGCATCCCGTCTATCTCTGGCTTCTCAGCACCAGTCGAGGAGGCGTTCCTTCATGTAGGGGTATGAGGTCTTGGGACCCCCTATTGCCGAGAAAGCGTCCTTGATTTCCCCTTTCAGGAACCATCCCATCTCAGCGGTCCCCCTGCCAGAGATTCCTGTTGTATACTTACTGGCACAGTAGGCCTTAAAATCCATCAGGAATCGTGCAAAATTCTGGACAGTTTCTAGCTTGAAGATCCCAGGCTACGGGCTCATCCTGGAATCAAGGGTTAAGAGCAGGTCAGACAGATGGAAGTCTGCCTGGAGGGACTGAACACGGTTAGTGGCTCAGTTGACACTGAGCCAGGAACTGGAAGTGTCACCAGAAGTCTCACTACCAGGATCTTCATTGGTAGATTTCTGTGACAATATTATCATTTTGATTATGGCTGGTCTGGTCATGTCATTGGCCTAGCATCTCCGCTTTGGAATGACCCATGTCTGGGCAACTACTGCCTCAACCGTAGTGGCAGGACCCTTTTCTGTCTGCCAGATATTACTTTGTCACCCAAGAACTGCTCCCGTGGACCACTTGCTAAAGTCTCTAGTGGACTAAAACCGTTGGTTGATGGAACAGATGAGGAGCCAAGAGGTCCACTCCAAACAGGAGACTCCCAGAAGCCAAGCCTGGGACATAGAAGGAGCACTGGTGGTCATGGTGGCTGTAACCCCAGTGGCAACGGGGCATGTTAGCAACGACTCGGCGCTCTTTAGCGACACCACCTGGAGTGTCAGGGACCTCACCTGAGTTGCTGGGTCACTAACAATCATGAAGAGCCCCTCCACATCCCGATTAAGGTTCCTCATAGCTTTTGACCCTTGGTCAATGACGATGCAATGCCTAAAGGTTGCTGTTTCCCGGGTTTGGTCACCAAAACTTATGCAGTGGTTTGCTGACTGTGGCCAGATGTGGCATGCAGACTGTCTAATGTCCAAATGCTGTACACACTCCAACGTTCTAAACACAAAAAGATAAAACGGTGGAATACCCAGAAACCTGGGCAAAAGGTAAGAAGTCAAGAGAACTCGGCACTGGGCACCACCCCTCAATTTTCTTATACTTGGCAAGGGGACCGTGCTAGAACCTTAAATTTCCCTTTTTTCTTCTCCTTGGGTTCCTCATCACTATGCACGGAGTCTTAAACAAGAGAAGCAGTATGCTTTCTTGGTAAGACATTTTTCTTATTTAATGGTAATTGAACATTAGTGGAGGAAAAACAAATTACATTACAAAGAAAAAAAAAAAACTCTAAATTGGTGGCTTAGAAGGAGACAGATTATATAGGGGAAAGAACACTTACTGTTTACAAAAATAAAAATATAGTTTTTTTTTTGGGGGGGGAGGGTATTAAGAGAAAATAAAAATACCTTAGTGAGACATAGATATCCCAAAGTATAGACTCTTGAGGAATCCTTCCTCTAATTATTCAATCTACATATATAAATATAAAGACCAACATAAGGGTAAATATTTAGGCTAAATTCAAATGTAATTTGACAGGTTGCTTCAGATAGGATCAAATTGATTGTACAACAAGATTACACACCTGACTTGTCCCTACATGCTCACCTTTACATCATAGAGACAAAAAATTACGTAATATATTAATAAAATGCTTATAATCATCAATGCTACACTCAAAAGTGTCAGCTAAGTATCATATACAGTATAGTAACTTCCTAAATGCCATGTTACAGATATCTACATGATATAGTACCTTAATGAATGCAAAAGTGTGTACGTTGCTGTTGTTTGGGTGGTCCAAAGATCTCACCAAGCAACACCAACACTACATCAAACATCCACCACCTACATGGGCATAAAGGGCAATGCGAGAGAGTCTGTGTCCTTTATTTACTTTTATACATGTAGACACTGTTATAATCAATGACTACATCTTAGTGTTTGGGTTCAAAGGCCCTTTCTTTAAAGGAAAAAATCAATGATTCCATCGATAGAGGCTTTGTTCCCATTCATCTTCCAACAGCCACTGACAAAAAAACTCCTCAGGGAATATATTTGTATTACTATAAATTTCATCAATAAAGCATATGTAACAATGTCATCTGCAGCATGCCTCTACTCTACTTTTCCCTGAAAGATCCACTTCCTGTCCTTGCAGTGTTCTGGGTCAACACCCTTGGCTTCTTTTTTTCTGGGGACATTGGGCAAGAAAATGACACTATACGGATAACACCAAGAAACCTGGCCAGTTTCCTAATTTCAAAGTATAACAAGCTATTATCTTTGTTCACCTCTACTTGAATAAGTATCAACACAGTGTTTAGTTCTGAAATGACTTTACTTAATCTTGTTAATTATTTTAATATATGATCTTCTCTGTGTACAGGGCACCGTCACTGTAATAAAAAGAAAAATGTTGAGTGATAGACTGGATATAAACAAATTAAACATTACAAAAAATATTTAAAGGAAATAATTCAATATATAAATACAACCTAAACAATAAAAGTGAAAATAAATAATAAATCCAGAAATAATTTGTATTTTTTTTCTATGCATTTTTTCCACAACATGATGTAGATTCTTGTAGGAGATTGAAGACCAACGGGTCGCCATACATCATTTCAGGTGCTGATACTTCCAGGGCCTCTTTAGGAGTGGTCCTTAGTCCCCAGAGGACCCAGAGCAGCCGGGTAAACTAGTTGGAGTTACAGCGGGATATCAAAATTCCTTTGAAGGTGTGGAGAAAACGTTCAACCATTCCATTGGCAGCAGGGCTTGTATGCAGTTGTCTGATGAAGGGTGATTCCTAGGAGATTTGCTAATGATGTCAACCTGAGAGGCAAACAAGGTACCCCTGTCAGAAGAAATATGCTCAAGGATATCAAATAGTGCTATCCATCTTGATAATAGGGCAGAAGTACACGAGGCGGATATGGCAGTTTCAATGGAAATGGCTTCAGGACTATGAGTGGAGCGGTTGATGACGGTAAACAGGTAATAATGTCTTTGTGATGTGGGTATGGGACCTGAAACATCAACGTAAATGTGGGCAAAGCACCACTAAGGTTGAGGAAAGCAACCCACTCCTGAATCTGTGTGTCGTTGTACTTTTGAGGTTTGTCACGAAGTACAGGCGCAGAACCAATCGTCACCATTCATAGTAATGCCACGCCAATTGAACTTTGTCTTCAATATCTGGGTAGTAGAACAGTGCGAGGGATATGAAAGGCCATGAATGACGTCAAACACCTAACGGCACACGGGAGCAACTATCCACAGTTTAGATCTACCAGTATTGACGTCACAGAAGAGGGTGGCGTTGGAATTTTCCAGAGGGACGTCCTCACAATGGTAGGATGCGCAGAATGTTGAACGTACTTGGTACTCAGGAACTTTTTATTGGACTTCTGCAAAGATATTGTTATCCAATCCCAGGTGAATGGCAGCCAATGTATTTCTTGAAAGGGCATCGGCAACAAGAGTAATTTTTCCAGGGACGTGTTGAAGGGTACAATTGTATTCAGCCATGGCGGAGAGATCTCGGCGGTGATAGGTGTACCAGGCGTCGGACTGTCGAGTGAAGGCATGCACCAGAGGGAAGGACGAAGGGCATACCTTCCAAGAAGTGGTGAAAGTAACATACAAGCAAGTGGACAGCAATTCACAATAGAAGGTAGAGTAGCCGGATTCAGCAGTGGACAGTATTATACTGAAGAAAGTAAATGGGTGTGGCGAGCCGTTGACCATCTGCTTGAGTACTGACCTAATAGCATCATTTCTCACATTGATGGAGAGAAGGAAAGGTGCCTGTGGGACAGGAAAAGTGAAAGCAGTAGTGGTTTATAGGGCATTCTATGCGTTGCAGAAGGCCTATTTTTGAAGAGGACCCCACTTCGGGTCTTTTGGCTTGCCCTTGAGGGAGGCATAGAGGGGGATAAGATTAGTGGTGATGGCAGGCAGGAAAGGGTGATAATATTTGATCATGGCCAAGAACTCCTGCAGTGCTTTAACGGTCAAAGCATTTGGAAGCTCTGACCGGCTGCCACCTTTTCAGGAAGGGGGTGGACTCCTTCAGAAGTGATGTGTTCCCCTAAGAACGATACTTTGTTGGCACCAAAGTTACAATGGTTATACCAGAGTATAAGGCCATTCTGTTGCAGGTGGTCGAGCATGATGCATAGATGATGGAGATGTACCTCTTTGGAGGAAGAGAACACAAGTATGACGTCCTTGTAAAATACCCAGAAGGGAAGGTCACCTAAAATGGTGTCCATGAGTTGTTTAAAAGTGGCCTTAGCATTACGAAGGCCAAAACAGGAATAATTAAAGGTTTATGAACCGAAAGGAGTGGTGATGGCAGTCTTGGGGATGTTTTCTGGGTTCATGGGCACCTTATAGTACCACTTCAGGAGGTCGAGTGTGGAGTAATCCTTTGTTTTGTACAAGTAAGAGATCATGTCGGCAATGTTTAGGACTGGGTAGTGATATGGTTCTGTCTGTATGCTTAGGCGCCTGTAATCCCCAAACGGATACAGAGAGCCATCTTTCTTCAGAAAAAATGAAACTAATACATATGCTTGAGATAATTCTGAAATAATTCAATATTCACGTTTGACACTTAAATATTTATAAATAACCTGATCAGGTAACAAAATCTATCTTTCCTACAGAGCCATTTCCAAAAATGTTAGACAATGCCAATACTCACCCTAATAAAATGAATTAAAAAATCACCGTCTATTCTTGCATGACACATGGTTTGCTTTGAGGCACAGAGTCACTTAGGAGAGGACACACCAACGTGATAAACACTTTCAAAATTACACTGGATTGCTAGCGTGCGAGAGAGGGAGAGGGGAAGGAGGGTATTTTCAGGGTGCGGTTTTAACTTTATATCATGTCTGTCTCTCTCTGACGGTAACCTAAGGTTGGGCATCTTACATATCAAATCTAAATGCTTCCAGAACCTTCCAGGATTGAGGTCTGGTAGCGCAGGGCAGTGCCCAAGCATCAAAGTGTCCAACTAGATAAAAATGCCAAGAGGCAAATCAGAGGCTTTACTGGCAACTCTCAGATATACATCAAGGCATCCGAGAGATGACTATCCCTGCTAGCTCTGCCTACCTGTTGTCTCTGAAATAAAAAGTGAGGATATTTTCTTACCAGGTATTCTCGAAGCTTCTAAAACATGTGTCACTGAACATTCTTTCTCTCAAACATGACTCAATACATCATAAAAAATAAAAGAACATTACCTAAGCTCTTGTTCCTATCTCGCACAGATCCTAAAACATTTTCAATTAGGCTACGTAAGACTTCGTAGCAAACATACGTGGAAATAAAAACTAACTCTTAAAGATTACGTAACATTACATGTTTTAACTTGAATAAAAAAGTACAATGAAATTCACTACGAAAGTCTTACGTAATTTACATAAAATACTTATATCTACATGCGAGGGGTTAATTTTACTGGCTGGGGATCATCTCTTCAATGCACAAATAAAACAGTATATGAAATATAAAAGAAAATTATCAATAAACTACGATATTTACTCTACACTAGACCAACTTCATGAGATAGCTTCCCCCAAAAAAGATTATTTATTTCGGGTGTGGATCCATTGATTCTGCCTGAAATAAATAATCTGTAACCACGTTATCTTTCCCTGATATATGTTTTACATTAATACAACACGGTTGCAAACATAATGACCACTTAATTATTCTTTGAATACTATTTTTCATCCTCTTCATAAAAGTTAAAGAATTATGATCGTAATATATTATAATCTCTTCATTTTGTGGTCAACTTACATAAATTAAAAACCTGTTCATTGTTCCGATCAGCACCAGCAGTTTCGTTTCAATTGTCGAGTCGATTCATGGCTTCTTCTTCATCTTCGATGATATAAGGAACACTGGATGAAGAATTCATTCCTTATCTGCACACAATAAAACAGCTCTAATCCTGTTATCCGACGTATCCACTTGGATAAGGAATTTCTTTGTGAAATCCGGTGCTTGAAGTCTCGTTTTTTTAATTGATATGGTCTTCCTTAGATTTTTCCTTTCTCCTACTATCTCGATAAAATAGGTCTTATCACTGCTCTCCTCCAAAATACGGAATGGTTCTGGGAGCTTGTTGGCGAGATGGAATCTTCTTTTCGATGCAGCCCTACCGTAGCCTGTCTGGTTATACTTTTCATGCCAATCTTTTTCTTCGCTTATCCTGTCCTCGTTTTCACGTCTTCTGGGGAGAATTTCCTTAACTCACCGTCTCCTTTCCTCAAATCCTTGACATTTCCTTCGTCCGTTTCCTCTGGATCCTTCCTTTTTCCTGCCAACATTTTCTCTGGTTTTTTGCTGAAGGGTTCTGCAACCTATCTGTTCGTATCCTTCCTAACATACGTGATAGGTACCACATGATCACCTGCTACCACTGTCAGAGGTATGGACATTTTGAAAAACATTGCAAGTCTAAGATTGAAGATAAAGTCTGCGGGAAATGTTTAGGGAGACACTCGACCAGGGAGTGTAATTCGCAAGTGTCAAAGTTTTTAAACTGCACAAAGTTAAACAGACCAAGTGACCACACATTAAATTCTAGAGACTGTAATGCTTTTGACTTGGAATTGAAAAGACTAGCGAAAAATACGGATCATGGTTACTAGGGATATCACAAACTGTGGCTATGTAAATATACAATCTGTAGGTAATAAGATTGTTCAAATTCGAGAATTAATAAACGAGAAATATTTAGATATGCTAGCATTATCTGAAACATGACTAAATAACTTTGACAAGGCAAAGATCACTGAAAGGACGTTCCCCACACATGCCTTCTTTCCCATACCGAGAGAAGGTAGGTGTGGTGGGGGTGTTGGACTCTTTATTTATAAAAGCTACTCAAATCGTAAAACGTTGAAAAGAATTAGTTTAACAAGATTTGAACATATATATATATATATATATATATATATATATATATATATATATATATATATATATATATATATATATATATATACACTATATATAAAACTTACGCCAAAAAATAGAAGAATATCCTTTGTAACAATCTACAAACCTCCCAGAACAAACACTAGTATCATTTTTGAAGAATTTGGTGCTTCCATTAAGATGATTATCATGGAGAAAAACAAATTAGTTATCTGTGGAGACTTCAATTTGTGGATGGATGACACACCAAATCCTGACACTTTGGCATTTAGTGAGTTACTAGAATCATATCGACTAGTGAATAATGTCAACTGTACAACTACTTTAACTGGGCATACGCTAGACTTAGTTCTAAGTGATGACATGAATAATATTGTATCTGATATAAAAGTCGAAGAGAAATGTACTATCTCCCCAGTACACAAACTTATTACGTTTAGTCTACTTCTACAGAAATCTGCATTAGTAAAGAAAATAAAGTTTAGACCAAAATCAAATTTTTCTCTTACTGTATTTATTGAAGAAGTTACAAAGAAAATAAATGATGCTATCCGCATTCCCTGTGATCATGATGACCAACTTCTGTTAGGAGGTAAGTGTGCTACCTGTCTCATGAACACATTTAATAAAGTGAGTAAAAGTGAATATGATACCATATGCCCACCGATGGAAAAGACTATAACCGTAAAAGACCAATCTCCTTGGTTTGATGAGGAGACTTTGGTAAAAAAGAGGGGAAAAGACGTAGGGAAAGAAAGTGGAATAGGTTAAAAACTGAGAGTACTTGGGTAGAATACAAAACTGCTGCGTGTCAATATAAGTAACTACTAAGAAGGAATATAGTGAATACTATAAGAGAAAGATCCTCGAGGCCGCAACAGACATAAATAAGTTATATCATCTCCTGAATGGTATAATGGGATATGTAAAAGAAAAGAAGTTACCTGATGGATACAGTGACCAGGAACTAGCAAATAATTTTCTAGTATTCTTTAAAAACAAAATTAAAAATATAACCAGGTCATTTTTAAATTCTCAACATCAGATTAATGATACACCAGGCACACAGAAAAAAATTAATACAATTCAACTACATAACACAAGACGACATCACCAGAATGATCAAGTGAGCAAAGAAAACAAACTGCACTATCGATCCTATGCCAAGATCTGAAGTAATTGGAGAGAGAAACTTTTCTTGTCAAGCCGAAATAATAACGAGAATAACAAATGCTGCATTGATGAATGTAAGTTTCTAAATCTGAGAAAATGGCTATAGTCACACCAGTTCTGAAAAATACACTGCACTATCAGGAATTGAGCTCATATAGATCTATTTCAAATCTATCATTTGTCTCAAAAGTGCTTGAATATGTAATTCTTGAACAGCTAGTCAGCCACTTAGAAGTATTAGAAGCTTTACCTGACAACCAATCTGCTTACAGAAAACTATACTCTATGGAGATGTCGATCTGCTCTGTTATAAATGATATGCTAGAAATGATGTATTAAAATGAATGTGGTATCTTAATACTGCTCGATCCCAGTGCTGCTTTCGATACAGGGGTGCATGAACTGCTGCTAAATTATCTACGGTCCATTGACGTTGAAAATCAAGCCTTCGAATACCTGAAAGTCTACTTAGCTTGTAGAAAATACTGTGTACAAATTGGAAACTCTTATTCATCATATGAACCCTTAAACAGAGGGGTACCCCAGGGGAGAGTATTTGGCTTAATCTTATTCTGCATCTATACTATTGGTCTATCAAAAATGCTACAAAGGCATGGCGTAAAGTTTAAACCATTTGCAGATGACACATAATTTTACTTCTCCATAAATGATATACATGACACTACTGAAACTATAAACCGAATCCTTGATAGTGTTAGAGAATGGATGACATTTAAACAACAAAAATTAAATGAGAATAAAACGGAATTCATGGTGGTGGGCAAGAGAAACAGCATGAGGAACTTAGGTGATGTTCAAATAAACATAAATAATGACTCGGTGCCGATATCTAGTAAAGTTTGAGATCTAGGTGTATTTCTTGATTTTAACCTGTCTCTAAATGCCCATATGATTAATGTAATTAAAACTGCTGGCTATCATCTAAGAAATATTGCGTTTATAAAAAAAGTACCTGGACGAAAATTCTGTAAAGAGACTTTTGATAAACTGTATTATTACCAGGATTGACTACTGCAACTCTATCTATTACAATTTACCAAAAGTGCAACCTAAGAAATTACAAAACATAATAAATAGAGGAGCAAGACTGATAAAAGGTGTTCAACCTAAAGTAAGGATCACCCCTATACTAATCAATTTAAACTGGCTGCCGATCAATGTGAGAACTGAATCTAAAATATGCTCAATAACCCACCAGGTTATCAGAACTTGTTGTCCAAAATACTTAAGAAAATTGCCAACAAGTCGTGTCGAAACGAAAATAGTTACAGATGTCTTCAAACTATTAGAACCTAGATTTATGTCTACTTTAGGCTCAAGGGCCTTTAAATATGCAGCCCCGAGAATATATAACAACCTCCCACGAAACATTCGAATGATTGAAGACATTAAGGCTTTTAAGAGGAAACTGAAGACTTTCTTAATTCATTAGTCCTTTGACAGTGACGATTTAACAGTAAATGAACAATACGCAATATGAAACGTTAAATACTCTGACCGAACAAGGTAAAACGACAGTGGAGGTCCTGTAGAGAGCACTGTCTGGGACCAGAAAAGCAGCCATCAAAGTAAAGTAAGTGAACCTTTTTCCCTGTTGTCTTTGACTAGTTGTGTTCATGCCTGCTAGGGAAAATTTCTCTACCTCGCCGTCCCTATTTCTCAAATTCTTGATATATTCTCCTCCCTTTTTCTCTCTATCCTTCCAATTTTCTGCTATCAATTTCTTCGGTACTTTCCTGAAGGATTCTCCCCGTACTTCCATCAGGTGTAAGGGAGCTTCCTTGATGCACTCGTTGGCCTTTTAAGTCGTTTGACAGTCGTGACATGCGCGGCAAAACTGGCTCACGTCCTTATGCATGCCAGGCAAGAAAAATTGTTTCATTATCTTCTCCATCGTCATCCTTATCCCCATACTTCCCGTTTTGTGCACTATCATGATCAACTGTCTTCTCAACGGGGCCGGAATTATTATTTAGAGATATATCACCCATTCGGCACTCCAAGGGATATCGGCGGGTCTATGATTCCTCAAAACCAACCCATCCTTCTGATAATAACAGGTCGGAGACTGCTGTGCCTCCCTCCTGTCTACCTTAGGGTACAAAAAGTCTGTTAACATTGCATCCTTCCGTTGCAATCTTATTAGTCTTTTCCTAATCACTTCTCCTACTTCCAACGTTGAATTTTATATTTCTTCAAAATCCATTTCTTATATGTCCACTTGCCTGCTCGTGTGTCGCTCCTTTTCGATCGGGCTGACTCTTGATTTCTCTTTCTGCCTACCATCAAAGGAATCCTCTTCTTTTGAAAACAAATCAGGAAAATTCATTGCTCCTTCGAGTTCTTTTTCTTCTTCATCCATTAGTCCGCTCATCTGTCGTTACTCTTCGGTCAGGCTTACTCTTGAGTTCTCTTCTCGCATATCATCAAGGGAGTCCTTTTTTCGGGAAACAAATCCTCCAAATTCATTTCCTCCAGGCTCATTTTTTCTTTTTCCTCTTGTCCACTCCTCTGTCGTTCCTCTTCGTTTGGGCTTACTCTTGAGTTCTCTTTTTGCGTATCATCAAGGGAATCCTTTTCTTTGGAAAAAAAAATCCTCCAAATTTATTTCTTCCAGGTCTATTGTTTCTTTGTCCTCTTGTCCACTCGTCTTCCATTCCTCTTCGCTCGTGATTACTCGGGACTTCTCCTCTTGCATGCTATCATGGGAATCCTCTTCTTCGGAAAACAAATCTTCTAAGTTCATCACTCCTTCAATTTCTTCTTCTTCTTCGGCAGCCACTCCCTTCTTCATACTCCTAGTCATCATATCACTAGGAAACAGAGACGGGTAGTCCTTCCTAAGTCCAGGAATATGCTTCAAAGGTTTCTCCGTTACAATGCAAAAAGGCACGAACGGCGCTCTACCAACCTCATTAACCAATAGGATGTCTACTCTTCTAGAGCCATTGAATCCTTTACAGCAAAGTCAAAATTACTGTCACTAACTCGCAAGACAGTTTTAAACGGCAAATAGGGGTCACCCTCTTGCCTCCTATTCCCTTCAAAATAATTGAGTCCCCTTTGAGATACTGTTCCACTATAGGATGTACTCCCTGTACAACCATACAATGGTTACAACCTGTATTTCGCAATATCTTGAACGGGGTTTGCTCACTCCCGTCTAATGCTGCCAGCATACCTTCATAAATATATTGTTTAAAGGTATCCATGCTGTTTGGGTTCATCTTGTTCGTCGTGTAAACGGTGGCTGATTCTTTTTCCTCTCCGTCCTTTCCCGATAGCTTCTTAGTCTTCGCATTCCGTGAAGTCGAATTATCTTTAATCACTTGGGCAACTGCTTTCGGTTGGTTTGACCAAGATTCCTTACTGATATGGACTCTCTTGCCACACTTAAAGCAAACAATATCAACCTTCTGCACGTCTTTCACAATACTTGAAGGAGGACGATTCGACGTTTGTTGCTGTGGTACTATCGCATTCTGCTTAGGGACAGTACCAGTGCTACTTCCGTTGTAACTGTTTAACTTATTCCCGTAGTTATTTCCAAACTGGTTTCCATGATTCTGGGAATACTTGAAAGTTGGTCGGAACGACGATTGAAACTTCATGCCCGAGGAGGGTTTACGACTGATAATATCATAATCTTCACTCAACGAAGCGACTTCATAAACTTTCTTCACCTCTCTCTCTCTCTCTCTCTCTCTCTCTCTCTCTCTCTCTCTCTCTCTCTCTCTCTCTCTCTCTCTCTCTCTCTCTCAAGTATGTTCGAATGTGTTCAGGAATTCTTCGTGGATACTGCTCTAGTATTATCAATTCTTCTAAATCAGTCTCCTTTACGTTAGCAGCTTCTGCCCATCTCTTAAAACATCCAGAATAGTCCTTTTCCCGTCCTTTTTGAAACTCTGAAACCTTTCATGATAATATTCAGGGGTCATCTAATAAACTTGCAGCATGCTCCTCCTCACTCCTTGATACTCCATCCTCTGATCCTGAGATAGGATAAGTGAGCACAGCTGCCCTTCCCAAAGAGCACACTCTGCAAAAACACAGACAATTTATCTTCTGGCCATTTCATCGTCTCTTCGACTGTTTCAAAATGATCGAAGAACTTATCTGGAGATTCTCCTGTCAACCTTAGAATTAGCCTCTGTGCTTCCGACACATTAAACATGGGATCGTGCTTAGCAGGGGTGGTCTATGTTTCTGCGCTTAACTCAATTCTTCCATCTCTTTTTCTTCCTATCTTCTATCTTTTTCTTCTTGTCTTGCGGTTTCCCTTGCTTCCATCTCTCTCGCAAGTAATTTTTCTTCTCTCTCTTCTTCTTCCCGTCTTCTTTCTCTTTCTTCTTGTTCAGCAATTTCCCTCAATTCCATTAACCTGGCTTTTCTTGCAATCTCTCAGGCTTCTTCTTCTCGCTTTGCTTCCATTTCTTTCTCTCTTTGTTCCATTTCATTCTCTCTTTCCATCATCTTTAACTTAAGCAAATTCTCCTCTGCTGCAATTCATCGAATCTCAGCCTCAACATCCCTATCTGCTTTCATATTTTCAGTTTGACGGTCAACCGGTTCTTGTTTTGGCAAAAATTCTTCCCCAGCTTCCTCCAACAGCTCACGACCTGCCACAATATTCTCTTCAGACAACTTTCCTGAGTTTATCAACACTTCTAAGGCTACACACCCAATTTGGGCCTTTATCATCCCATTAGCATCTGACAATTCCTGAACACTTGGGTTACATTAAAACTCTTGAATAATAAGTTGTGCCTTCTTGAAATTTTACAATAAGTAATGCCTCGCCAAAAAAAATAATATACCGACAATACTCAAAACCCTATTAACACTGCACTATTCAAAACCCTTAATAAAAAAAAACCTGGTCAATATCTAAAACAGACTCACTCGAATCCAAGGGTCTAGGCACCAAAAGTATATTATTTGATATGATTCCCGGGACTGAGCCCACACATATATGTTAAATTATGAGGATGGTTCCCTGGTCGCGAGATTTTTTTTCCCTAACTGGAGTGCAGATTGAGGCAGGGCTTCGTGTGCAGAAAACAGATTTAAAGGGTAACTCCTTTATTATGGCAGCGTTAAGATTTGATGGGTAACTAGCTTATTAAAGTTATGATCAGGAACTTCATTCATAAAGAACTAAAATGTTAATAATAATAATAATAATAATAATAATAATAATAATAATAATAATAATAATAATAATAATATTGATAATAATAATAATAATAATAATAATAATAATGATGATGATGATGATAATTACACATACACACACAAACACACACACAGAGACACACACACACACACACACACACACATATATATATATATATATATATATATATATATATATATATATATATATATATATATATATATATATATAGCCTATATCATGATTTGCGTATGAAAACTAAATATTACTGAAATAACTTAATTTTCAAAACTTTCTTACCAGTTTTTACCAGTTTCATAGTTCGATTCGTGCAAGAAGCTTATAACCTTTCCAAAACAAATCATCATAATTACTTTTATATCTATCCTTCATTGTTGCACCTGTTTAAGCATGTTGGAGAATCATGGTTTTAAAAGTCTGTCAATTTTACGTGTTGATTTCTCACTCTACCACTAGAGTTATTGGGTTCTTTGACTTGTTAGCTAGTAATACATTGGATCTCTATATCTAGTTACGGCTGATTTTTCCTTTGCCTACAAATTCAACGAATAGTCTGGTATATTCTTTACACATTTTCATCTGTCGTTATACACCTTTCAACACTGAGATTGCCAAACAATTCTTCTTCGTTCAAGGGTTTATATACTGTTCAGTGGCTACTTTCCTTTTCATAAGGATTGAGACACTCTAGCTATGGTAAGCAGCTCTTTTAGGAGAAGGACACACCGAAATGAAACCATTCTTTTTTAGTCTTAGGATAGTGCCATAACCTCTGTAACATTGTCTTCGACTGTCTTGGTGAAGAGTTCTCTTGCTTAGGCAACATTCGTGCACACTATTCTATAGTTTATGTATGGAAGATATATTTCAATGTTGATACTGTTTTGTAAATTTTTTATTCTTAATTGTTCATTACTTGTCTTGTAGTTTATCTATTTCCTTTCTTCACTT
Organism: Palaemon carinicauda; assembly: GCF_036898095.1. Taxonomy (NCBI): domain Eukaryota; kingdom Metazoa; phylum Arthropoda; class Malacostraca; order Decapoda; family Palaemonidae; genus Palaemon; species Palaemon carinicauda. The sequence goes on from NC_090759.1 coordinate 42,129,426, forward strand.
CGCGATTTTTCTTTGTTGGAACATTTGGTTTTTAGCATCGTGCTTTTGCAGAGCTAGGGTTTTTATCTTAGATAATAATAATAATAATAATAATAATAATAATAATAATAATAATAATAATAATAATAATAATAATAACAATAATAATAATAATAATAATAATAATGTTAATATTAATGTTACTGTTAAATTGATATTCATAATGAATAATCAATGATGTCATCAGCTATGGGTGTGTCTATAAAACAATATAATTTCAACTGATCAAGAGAAATTAAAACCTTTGAGAGATACACAGGTGCATCATTGGCTTTGCCTAATGCAAAGAAAAGAAAACTATGTTGGAAAAAGTGAACAGCAAGCGGGGTTTAACCTAATGTAAGATAAAGAAATCTGTGTTGGAAAAGGAAACAGCTAGCAAGGTTTGGCCTGCTGCTGCAGTTAGTCGTCGCTCATATGTACTTGGGGTCAGGAGATGTCAAAGATACTTGCGACAGTGAATTGAATTGAAAAAGCGTACCTCTTGGACTGTGTGACTGTGTTTCTTTAATAAAGCCTCGAATTATCTTGTAAATTCCATATGGTATCATTACACGACTGTCTCGAATCTCCTGTGGCAAGTCTCTACATTATTTTTGGTTCTTAGGAGGTTGCATTCTAGCATGTGATAAATGCTATACACACTTGGATCGAATCTTGGGGATGGGATACACCTTACCTTCAACAGTTACGTTTAAGTAACGACTAAGTCTATCACTGTATTTATGAGTATAATCAATTTAATTACCACTAAAACTGTTACATGTCAAGTTATGTGGCTTTTCTTATGTCACTTTTAGTGCACGATCATATATATGGCTAGATTTTTTGTTGCTCTCTCTCTCTCTCTCTCTCTCTCTCTCTCTCTCTCTCTCTCTCTCTCTCTATATATATATATATATATATATATATATATATGTATATATAAATATATACAAATGTATATATATATATATATATATATATATATATATATATATATATATATGTATATATATATATATATATATATATATATATATATATACATATATATATATATAAATATATATATATATATGTATATATATATATATATATATATATATATATATATATATATATATATATATATATATATATATATATATATATATATGTAAGTTATACATTTATAAACTCATGACCCAAGAGATCATTGGAGAGTTGGGAGTGTGTGACGACAGCCATAACAGGATGTGAAAATAGACTAAGCTAAAGCATTGCATAGGTAAAAAATAATTTTTTTTTGTCTTTTAAACATGTCACAATCCTCCCGTGAGAAACAGTTGACCTATTGGTCCCTACCGGAACCACCTGGCTTCCGGATATGAGGCTGAAGGATCATATTGCCTTTGTATGTTGTAATAAATGCTGAGATAACTAATACCACGTTATCAACGCGAGCTTATGTTAAAGTACTTATATTAATTTTTCCATATGGAATGGTCATCCGACCAAACCATCCATACTCCAGTGATGGAGCTAACAATAAACTGTTTTAAAGTTAACTTAAACTTTGACTTAATTTAAGAAGTAACCTACAAGTCTAATAATTCTATATCACATTGAAGAGATATGAGATAGAGCCACAATGTGTGTGTATAACATTCTCACACTAATAATTGGTGGCAGTGATTTTTACTCTAACAACCAGTAATTACAACTATATCATCCAGCAATTACAATTTTTACAACCAGTGATTACAACTTTAACAACCAGTGATTACATCTTTAACCACCAGTGATTGCAATTATAACAATCAGCGGTTACATCTGTAATAATTAGCAGTTACAACAGTAATAAATCTACATCATTAAAACATCTTATGAATACGAAGAAATGTCCTTCAACTATATCAACATTTACTGAACAACTTTCATCACAAACATTCAAGAATCTCATCGGGAACTGAAACATTCAACAACGCACAACGAGAAATCAAGTCGAAGGTCATCACCCAGCTAAAACTCTTGCAAAACGAGAGAGAGAGAGGACGTGATGTCATCGGATCTTCGCCCATATATACTAAAGCTTAGTACATTCTTTATTAATTCAGTTTTTTATAGTGAAGTGTTTTATGTCACGAGTCGATCGTCCATTATTGCTGGGGTGAGTTATGTGCAATCTTAATTTTCCTTTATTAAAGGAATCTATATTCAACTACGAATTCTCTTTGTGCTAATTCCGTTTTCTTTCAGAAGTTCTCGGGAAATATCTTTGTCACATTAACTGTCTTGATATCATCATTTTGGGGGACTTTGTTATAATCTGCAACATATCTTTATTGTATAGTGCATATGCGTTTACCTTTATCATTGTACAAAACATTGATATGTATCCAGCTGTAATTATAGGATCGCCGTCTATGGGCAATCAAAACAATATCTTAGCCCCTGCCAAACACGGCGTGTATATCAAAGGAAAAATCTATAAGTCTTCTAATACCTTAAAATCAGTTTTGGATAAAAAGGAGACGACAAATAAAAAAGTAACATACGTTGAAGAACCAATCACTTGTCTCATGAATAAAGAAATAATATACACGACCCAACAGAATTCTCGTTCACTCGTAATATCATCTTTCACGCAATTTATCGAGCCGAACGTAACTTCGAATATAATAGTGCGAGTAAAGAAAACTTTGCCTGGATCTGAATATTAATCCTTTCCGACACTTTGAAAACTAACGGACTGTCCTTCACACAAGCTATTTATGCAGTTGGCTCACAACAACAATGTGATATTGAAGTCTGTAATCATTTGAATACCACTTTAGTAATTGACAAAAGTCAACATATCTTTGATGTGGAAGTCTATAAACATCGCATTCTTACCGTTGCTAAGATCAATCAAGCTCAATCAGTTGCGGATGACTCCCTTTTGCAATCTATAAAAAATAAAATCAGTAAAGACATTCAAGAAGAGGAAATTCAGCAGAATTATTTTGATCTTTTAGATAAATATCATGATGTTTTCTCCACTACGGATGGATCCTTAGGTAAAACGGATGGCATAGAACACCAGATAAGGTTAAAAGACAAGCAGAAAATCCTCTATGTACCCTCGTACAGACTCCCTATGAAATTCCAGAATGAGATAAATGATGACGTAGGTAAAATGCTAGCAGAAGGAGTCATTGGGAAATCAAAAAGCCCTTATAATTCTCCATGAATAGTTGTACTGAAAAAAGATCAAACATGGCGTATCTGTGTAGACTTCCGTCGCTTAAATGAGGAAACAATCCCTAATCGATTCCCAGTGCCATGTACTGACGATATTTTATCTTTGCTAGGTCAGAACAAATATTTTACCAGTTTGGACTTACTTAAAGGCTTTCACCAGATCCCATTAGAAGATAGTATCCCATACATTGCCTTCAGCACAGCCAGGGGACATTATGAATTTTTGCGCATGCCTTTTGGTTTACGTTGTGCTCCCATAACGTTTACTAGAATGATTAACATAGTGTTTGGAGACTTGTTACGGGACATATTGCATGCCTATATGGACGACCTTGTAATTTTTTGTAATACCTTGGAAGAACATTTACGTAAACTGGAGCTAGCGCTACAGAGACTAAGACAGCATAATTTAAGGGTAAAGATTAGTAAGTGTGAATTCTTCAAAACAGAATTAGTCTATTTAGGTTTTACGGCGTCTAGTCAAGGTCTTAAAGTAGTCCACGATAACATGTCGGCTATCCGTAGCTTTCCAATACCTACTAATGTCAAGGGAATACAGCAATTTCTGGGGTGTAGTGGGTATTAAAGGCGTTTTATACGCAATTATTCAATAAGAGCCGCTCCCCTAACCGATCTCACGAAGAAGGGCGTAGATTTCATATGGTCTGAGCAGCATTAACAGGCGTTTGATACCTTGAAAGATGAACTGTGTAGTCCTCTTATCTTAAAATTTCCTGACTTCGGTAAAGAATTCTACATTGCAAAAGACGCCTCAGACCTAGGAGTAGGTGGGGTATTGCTTTACCAATATGACAAACAGTTTTTCCTGATAGCTTTTTATTCACATAAACTGAGACCTTCCGAAGGTAAATATGCAGTAATACACAAGGAAGGGCTAGCTATTGTTAATTCACTAGTGCATTTTAACCCTGGATAGGTACGGTGGGTCGTTTGCGACCCCGAGCGTCAAAAAAAAACAGGTTTTTCTCACGTGACTCACCCCTGTGACTGAATTTGTGGGTGATCGACCTGCAGGAGGTGTCTCCCCTACACGCTCTAGTAGTGTCCAGATGTGCATTGCTGTAGCTGTACTCCTTCCCCGATTTCTGAGACGCGTCGGGGTCGTTCGCGTCCGAGTTTACCCTTCTGAGGTAGTTTGCATAATTATCAAAGTTATTACGTATTATGAAATTGTCATAGAATGGTGCAACTTGTATAGGTTATCAGTTGTGGAAAGTCTTGGTGGATTGTTTGGCTACCATGTGCATGTTTTTTTTTTTAGTTAAAATGTCGTTCATCACCACGAGGACCATTTTACCGCGAGTGCCCCTTTTTCATTTTTTTTCATTTTTTTGCCAAGTCATTTTTCCGTAAGATATTGCCAAATAGTGTCGTAAAACTTTTGCTTGTTTAGTGTTGGAAAGTGTGTCTAGATGATCTGGCTACCCATGCATGACTTTGTTTTTGTCAGATACGACGTAGTTATTGGTATATTGGGTATTTAACTGCGGTTACCAATTTCTGTTTTTTTTTCAATATTTGTAAAAATTACTACGTAGTAAGGAATTGCCGTATATTATTCATTTTTTTTTCATGTTTATGTGTTAGAAAGTGTGCCTTGATGGTTGGGCTAACACGTGCATGTCTTTTTTTTTATCTGAGATGTCGTATATTAGAATGTCGGGCATTTTAGCGCGAGTGTCCCTTTTTAATTTTTTTTAATTTTTTTGCCAAGTCATTTTTCCGTAAGATATTGCGAAATAGTGTCGTAAAACTTTTGCTTTTTTAATGTTGGAAAGTGTGTCTAGATGATCTGGCTACCCATTCGTGATTTTTTTTTTGTCAGATACGACGTAGTTATTGGTATATTGGGTATTTAACTGCGGTTACCAATTTCTGTTTTTTTTTCAATATTTGTAAAAATTTACTACGTAGTAAGGAATTGCCGTATATTATTGATTTTTTTTTCATGTTTATGTGTTAGAAAGTGTGCCTTGATGGTTGGGCTAACACGTGCATGTCTTTTTTTTTTATCTGAGATGCCGTATATTAGAATGTTGGGCATTTTTCCGCGAGTGCCCCTTTTTATTTGTTTTGCATTTTTTTGCTTAGTCATGTTACCGTAAGGAATTGGCAAGTAGTGTCGCAAAACTTATATTTTTATAGTGTTGGAAAGTGTTTCTAGATGATCTGGCTACCCATGCCTATTTTTTTTTTAGCCAGATATGGCGTATATATAAGTATGTGTTCGATTTTCCTGTGATTGCCATTTTTTCGTTTTTTCCCATTTCTTTCAAAATTACTACGTACTAAGGAACTATCACAGAGTAATATTACATTTATATGTTTATTTGTCGGAAAATATGCCTTGATGGTTTGCCTAGCACGTGGCTGAAATTTTTTTTTCTGAAATGCCGTATATTAGAATGGCCATTTTTCCACGAGTGCCCCTTTTTATTTGTTTTGCATTTTTTTGCTTAGTCATGTTACCGTAAGGAATTGGCAAGTAGTGTCGCAAAACTTATATTTTTATAGCGTTGGAAAGTGTTTCTAGATGATCTGGCTACCCATGCCTATCTTTTTTTTAGCCAGATATGGCGTATATATAGGTATGTGTTCGATTTTCCGGTGATTGCCATTTTTTCGTTTTTTCCCAATTCTTTCAAAATTACTACGTACTAAGGAACTATCACAGAGTAATGATTCCTCTAGATGTTTATTTGTCGGAAAATTTTGTTTACTTTTTTTTTATTGAATATCATCAAATTTTTTTAGCTAAAATATTGTTTTACATTTTTTTTTTCGATTTTATTTCCCTTCAAAAAAAATTTTTTAGGTCAGAATTTTAATTTTATAGTCGTAAAATAATCGACAATTATCCAGCAACCCACCATACAATTTTTATGCATATCCAATAATAATTAGATTAGTAAATAACACTTTGAAATTGACATACCCTTCCTACATTTCAAGTGGCAGATTAGGGAGTCTGAGTCAGTGTGGTTGGCGGCCATTTTGTGGACATATCCGAAGCGTAAGCTGCCCTATCTATATATATTCTTGTTCCCTATAGAATTTGTGATATTTTGGTGTATTTTTACCTGCATAAATATCATATTATATATTAAATATATGTATTTTTTTACGAAATTTCCAAGTACTCAAAAAATTACCTTTAGATATGGCCCCTGATATAAATGTAATTTACAAAATAATGAAGATTTTTTTACATATTTCTATTTTAGGATAACATATGTTTATTCCCTAAAAAAATTAGCCACTTCCTATTTCATTTGGGTACCCAAAAAAATTCATGAAATTTGTACAATTTTTTTTGGCCAAAAAAAGTTACCCTTTTTTTCTCATTTCAGATCTTCACCTCCATGGGTCTGACTTCATCCAAAATACATCAAGATGTGTCCTAAACATTCAAGAATCAATTCCTAAAAGGATTTGTGTATATATGTATAAACTTTTTTTTTAGGAATTTTTATGTCAGGTCTTTTTTTTTTCTACTTAATTTTTTAAAATATTTATAATAAATAGTTTTTCTGCAGATGAGTAGTATTTATCTTTACAGTTGTTTTAAGCATTCATTGAAGTTTTTTTTGGCAAAAGAAAAAAGGAGGTTACTGCAAAAACTGATTTTTCAAGAATTTTTTTTGGCGTCGGGGTCGTTCGCGTCCGAGTATACCTTTAAAGGGGTGTCCGAGGACCGTACCTATCCAGGGTTAAGTTCATAACATACGGTTATCCCGTCAAGGTTCTTACTGATCATAAGCCCCTAACCGACTTCTTTAAAGGCTTTAGTCACAGCCCCAAATGAACTCGGTGGCATTTGATCATACAAGACTTTGGTGCAAGGATCGGGTATTTACCTGGGAAAGAAAATATCATTGCTGACGCATTATCACGCTACCCTGTGTCATCTTTTATGGAGCCATTAGCTGAATTAATAAATATATCAACATCCATGCCTATTGTTAAAACTGTATCTGAACAAGAAGATCCGGGCTGGAGCGCTGAACTAATAAAGACTGAGTAAAGAAAAGATCAGCAATTAGAAAAAATCATAAATGCTTTGAATGGAAATCATAAAGAAAAGGAATATATAAAGTATACACAGCAGAATTATATAATCAAATCTAATATTCTGTGTAGATCCGTGACAAGGAAAACCCGCACTACACCACAGGTGACTTACGACCAGGTAGTGGTACCAATCTCACTTATACCCACTGTCCTAAATTGGTTGCATGCAAATCCATTGCATGGCTACCCGGGGTTCTCCATAATGTCACAGAAAGCCAAATCATTGTTTTACTGGCTTAAGATGCTTACAGATATAAAAAAGCACATAGCTAATTGTCGCACTTGTCAGGAAAACAAAGGGCACACAAAGACACCTGTCAGCCTAGGGGCTTATCCCGTGCCCAATCAACCCTTTGAAAGAGTACATTTAGATATATTAACAGGATTTTACGAGTCAGACAGAGGAAATAAGCAACTTTTAGTAATTATAGATGCTTTGACTCAATATACAGAACTGATAGCGCTTAAAACTAAAACTGCGATCGAATGCACTAGGAAGTTTTACGAGTGCTACATTTGTAAACATGGAATTCCGCACATGATAATCTCAGACTCCGGTAGAGAATTCAATAATCATTTCCTTAACTCATTGTGTGATTTCCTTGGCATAAAGAAAATCAATATCATGATCTATCACCCGGAGTCGAATAGGCTAGAGGAAAGAGCGAATAGGAAGGTTTTAAACATATTAAGAGTTACATTAGGGGGATCAGACCCCAACTGGGATATGGCCATACCTGATGTACTAAGTACTCTGAATCATTCATATCATGTATCTATTAAAATGTCGCCGCACGAGGCAATGTACGGTACCCCAGCTAGAATGCCTTTCCATGTATTAACGCCTATAACTAATTTATAAAATCCTTTAAGGGATGTTATGAATCTGGAAGAATCACAAATCATAATGAAAAGGAATCATGATAAAATAGTGAAGCCAACTGAACCATATACCGTGGGTGATAAGGCATACATACAAGTATACGTACTCAAAGGACTCAATTACTAACTGACATCTAAGTTTGAAGGCCCATTTAACATTTTGGAAACATTAACGGCCAATAGATTTAGAGCTCAAAACGTATCCCAACCCACTGATGAGAGAATTGTACCATTGGCTCACATAAGAAATTAAAATAAGAGAGGAAATAAGTGAGGAAAATTTTTGTATCTATGAAACTTGAATCATATTTGTGTGTAAACATTATTTTTTACAACTGGAGTAATTACATATACTTTTCTCATTGCAGGTTTCGAAAATGAAGTCTTTATTGTTAGAAGTGATATTGTTCGTTCAGACATATTCTTTGTATGGGAAGAGCCCTAAAACTAAAATTACAGATTTTAAATATGGCACTATTGTAGAGAGAACAGAAAACGTTTTCATTACAGCAAGCAATATAATTATAGAAGTAGATATGCAAGCAATTTTCCTCCCAGACAATGACGTCACTAGCATGAAGAGCGACCTGTTAATGTTCACTGCTTCATTAAATGAAATGCATAGACGACATTTTCCTTTTAATACAGAGATTTCGCTTGCATCAACACTAAGCGTCACAGAAATGCTATCATACGACTTGCAAAATAAAACTGACGAGGCAGAAGCTGAGGCTTGTGACCTATTGA
>NC_090759.1:42143389-42165889 GCF_036898095.1 Palaemon carinicauda
CTAGATATAGAGATCCAATAGATTACTAGCTAACAAGTCAAAGAACCCAATAACTCTAGTGGTAGAGTGAGAAATCAACACGTACAATTGACAGACTTTTAAAACCATGATTCTCCAACATGCTTAAACAGGTGCAACAATGAAGGATAGATATAAAAGTAATGATGATGATTTTTTGTGGAAAGGTTATAAGCTTCTTGCACGAATCGAACTATGAAACTGGTAAGAATAGTGTTGTTAACACAAGGAAAGTTTTGAAAATTAAGTTATCCAGTAACATTTACTTTTCATGGGAAAATCATATGTATATATATATATATATATATATATATATATATATATATATATATATATATATATATATATATATATATATATATATATATATATATATATGTGTGTGTGTGTGTGTGTGTGTGCGTGTGTGTGTGTGTGTGTGTAATTATCATTATTATTATTATCATCATCATCATCATCAGCAGCATTAGAAAAAAAAAATAAAGTTGTGGGTTTTAGGTTCCCCTGAGACGACCTTCATCATCTCCTTGGGAGACCAAGAGCCAGGTGGGACTATCACTAGCCCCCTCTAACCTCTCCCCCAATGCGCCACCCTGAGGAGTACCCCCGGCAGATGGTCTCACACTATTCGTGCCTCTGCGGGGACGCGAACTCGGGACATCTGATCATAACTTTAGTGAGCTAATTACCCATCAAATCTTAACCAGCCATAATAAAGGAGTTACCCTTATAATATGTTTTCTGTGCCTGAAGCCCAGCCCTAATGTGCAATCCTGTTTGGGAAAAAAATTTTTGCTCCCGGGTCTGGGCACCAAAATATATCATATGATAGGGCTCCCATGGACTGAGCACTAAAAGATACATTAAACTATGACTCGTAACTGGGAACTAAACATATATTATATAGACTACACTGGCAAGTTAATCAACCTCTCGAATTCCAAATTACCTTGTTTGCTTTTACATTAAAACTGTTACATTCTGAAACATTTATACATGAATTCTGAGACCGTTAAATAACTCCTAGACAGCAACATACAAAACATTGAATATCCAAAGGTCTCCTAAGCACACTCAAACGAAACTGGGTAATTGCTCTTAAGTATTATTAACACTTATATTACTCACTGTGGTTCCTATCAGGAATCGAGCGGAATATGCTCTTAATAATGATTGGCATAATACACTCTTTACATAAATAAATATATTCTATTTAAATTACAACACTTTGAAAATAATTTACATAACAAAATAAGTCACTGAAAATTTTTTAATTCTGAATAAAACTCAGAATAAGATAAAATGTTACGATCTGGAATTATATAACTTGAAACTTACTTGAACTTTTATATCTGAATAAACCTTGACCTAAGAAAATAAAGAATGCAATGAAAATATTACAAGTATTTGAGATATTCTGAAATAATACTATGTTAACGTTTGACACTTAATGAATAATATATAACCTGATCACGTAACAAAATCTATCTTCCCTACAGGGCCGTTTACAAAAAATAGTTTGACAATGCCAACGCTCACCCCAATACAATGAATTAATACTAGAACGGCCCCTGATGGTTAACCCCCTTGAACGACCGAGCGGTCAAAATGACCGCAAATGAATTTCCATTGCAGTTATGCTATTATTCTTTAATGCGTAATTCCTAATTTGTTTTGGTTAACATATGATTATTATGGGATAATGAAAAGCTGTTCATGAAATAAACTAGCTGTTTTATTTAATCTAGTACATTAAAGGGTATCATTATTTTTGTTCAATAGGAAAACTAAATATTAACGATTGAAATTAATAAAGATTACAATTACAATAATAACTAAACGTGCTGCTGAAATGGAAATAGAATGTGAAAAAAATATTAACACGGATACAGAAAAATACAGTAGGTTCTATGCACAATATTTACATAAGCCCTATTACACATATACATAGAAAACACACACACACACACACGCACTCATACACACACACACACACACACACACACACACACACATATATATATATATATATATATATATATATATATATATATATATATATATATATATATATATATATATATATATATATTATGTGTGTGTGCCTGTCTATATTTCACTACAATCCTTACAATGTATGATTTATTGATTACATTTTATACAAATGATTTTTTTGATGACAATGTTTGTACATATCCCACATACAAACGTTTTGCACTTACAGCAGATTTCTGTTGTCTTATTCCCTTTACACTCTCTTATTTGACACTGTTTTCTCTTGTTTGAGGTATTTGAAACATCTGCATCAGCATAAGCATCAGCAATCACTTTCACCGCTTACTGTGACTTCTTTGTAGATAGCCCAGGCATTGATACCAGAAAGATCTAATATACTATAAAAACTTGGACAGGCCATCTTTGTGAAGGGGCCTTTGTAGTGTATAATCTTACCAACTCCTAATTTCGAATCATTTTAGTAACTAATGTTGTCTGGCGTTCTTTTCGCATCATTTCCCATTTCTACCTTCTTATGGTCTGTACTAAGTAAGAGAGCATTTTTACTTGGCTTGCACTGATACACCGTCAAATTGCACTGGTTATTATTTAGTATTTGTGAGCTGTACTTCTTGTAACGGGTATTTGTTCTGGGAATTGTGATCTTTCTTCGTATACGGTTCACAGTCCCAAAAAGGCTTGTATTTTTAGTAAGCTTTTTTCAGCTAACTTCACAGATGTGAAAAATTTGTCATTGGTCACATTTCTCCCTTTCCTTGTAAATGGTTCTGTGAGCTTGAGAATGACGTATTCCGAGAGTGGTTGGTTTAATGGACGACTCTCGTGTTTTCCATTAAGAAGGTTTTTTGAGTTTGCGCCGGCTGCTAACCAAAATTTTATTCTAAACTCATCAGGCTTACTAGCATATGTTGAGTAAAAGGACACCTGCATTTTGTTGGAAATAACTGCTCATCTACGGTTATATTTTCACTTGGCCTATAACAAGAAATACTGTTTTTGATGAATATGTTCCAAACTTCTGAAATCATAGCAAATTTGTCAGTTTGCATTCGAATTTATCGTGATGATTGAATATCAAACTTAGGAACTACATAATTTCATTGAAACTTGTTTTTGACATGTCTCTCGGAAAAAGGGAAGCCCCCATTTTATTGACCCAAGGTTTTCAACAGATTGTCCTTTTGCAAGAACTGCTGTGACATAAATAATGCTTACACTAGAATAAATCTATTCAAATGATATATTCCAATTCTCATCATTCAATTTCATTCTCGTTTCAGTTTCAGTACACTTTTGTATGTGTTTGATAATGAAGTCATCTATCAATAATCTGAAAGCGTTCAGAACTTGTCCAAGAAAAACTAGACGTTTGGCAAGGGATGTTGGTCCCGGAATATCTCCCATTATGTTTTGGGCGGTAATTCTCCCGGCATTGACAAGATCCTGTTCAATTACTTCCTACCGTGTTCCATCCTTGCCAGTCAGAATAATAATACAAGTTATTTGCACATCTACAGTATTTTTTTTTTATTTGAAAGAGCAACAGTGCTTTGCAACGGTTCCTTTTCATTTTCACTATCCTTATGATAATCATCAGATTCAGATGAACTTTCTTGATTGGAGAAATACTCTTTTTCTTCATCTTCCTGATATATGATCTCCTTCAGACTCAGATTCAGATTGTGTCGACAAATATATCACAATTTCATCATTTGACAGAGAACGTTTGTGCGACACGTTTACCCTTAAGTACATCAGGGGAAACTGACTGGAAAGATAACACGCCGCCAGTCTTACAGGCTCCGGGAATACATGCCGCCAAATGTTTTGACTAACGTGCGCCGTCATTACCATTGCATCACTGCCTAGCGGTCAAAATGACTGTTCGGTCATTCAAGGAATTACGTAATATATCTCAAAGGATTATAGCATATTTTAAATTCCACTTATTATCAATATATATCAGGAAAAGTTAGGATAAGTCAATGAATATCAAGTTTGTTGGTGAAAGATTATAACAACTCTATGCATCCGAAAATCAAAATGCGGTCAAAATGACCGCTTGGTCGGTCTAGTGTTAAAAAATAACATTTTAGTCTTGCAGGACACACAATTTGCTTTTGAGGCACAGAGTCACTTAGGATAGGACACACTAGCGTAATGAACAGTTTCAAAATTACGCGGGATCACTAGCGTGAGAGAGAGGGAGAGGGGAAGAAGGCTATTTTGAGGTTGCAGTTTTAACTCAATTTCTATGTCTGTCTCTCTCTGATGGTAATATAGCATTGGTCACATTATAAATCGAATCCAAATGCCTCCAGAACCTTCCAGGATCGAGGTCTGGTAGAGTGGGGTGGTTCCCAAGCGTCAAAGTTTCCAACTAGATAAAAATACCAACAAGCGAATCAGGGGGGTTTCAGGCAACTCTCAAATACACATCACCGAACCTGCAAAACGAATATCCCTGCTATCTTCGCCTGCCTTTTGTTCCCAAAATGAAAAAAAAGATAATATCCTCTCACCGGGTATTCTCAAAGCTTCCAAAACACGTGCCGCTGAGCATTCTTTCTCTCAAATATGATGCAATACATCATAAAATATAAAAGATCATTACCTAAGCCCTTGTTCCTATCTCGCACAAATTCTAAAACACTTTCAAATACGTAAGACTTCGTAGCAAACATATGTGAAAATAAAAAGTTAATTCTTAAAAAATACGTATAACTACATATTTTAACTTGAATAAAAACGTTCAATGAAATTCATGACGAAAGTCTTGCGTAATTTGCATAAAATACTTATATCTACACTAGAGCATCTTCGTAAGAATAAAAGTATATATATATATATATATATATATATATATATATATATATATATATATATATATATATATATATATATATATATATATATAGATTTATAATAATAATAATAATAATAATAATAATAATAATAATAATAATAATAATAATAATAATAATAATAATAATTCACACGGCTCTTAACGATCTTTAACGTCAATATTCTAACCAAGTTCAGCCCGTACACAGATTGACATTGAACCCTTCCCAACCTTTCATTTTTTGTTCTAGGTTTTATCATACCAACGAAGTTGCTTCCTTATGTTGATTTTTGCTTTAGAGCTTTTGTGTTATGTGAGTTTTTTTTATTGTGTTTTAGGTTATTTCTTTGTATATTTAGTTTGATTACTCTATCTGTATTTTTCCGAAGTGTTATCATAATTAATATTATTCCAATATAGTTAATGTAGTTTGAATTCTCGCAACATAAATGGAATATTATTTAAAGAAAGCAGAACTTCTAGATAGGTTAACAATGTAAAATTTTTATTATTGTCTAATTATCAAATAGCTATACCGATATTAGTTGATCCAATATGGTTAGGTGATGGGGAAGGCATCGAAAATACTAAATAACGCAAACATTTCATCATTAATGACAAATTGAAATGAGCATATAGTAAAAGGTAGCTCCCACAACATCAAGCACAAAACAAACCCGCGGAAAGAAACTAAGAACTTCAGACCCTCCAGAGTTACCTGTGTTTTTTTTTTTTTTTTTTTTTTTTTTTTTTTTACCAATGACAATGCTGCTTCTTTAAATTAAGTTCTGGTGATGTTTTCCTCAGAAACTGAATTGTTACCCTCGATGCTTGCCAGACTTATGTAACTCGGAGAAAGCACACCCTAAAATGATAGAGCGAGAAGAAAATCGCCCTACAATATATTCTGTGGCTTTTTCTGAACTTTTAATCCACATCAGTGATATTATGGTTACCTTAGTAGTACAGAAAGACCATCAGGTGGAGTATTGAAGAAAAAAGCAAAGGAAAATTTCTTCACGAGTACCTAGTGCCGTACATTAGTATAATCGTGGGGGTGGGGGGGGGGGGGTAGATGTTCTGGCACATTGTACTCACTAAGATACCAAGACGAGAATATTTCTAAATGCTTAAATGCGGGTAAGGATCAATACAACTCTCTGATGATTGATGAGAGTGGTGAATATATCGTGGTAATTTACATATATCTGATGCCTTCTCGCATTTCAATTTAAAGATATTTGGGTCCCATTTGACGGAGAAGAGAAAACTAGGTGGATCTCTCTAAATGATCTCTCGGACCAGATAAGTCTAATGGAATGTTATTTATTTGTTGTATAAGGTTTCAGTAGAAAATGAAAGAAGATATAGAATGTCATCAATGAAGTAACAGCTACATTTGTAAAACTCAGTTTCGATACATCAGAATATCAGGAATCTGGTCTACACATACAGGGCAATTTGTAGTTTTATTGTATGAAAGGTTTAGGAAAACCTCATCTGTAGATGAGGCAGGACTTTGTCTCTCTGCTCGGAAAATGAGGCCATATGACTTGATCCCACCAATAAAAAAGTCATTAAAAAATGCTTAAAAAAAAAAAAAAAAAAAAAAAAACAGCCTCTCAGGCAGATCATATTTTAGGACAATGTGTTAAACGTGATCGAAAACTTTAATATCCCCTTCTGTGGGGATAAATGAGAAGTGTACCACCCGTGTGTCACACGATCGTACATAGTAACGACATTTTTCTTTTTTGTATATATTATCCTTTGTATCTTCGCTCTCCCCTCCCACTGACAGCAACTTGCATGAATCTGTCTGCCTATTTCTCATTGTTAACTATTAACAGAACCGGTTGCCGGTTGGACAAGAAATAGCATGTTGTATTTCATGACC
The DNA here is from genome assembly GCF_036898095.1 of Palaemon carinicauda. Taxonomy (NCBI): domain Eukaryota; kingdom Metazoa; phylum Arthropoda; class Malacostraca; order Decapoda; family Palaemonidae; genus Palaemon; species Palaemon carinicauda. The sequence goes on from NC_090759.1 coordinate 42,150,166, forward strand.
TTCTTGCCGGGACTTAATGTGTATATATATCCGATGTGTCTACAATAAAGTACTCAGTTGCTTTCATCCCGCTTTTGAGTCACAACCTACTCTTGGCTCGTCCCAGAAGCGATGATAATTGGGTAATTGTGTGGACCAAACTTGAACCATTTTATAAATGTTGGCAGGAATTGATTAAATGTGGATGCAAGGTGAACTATGGACTAAGGTGAAAGGTGCATATGAAAAAAGACAGGATTAGACTATAATGCACGCTGTTGCTGACTTTTTCATCCTTCTTCAGGAGTCTTCTATAATTCATAAAAAAAAATGACTATGAATGAGTATATTGGTCATTTAAAATATATCCTTAAAACTGCGCAATAAATACACATAGATGGCAAGTTATATGTAAGTTATAATTTAGCATATTAGGCTTACATAGCAGCTATCTTGAAAAATAGTTGACAAATTGTGTTTTTAAATGACAAGGACTGTTCTCCCTAGAAAAGTTTACTATTGTATGGAAAAGTATCTTCTAATTTTCCAAGTATTAAGTAAACTCAGATTTTAAAAAGATAAACTTTTTAGGGATTTCTTAGATTCTTAGAAAATAGCCATCTAGGGGAATTTCATTCCGACATCTATCCCCTATTTAGTATTTCTGCCAAATTCCATGCTTGCATCATCGGATACAAGATTTTAGGGACTATCTGCTGCACCAATATTAGTTATTATTATTATTATTATTATTATTATTATTATTATTATTATTATTATTATTATTATTAATCATAAATAACCTTAAGCAATAATTGGACAAGCAGGATGTTTCAAGTCCAGGGGCTCCTACAGGGAAAAGTAACCCGGTGAAGAAAGTATATAATGAAATGAGTAAACTATAATAGAAGAAATGGATAAACAATATAAAATAATCTATTGATCAGTAATATCATCAACCCTTTGACGCTTATGCCCTTACAAACGTCAGGGTGAGGTACAGTTACTATGGCCTTCGCCGAAAAAATGACGTTCGCGAACAATTTTTTTTTTCTTTAAATCTGTATGCTCAAACTATAACAGATTAAGTCTTCTGATTTATGCAATATCTTTGACTTATTTGATGAACTACAAGAAGTCTTAATCCACAAGAGGATACCAATTAGTGCGAAGGATGTGGATGGCATTCCTACGATGTTAGTCACCTGGTCAGATATCCCCGAACTTCTTTACTTCCTTTCTGGTTCACCTCTTTGAGGAGAGGAAGCTCCAGGAATCATGCATACTATCATATCAATCCGTTTTAACAGAACCTATCAAGCGTGCCTTTGATGTGAGTCTCGACTTGGATATGTTTAATAAGATCACCCAGCCTATTGCCTTGAAAGAACCATCACCACCTTCTTCTGTTGTTTCTTGGTCTCTTCATAAGGTCATGAAGTTACTGGCTTTATTGGACAACTCCACCGTTTCTCTTAAAGAATGGTTACAAAATGCTATATCTCTAGTAGTTTTAGCTTCAAGAGCTAGAGTCGGGAACTGACGGCCTTTTGCAAGGATTAAGAATTTCAATTTTCACTTATGGACTCCTTTTTTTTAACGGAAAAACGAAAAGCCCTTTCAAAGACGGGACCTATTCTATATCTCGGCTCTAGAGTCGTGGAATGGTATTTTTTTTTTCTCAAATAAAAAGGCTGACCCTGATTCCTAAAATACACAGGTTGGCCACCCATTTAGAAACTACCACTAGAGAGTTCTTGGGTCCTTTAACTGGCCAGAGAGTACTACATTGGATACCTCTCTCTGGCTACAGTTCATTTTGTCTTTGCCTACTCATACACAGAAAAGTCTGGCCTATTCTTACCACATTCGCCTCTGTCCTCATACACCTAACAACATTGAAATTACAAAACAGTTTTTCTTTGCTCAAGGGGTTAACTACTGCAATGTAATTGGTCAGTGGCTACTTTCCTTTTGGTAAGGGTAGAAGAGACTCTTTAGCTATGATGAGTAACTCTTCTAGGAGAAGGGCTCTCCAAAATCAAACCTTTGTTGTCCTGTCTTGATTAGTGCCATAGCCTCTGTACCATTGCCTTCCACTGTCTTGAACTGGAGTTGTCTTGCTTGGGAGTAAACTTGAGCATGGATCTTATTCCTCTTCCTATATATATATATATATATATATATATATATATATATATATATATATATATATATATATATATATATATATATATATATTTTTTAATTTGCATAGCTTATATGTGAATGATCTAATTTAATGTTGTTACTGCTCTTGAAATATTTTATTTTGATTGTTTATTCTTTCTTGTAGTTTATTTACTTCATTGTTTGTTTTCCTTACTGGGTTAATTTTCCTAATTGGAGACTTTGTGTTTATATCATCTTGCTATTCCAACTAGGGTTATAGCCTGGCCTATAATAATAATAATAATAATAATAATAATAATAATAATAATAATAATAATAATAATAATAATAATAATAATAATAAAAATATTGAACTTTTTACTGATGTAAGAAAAAAACCTGAATTCCTAAAATAATGATATAAAATTAGTGTTAAACGTGAAATCTTTGAAAAAAAAAAAATGGTAAATGTCTTTTTAAGAATTTCATGAAGAATTAAAAATTTAGGTTTGAGAAATTTTCTAGTACGCCATTTGTTTGAAATTGAAAATCTTTAACGAAGATGCAACCTCTTTCCAATAAATGTATAAGTAAGTGAGGTGTAAATAAATGAATAAAATATCTTTCTTTCGGAGCGAAAATTTCGAATTTTTCGACCTACTTATATAAACCTTTTTTATTGTTAAGACATAACAAATAAATATAATGAAAGTCAACTAAATTTCCAATAAAACCATTATATAAAAATTTATGTATTGTTGGAAAATATTAAGAAATTATTATTAAAAAAAGGAATAAGTTCTGCAATTTTCTTGTTGGCTTTTATATGATAGCATTTTAATATTAAAATGTTGTTTTATATACCATTTAGTTCAACAAAGATTGATTTTCTAATTATCTATGTGACAAGAATATTGCAGCTGTTTACATGCACGCAAACTTGCTTTGTTTTTTTTTTTCATTTTTTTGCTACGAGAGCGTAAATTGGCATATCAAAAAGCAAAGCAACATATTGTCCACACGGTGAACAAAGCTGATTTTTTTTTTTTTTTTTTTTTTTTTTTTGTAAAACAAGAAAAAAATTGTTCGCTGTCAGAGTTCTTACAATGACTCAACATTCCAGTGAACGTAAAACAAAAATAAATATATACAAAAAATACAAGCATATATGCACAAACTCAAATACAAAAGTAGGTCATGTGCAAATGTGGAGGATCACCTTTTATTTGTTTTTCATTTTTTTTTTTTTGCCAAATCCTGAAAGAGAGAGAGAGAGAGAGAGAGAGAGAGAGAGAGAGAGAGAGAGAGAGAGAGAGCGAGAGAGAGAGAGTGTCGATTGTTTGTTGTGAGAAAGACTGTTGTTATATATGAGGTTGTTTGTTTACCTTTAGCTAGGTCAGGACAGTAGTAAATGTTTCGGAGTGAATGTTTATATTGATTGACTGCGACTTCAGGCAGTTGTGTGATGTGAGTGCTAGATTTGCTATTATTTTTCTTTACCAGCGTGGAAGTGATTAATTATCTTTTATTGAGCCGTGATTCCTCCTTATAGCACTTATTCCATTGGAGAGATTTTTCCTTGAAAGTGGAATGAATTATTGATGACCTGGATTGTTTAAGGACCTGATTAGATTACTCTGTGGATCTTGATGAAATAGATGCTGTAACGATCCAGCCCGGTTGAAGGAATTTGTTTGACTTTTTGATGATGATGATGATGATGATGATGATGATGATGATGATGATGATGATGATGATTAATGAAATTGTGTATTAATATTTGTCAGTATTACGGTTGCTACAGAGTTGTGGTTGGGCATAAAAGGACTGTTGTCCCTTGTGTGGACCAAGAGATCCACACATAAACATATATTGGTTTTGGTGTGTGGTTAGTCTTAAGTTTTGTTAGGGTTTATTTGATTGTGGAAAGGTTTTGTTAATTATTTTAGTTTTAAGAAATATAGTGTTAAGGTTATGTTTTGTTTTCATTTTCCTTTTGTCCAAGAGTCCAGTTGATAACGTAAGGGGAAAGTTTGTATTGAGGAGACTATTGTCAGTTAGAGTGATTCAAGGGTGTGGGGGTTGTTTTTGCAACACCCCGCAACATAATTTGGCGCCCGAACAGGGACTGCCGAGGTAGGACTGATAGCTGAACTGTTGGATAAAGGACTGATAGAATAAGAAATTAGATAAAGGTTGATGAAAATGGAAGAGCATAACAAGATACTGAGGGAGGAATTGCAGTTGGCTAAGGAGCGAGAGGAGAAATTGTTGCATGAGAATAAGAGGCTGAGTTGTGAGAATGAGGAGATGCGAAAGGAATTGAAAACGCTGAAGGGAACTGTAGAGAGGGTAGAAGAGGGTGTTGAGATAACGATGCACGAGAATGAGGAACGAATGGAAGCTATGATGGGAAAAGTGATGGGGATGATGAAAACTTTCAGGGGAGAGGGTGCAGTCGGAGGAGTGGTTTCTGTTTCGGGTAATGGGGTGATAGTGGAAGAGAAGGCTAAGGTAAGTGATAATGGGAAAGGAAGTGATAGTGATAGTAATAGTAAAAGTGATAGTGAGATTAAAGATAAGGGAATTAGGCATAGTAAGGAAGAACAGAAATGTGATAGGAAGAATGGGAAGAAAGGTAAAAGTGATTTGAAGAAAGATAAGAAAAAGTGTTAGGATGAGAGTGAGGATGATCATGAATGGGTGAAAGTGGTAAGAATAAGGGTAAGAAGGGAATGGTTAAGGATAGGAATTTAAGTGTTGAAGTGGATTCATTATATTCAAATTTGGAAGAAGGCAACAAGGGAGTACGCAGTGAAGATAGTGAGAATGAAGTTGAAGATTGTAAGACAGTGTTTATGAGAGAGGTACCGAGGTGTGAAAGGTTTAATGAACATAGCAGTAGGGATGTGCATGACTTTTTTAGGAGTATGACAGATTCTGTCAGGCTAAGTATGGTGATAGTTAGAGAGTTTGGGCTAGGGAGTTAGGAGAATATTTGACTGGGTATTTGTTGACGATGTATGGTGTGATAATGAGTGTGGGGGATGTTGAATATGATAGTGTGAAAGGTAGGAGTGTTAGGTATAAGTGTAAGAAGGATTTTGATGAAGCACGGATGAATGTAGGAGAAGCAATATCGATGTATGTATGTAGGTTAGAAACATTAGCTAGGAAGAAGTATGGGGATGAAGGCATAAATGAGAATAAGGAATTAATGAAGAAGTTTTTGGCTACTGTACCTGAGAATGTTGCTGAGTTTATTAATTTGAAACGTAAGAAGATGAGGTGGACAAAAGAAAGATTGACATGGGATGATATTTTAGAGATAGTTGAGGATTATGAGTTGGATAGGTGTATGAAAGAAAGCAAATCTGTGTGTGTAAGAACTGGAATGGAGGAAAGTTTGCCAAAATTTGTTAATTTTAGAGATGTTGTTATGAGAGGACCGATGAGGGTAGCTGATAGTGTAGTAGATAGGAGTGTTAGGGCGAGTAATGTAGGAGTGCATGTACGGACAAATGAAGGGTTTAGGCAAGGGAATCAGGTTTGGAGAGATAGGAGTGCTAGTGCGCAGCGAGGTAGGTCAGGTAGCTGTGTCCGTGAAGAGAGTTGTTTTAGGTGTGGGAAAGTAGGGCATAAAAAGAATGAGTGTAGATGGGTGTTAGGAGCATGTTTCGGGTGTGGAGAGACAGAGCATCATATTAGTGAGTGTAAGAAAGAGAAAGCGATTAAGTGTTATCAGTGTGGTATAACTGGGCAAATAGCAAGTGGATGTAGGAGTAATGGTAGGAATGTGATTTGCGGCAATTGTGGTCAGAATGGGCATTATGCGAGGATGTGTAGGGAACAGCGTGCTAGGTGTACTGAATGTGGTGCAGATGGGCATATAGCTAGGGTTTGTAGAAAGAAGGGATTAGGGTAGCCAGGATGTTCGGGAAACTAGGTAGTCAGAGGGTTCAACTGGGTGAGTCCTCCTGTGTCTGTGGAAGAATAAGTTCAATGTTCATGAGAATTGGATGAATAATTGGTTGGAAATGAGTAAGTATGAACCCAGTATGCATGCGAAGTCAGGGTTGGAAAATAAACAATTAGTGCTAGTTGAATATAGGAAAAAAGAGGTGTTTCAAAAATTTAAGTGATGAGAGAGTGCAAGGGAAATTTATAGGTATAGGTAGGATGCAGAACAGACATGACAGGGGTGTGACTGTAGAGGTGAGTATGGGATATAAATGTGTTAATACAGATGAATCATGGCTGAGTATGAATGATACCTATAGTGTGTGTGTTTTTTAATTAGATGATGTAAAAGACAGTGTGACTAATGCAAGAATGAGAGATAGGAGAATGATAAGTAGTATGAATGAATCTTTTAGTAAAGTAGAAAATGATTTTGATGAAATGGATGAATTACTGACGGAAATAAGTGAGATTTTAGGGCCAGATGATAGTGAGGTAGATGGGATAGTGCATTATATATTAGATGATAAGGATTTAGATAGAAATATTGTTAATGTAGCGAATGATTGTGATAAGAAACAAATGAATGGGAGAGTGTATGAAGGCCCAGTTACTCGGAGCAGAGGCCTCGTTCCCGACTATGACTGGGTAATGAAAAAAATAACGTAAGTGGTTGTGTGAAACTGTAGATGGATTTGGCAAAGTAAGGGGGAAGGAATGTGGAGGATCAGTTTTTATTATTTTTTTATTTTTTTTTTACCAAATCCTGTGAGAGAGAGAGAGAGAGAGAGAGAGAGAGAGAGAGAGAGAGGGGAGAGAGAGAGAGAGAGAGAGAGAGAGAGAGAGAGAGAGAGAGAGAGAGAGAGAGAGAGAGAGTAGTTAGTGTATCGATTGTTTGTCGTGAGAAAGACTGTCAGTATAAATGAGGTTGTTTGTTTACCTTTAGCTAGGTTAGGACAGTAGTAAATGTTTCGGAGCGAATGCTTTTTTGATTGACTGTGACTTGAGGCAGTTGTGTGATTTGAGTGCTGGATTTACTATTGTTTTTCTTTACCAGCGTGGAAGTGATTAATTTTTTTTTTTTTTTTTTTTTGAGCCGTGATTCCTCCTTATAGTACTTATTCCTTTAGAGAGATTTTTCCTTCAATGTGGAAGGAATTATTGATGACCTGGATTGTTTAAGGACCTGATTGGATTTCTCTATGGATCTTGATGAAATAGATGCTGTAACGATCCGGCCCGGTTGAATGAATTTGTTTGGCTTATTAATGATGATGATGATGATGATGATGATGGTTAATGAAATTGTGTATTAATATTTGTCAGTGTTACGGTGGCTACAGAGTTATAGTGGGGCTATAAAAGGACTGTTGGCCCTGGTGTGGACCAAGAGGTCCACCCATAAACAAGTATTGGTTTTAGTGTGTAGTTAGTTTTAATTTTTTTTAGGGTTTATTTGTGGAAAGGTTTTGTTAATTATTTTAGTTTTAAAAATATATAGTGTTAAGGTTATGTTTTGTTTTAATTTTCCTTCTGTCCAAGACTTTATATTTACTGTGCAACGTTTGGTAGTCATCTATAATGCAGTTGAAATAAATTTAACCATAAATTCGTGAAATATTACGAAAAAGTAAAGAAAATGGTCACATTCGATATCAGCAGAGGCCTGCCACACACGGGCTGCTACGATTAGGTTTCTTTAGGCTCCACATGCCCCGCAACCATCTGCCCTCTCATGGTGTGAGTTTCGTTTGGCTTTACGCCAAATTTCCCCGAAAATATTTTACGCATGACGTGACAATTTACGTCATCGGATCACTTACGGCAAAAATTAATTTCATGCGGTATTGCGTCATTGGATCACCAGAGGGTTAAAATACATCTGCCCTATATGAACAGAGACTTCTGTCAGCCTGTTCAGCATGAAGAACATTTAATAAAACTTTAAACTTCTGATGTTCCTCATATTCAACTGCCTCATTAGGAAGATAATGTCACACTCTGTTCACAGCTGAAATAAAACTTCTATTTGATGGAAGGTAATACTTTTAGAATCAACTGCATATCAAATACTATGTAAAAGATGATACAGTCAGAAGGGAAAATCCTAATAACATTCATAAAGAACTAACAGAAGGACTGTTCCAGAGATTAATATCAAGATCAGGAATAAGAAACTTGATATACGGCAAATTTTTATTAAGCAAATAAAGATAAAGGGCAACAGATGACGACGAGATAGAACAATAATTGAGAGAAGGTTAAATGAAACCTTAAAAAAGTTCTCCATAATAGATTAACCACTGAAAATCTTGAAGGTCTTTTGCAATAAGTACTTTTTTTGCAGTTGAGGAAGATGTAGACTGAATGCTATTCTCAAAAGTAAACTGGTTATCAAGAATCACACCTAGATTTTGAAGTTTTTTTTTATATAGTTAAGGAAACATTATCAATGTAGAAATCTGGATGGTGAAGAGCTACTGTCCTCAATATACTTGCAAACATAATTTGAGTTATGTTTTCGGTGAACTGCATGCCTCATAATTTGCATTATACACTAATTTTAGCTAGATCTCTATTAAGGGATTCAGCAACACCAAATAAACATACATGACCGATCAGGACTGATGGATTATCATTATAATTATTTACATATACAGTATATATGATTATCATTGTTATATGTACCTTTATTGCTAATACACATTTAGCATATATGTTGTGTTAGGAATACATGTATGCAAGTATTCTTGTTTATAGGAGCATAGGGAATACTATGTAGCATTTATATAATCTCATGTGGCATGCATTTCATATTTTAATTATCTGGTATTATTGCAACCAGTCTTTCCCGTAGCCCGCCACTGTTCACAGCTCCTCCAGTGTATTACATTTATTTTGATTATTTTCACTTATTACATGGCTAAGAACTTACGCAAGTGTTTCTGTGAAAACCTTATTTACTTTATATCTAATGATAACTAAGATGGCGCAGTGATTGATTTGCCATAAGTGAATTTCGATCATTTAGTGAACTTCTTCAACCGGACTGGACAATGCAAGAAGTGTTTGTGTTCATCGTAACCAAGTTCGTTAGCAGTTGTGAACCATAACTTCGTTTGGATGTATACACTGGCAGTGACTTTGTTTTGTGATTACAGTGACTCTATATAGGGCTGTGTTTATTTTAGCAATCTGAGATTAGGGCTAATGTGCGTCGGCCATCTGAGGTGGCCGGAACAAGAGCGTCACATTCATACTCAGCTGTGTTCGAGGGGAGACTAACGGCTCTCGCTGTGCATGCAACAGCCACGGCAGTCACAGTGTTACCAGATACAGCATAGCTCTGTCGCCTCGAGCTATTGTACTCGGTGATTGGCTACCGTTTGTGACGTCATTGTGATGTTACCACTGACGGCATTGAGTGATATTTTCTCTTGGATTTCGTGAGATTTTTCTATTTATGCCGCTGAAACACGTTAAAGGAAGGAGACCAAAGACTTCTGAGGTTTCTCCCCCATCATCCCCAACCCCAACTGACATGACGTCATCTCCAACGCATTCAAGATCTATTTCTCCTTCATCAACCCCTTCAATCATGGATTTTATCAGCAAAATGTTTGAATACATGGATAAAAAAGATGAAGAAAGAAGAAAACAGGATGAAGAAAGAAGAAAAGAAGACAATGTCAGACATCAGGAAGAATTCAAAGCATTAATTGAAGCTATGACTGGTCCCAGGCATACCCTACCCCAAGCAAGTGGTATAGGGCCCCCTACCCCAGCACCATCGTCTTCAAGTGTTCTCCAAGTGCCTAATTCAGCTGTGCAAACACCTAAGGTGACAGTAAATTTTCCTCCACCATTAACCCATGATGTTACTTATAGGCAATACACAGAATGGAAGCAGAGATGGAAGGATTATGCTGTTATGGTAGATTTGGATAATTTACCTCAACCTAAGCAGTTGATACAGCTAAGGGCATGTCTCAGTGTTGAAATGAGACGCTTATTAGAACACAATTTGGGTATTCCACCAGACTCAACTATGCTTTTGGATGATGTTTTATCTTATATCGAAACTTATATAAAGGGTCAGCAGAATGAAGCACTTCGTCGGTTAGCCTTTACTCAATACAAGCAAGCAGAAGGCGAGTCATTAATAGATTTTTTCGTTCGTTTACAACAGCTCTCAGAGGAGGTTGATTTATGTAAAGGCATTAACTGTGTGGAGGCCCAAATGAAACATGCTATTTTGGTTGGCATAAGGAATGAAGAACTCACCAAGAAGCTCATTAGCATGCCAACAACAACAACACTTGAGGAAGTGAAGCTGACTTGAAGGGCTTTTGAGGCTGCAAAGAAGACAACGATGGAGCTTAAAGCTCCACAGACTTCAGTGCGTGCCGTGTCAAACTACAAGAAGTTAAAGAAGGCATTTGCTAAACCGGAGCAACCTAAGAAAATTCATCAGCAAGAGAAAACTCCTTCTTCAAGTAGCAGATGCAAGAATTGTGGTCAACAGCATAATAGTGACACATGTAAGGCAGTATCTCACAAGTGCAGGAACTGTGCTAAAACTGGCTATTTCCCTTATACTGCCGCATGTCCCTCATTGGCTAAGGAGTGCCGAATTTGCCATAAATTTGGCCACTATGATGTTTGTTGTGCACAGAAAAAGTCAAAGGGACCAAGGGAGTCGAAAGATTTAAAGGAAACCAAATTGAACACCGTCAAGATATCTTCTCCAGCCATACGTTCAGTTAATTTACGTCCCCTAAGCTGTCCCTCACCACCTATCAATTTACATGTCACATATGGCAGTAAATCAGGGAAGATCAATATTATCCCTGATACTGGTGCAGATACCACTGTTTTTGGAGTGCAACACTTACAAGCATTAGGTATTGATGTCAAGGAACTGTCTCCGCCCCCTGAGTTGCAGTTTTCCAACGCCGATGGATCACCCATGGAAGGTAACGTCTTGGGATCAATGGAGGCCGTCATGACTTATGGTGATATCTCATACAAGGGGTATATTGATGTTCTTAGTTCTCTCCCAACACCATTACTGTGTTATGATGCCCTCCGCCACCTAAGGATCATTTCCTGGGACTTCCCACGTCAAATGCAAGAGAGGAAACTTAGCAGGACTTCAGCAGGAACCAGTCAGGTCCCAGTCAGCCAAGTTAATACATGTGATCAAATGTCCGTTGTTCCTCCGCCCCCAGCCACATCCTCACCTGAGGAAGCCAGGCAATACTTTCTTAAGGAATATAGCGATGTGCTAATGACAAAGGAGCAGTTTTATCAAGGAGCACAACTCAAGCCAATGACTGGACCACCTATGCGTATTCACCTGAAAGAGGATGTGAAACTCTTTGCTATCTACACTTCACGTCTTATACCACTAGCCTTTCAAGAGGACGTCAAGACCGAGTTGGAGACAATGGTAGCACAAGGCATCATTGAACCTGTTGGGGATCAGCCATCCCCATGGTGTCACCCCTTAGTGGTCGTGGCCAAACCTACAGGTGGTGTTCGTGTCACCACAGATTTAAGCAAGTTAAATTCACAGGTTTTAAGGCCTGCACATCCTTCACCATCACCATTTAGTGCAATCAGGAGTATTGATCCTAATTCAAGGTATTTCTCCACCATGGATGCATTGTGTGGGTACTGGCAGATCCCACTAGCATAGGAAGACCAAGCCCTTACAACATTCATCACGCACTACGGTCGGTATCGCTACCGTCGTTCAACCATGGGATTCAGCGCTTCAGGGGATGCCTACTGCAGGAGAGGTGATATCGCTCTTCAGGGCATCCAACATTGTGTCAAGATTGTGGATGATATCCTTGTATATGATAAGGATTATTATTCTCACTTATGCAGGCTCAACAAAGTTTTGTCTCGCTCTAGGACTCATGGTATTACTTTAAATGCAGAAAAGTTTGTTATTGCTAGCCCTACTGTATCTTTTTGTGGGTATACGTTATCTGAAAATGGAATTGCAGCCGACAAGGAGAAAGTTCGAGCTATATCAGAGTTTCCAAAGCCAGCAAATCTGACAGATTTAAGGTCATTCATGTGCCTTACTAACCAATTAACAGAATTTTCACACAATCTTGCAGCTGCAGCAGATCCGCTTCGGCCGCTAATGAGCCCTAAGAGATCCTTCACGAGGACAGCAGATCATGATGACGCCTTTGCCAGTGTTAAAAAGGCTCTCTCTCAGCCACCTGTGCTGGCTCATTTCGATCCGACATGCCCCACCGTACTACAAACTGATGCTTCTCGTTTATATGGTTTAGGATACGCACTTCTACAAGACCATGGAGAAGGCCGTTTCCGCATGGTCCAGTGTGGGTCAAGATTTTTGGCCGATGCAGAAACTAGGTGGGCCACCATTGAGCTAGAATGTTTAGCTTCAGTTTGGGCTATGAATAAATGTCGCCATTACTTACTTGGATTGCCCCATTTCACATTGGTGACTGACCATAGACCCCTGATACCCATCTTGAATACATATACATTGGATGCAATAGAAAACACACGTATTCAGCGTCTGAAAGAGAAAATTTCACCCTATATATTCACTGCAGTATGGCGTAATGGCAAGGAACATTGCATCCCTGATGCCCTTTCACGTTCCCCAGTGAGCCACCCAACGCCTGAAGATGATATGTTAAATAGTGAAACCCATCTTTCCCTCAGGAGTGTTGTAGCCAAGACTGTGGATGCAATTTCAGAAGCGAAGACATCAGATACATTAGATCTTATCTTGGAAGAGATTCGCACCGCAGCACGTGAGGACCCCTCGTACACAAGACTCCTCCAGAACGTTGCCAACGGATTCCCAAGTCACCGTTACAATCTCCACAATGATCTACTACCCTATTGGAAAATAAGGGAGGATTTATATACCGATGATGACCTTGTTCTGTATGGTAGCCGAATAGTAATTCCCTTAGCTATGCGACGCAGTATTTTAAGACGCCTTCATGACAGCCATTGTGGAGTGGAGGCGACTAAGCGTCGGGCTAAGCAGACTGTATATTGGCCTGGTATTAATTCAGACATAGCAAATACTGTCCATGCCTGTGAGCCATGTCAGATAATGCAACCAAGCCAACAGCAGGAACCACTATTATGCAATGAAAACCCCTCTCGTCCCTTCGAATCAGTATCGGCTGATTTCTTTCCTGGTGTATGTAGACAGACTATCTGGATGGCCTGTAGTTGTAAAATTTGGTACCAATACTACAGCGGAAGTAACAACACGACACTTCAGTCACATCTTCCGAGACTCAGGTGTTCCAGTAAGGCTGAGGACAGATGGTGGACCTCAGTTCACCAGCTCAGAATTCAAGAATTTTCTAACCCGATGGGGTGTTCAACATGTGATATCCACATCTTACTATCCCCAAAGTAATGGCCATGCCGAGGCAGCCGTGAAGAAAGTCAAAAATCTTATCCTAAAAGTAGCACCTTCTGGGAACATCGACACCGAAGATTTCGACAAAGGATTATTGGAAATACGGAATACTCCTAACTATGCTGGCCTTTCTCCAGCGCAGATATTATATGGCCAAGCCCTTCGATCATGCATCCCAGCCCATGCATCATCGTTCAAGCAGGAGTGGCAAGAAAAAGCAAATGAATATGACCTTCGTGTAGCATCACGTACAGAAGCAGCCAAAATAAGGTACGGCAGCCGTGCACACCCATTGGAACTACTCAAGCTCAATGATAATGTCCATATCCAAGACCCTATCTCCAAGCGATGGGATAAGACTGGCATTATTATGGGCATCGGTAGGTCACGAGACTACCATGTGAAGTTACCCTCAAGAAGAATATTATGGCGTAACCGCCGTTTCTTACGCCCTGTACCTCATTCTCCTTCACATTTGCCTGAGGTGACACAGCAATCTCCAAAGAAGAAGGATATTGTCCCTGCTACTGGTCAACAACAGCAAAGTGGCACTCAAGCTGAGTATCTGCGTTCACCGAGATGCCATACCCGTTCATATAGCTCATTGAACACAAAGGGGAGGGGGAGGTGATGGATTATCATTATAATTATTTACATATACAGTATATATGATTATCATTGTTATATGTACCTTTATTGCTAATACACATTTAGCATATATGTTGTGTTAGGAATACATGTATGCAAGTATTCTTGTTTATTGGAGCATAGGGAATACTATGTAACATTTATATAATCTCATGTGGCATGCATTTCATATTTTAATTATCTGGTATTATTGCAACCAGTCTTTCCCGTAGCCCGCCACTGTTCACAGCTCCTCCAGTGTATTACATTTATTTTGATTATTTTCACTTATTACATGGCTAAGAACTTACGCAAGTGTTTCTGTGAAAACCTTATTTACTTTATATCTAATGATAACTAAGAAGGACTACGGTCTACCCAAAAGCCAAATCAAAATTCCTCCAAAAAGAAGGCAATCATGCTTACCCCATACCAAAAATTTGAGAAAAAATACGTTAATAGAAGAAGAATGGGAAATTAAGAGGTGAGTAGCATCGTGTGCATTTGCAACGAACTTTTTTTCTATTACAAACACATATTATGTGTATATATTACATTCTTATACCCACTATAGAGCCAGAAAACAACTACTTTTTGCAGTCTATTACTTAAATATTCAATAATGATGCTAAGAAAATACTCATCTCTTTGAGTCTGGAAACAAGGGCCTCATGATTTGCACTGTCAAAGGTAGCACTAAAATCAATGCCAACCATACAAGCTTCCTGAACACAATCAATAGATTTATGTGGAGCATTGGGATTTGGAAGAAGGGCATAACATTTTCCAAAACCATTGTGAAAGCCAAATTATTAACAAGGGAACCAGTTTAGTACCTTTAGCATAGTTTTACCAAAAGACGTCCTAATACGTTATATAATATGGGAGTTATGGAAAACAGGAAGTACAATTACCAATTCTAACAGGTGATAAAAGAATATCTTTCTGGTATTTTTGGTCTTTATAGAAGTCAAAATTGATATACCATCTCGGCTTACACCTACATAAGCATCAAAATTCATCAAGAGTGCTTTAATTTAACGGGACTGGAAAGTTAAACTAGTTAATTCAACCTCAAAAAAACAGGGAAGAGGAAGGTAGTTTGTGATTATTTACTGTTACACACAACCAGAATGGTTATCTTTTCCTTTGGCCAAAGAGTGACAAATCCATCTGGTTTAAGTAAAGGGAAACACTGTTAAGTCTTCACCAAAGCGTGTGGAAAGAGGGGTGGTTAACCAGTTATAATCCTTGGTTGTACCAGAAGGGATTTCTTTTATAGTTAAATCTTAATTATTTTCAGTTGAAGCATAAACTCTTCTAGCAACAGCTCTTAGGTGAGTATAGTTATTTCAAGTCATTTCTGATCAGATACCCTTCTACCCTTTTGGCTGATGTGTTTGACGGTAAGCAGAGTAATGAGAAATTTGATATCCATCGTTCACTTTTGTCTGGGACTAAACTAACTAGTCCATCTTGTCGTTTATGGTGTAGACCTAAATGGTATTTTTCCTATGTTTTTCATAAAACTACTTATTTCCTAGCTCCTAAGTTTTCTGTTACTTTTTG
>NC_090759.1:42178389-42185889 GCF_036898095.1 Palaemon carinicauda
ATCACAGTAACGCTAATTGCTGTAGTAACACGTAGAAACGAAGATCTGCATAAGTCGGTGACGGGTGGTCCATCTCGGTTAATTTCATCAACCGCTTAGACACTCGTGCGTTGTATGGGAGAGGTAAAGATGGGATTGTAGTGGGCCACGTGAAATTCGTGAAGTAGGCCCGTTCTCTGATGATAGTATTAATTCCTCGGACCGTGTAATTCGTGGACGTACCAATGCAACCATCTGCTGCAACGAAGATTTGGGAATAGGACGTGGATCCGTCCGGGCATGATACCTTGAAGCCGGCGTTGTCGTATCGTATCCACGAGCTGTTTTCAGTCTGCAATTGAACTTATTATCGTCAAAGGGATAAAATTTTTTCAGACACCTTTCATGTGTATGGGAGAGAGCACCGTTTAGCACTAGACCTAACTCGCATGAA
Source organism: Palaemon carinicauda (assembly GCF_036898095.1). Taxonomy (NCBI): domain Eukaryota; kingdom Metazoa; phylum Arthropoda; class Malacostraca; order Decapoda; family Palaemonidae; genus Palaemon; species Palaemon carinicauda. The sequence continues at coordinate 42,178,823 of NC_090759.1, forward strand.
TCCATTGATTTTTTATGGAATTCAAAGGAGTCAGCTGTACATATTTTTGTATTCATTGCGTCTGAACAGTGAGTTAATTTATTTAAGTCTTTAATGACCGTATATGTTTCCTTGTCCGGAGATATCTATATGTGTCCTGTCAAACTGGATATTACTGGGCTGGAGTTATTCGTCAGGAAAGTCGGAAATGGTGATATCCTGTATGATTGCCAGCCATCGGAAGAATCAAAGGGAATTGTAATCATAATCCTGTAATTTTCAACGCTTACTGTAATTAGGCTGTAATAAAATTCTAACCTACGTGCGTCTAACAAACGAATACAGTATAACCTAATTTCTCCCGTCCGCTCTCCAAAATTAACGTTAAGTCTCTTATCGGCAACAAATGCGGTGACAGAACACCTTTAGTCGCTAACATAATAGCTTCCACATAGTCTTTTTATTTCTCAATGAAATGTGCAATTTTATTTTGGATATGATCTATTTTTTAATTATAATACGTTAACGTTGCCAACAAGTCTTGTACTTCCATAATCTGACAGATATTACTAGAATGTTCGTTCACCAAACTCATAAATTGATTGATTTAAGTTAACTGATTCCTTAGTTCTGATAAAATTAATTCATTTTCATGAGTCAAAAACTCAATTTTCTTATTTTGATTACTAAACTTAAGACGATTTGAAATCCCTAAGCCTAAACTTGCAACAGATCCAAAGATGTATAGTGCAGCAAAAAAAAAGACGGGTTACGTTTTTCAAGGTTAGTGTGTCTTACTGTCCACATCAAAAGGTCACGAGCCAAAGATTCTGCCTCGTAAGTCTTATTTTGCAAGTCCTGGGATAGCATCTCAGCCACTTTTAGTGTCGATGCAAGCGAACTCTCTGTATTAAAAGGAAAGTGTCTTTTATGCATTTCATTCAATGAAGCAGCAAACCTTGAAATGGCGCTCTTTAAGCTAGTGACGTCATTCTCTGGGAGAAAAATTGCTTGCATGCGTACTTCTATAACTATGTTATTTGATGTAATAAAAACGTCTTCTGTTCTCTCTACTATAGTGCCATATTTAAAATCTATACTTTTAGTTTTAGAGCTCTTCCCACACGAGAAAAATGTCTGAGCGAACACTATCACTCCTAACAATAAAAACTTTATCTTGGAAACCTGTAATGAGAAAAATATATGTAATTACTCCTGTATTAAGAAGAAAAAAATTTTAACATATAAGTTTCATAGATAAAAAATATAAAAAAAAATCCCTCTTTTCCTTCTCTCTTATTTTAATTTCTTATGTGAGCCAATGGTACAATTCTCTCATCAGTGGGTTGGGATACGTTTTGAACTCTAAATTTATTGGCCGTTAATGTTCACAGAATGCTAAATGGGCCTTCAAACTTAGGTGTTAGTTTATAATTGAGTCTTTTACGTACATTTACCTGTATGTATACATTATCACCCACGTTATATGTTTTAGTTGGCTTCGCTATTTTATCATGATTCCTTTTCACTATGATTTGTGATTCTTTTAAATTCTTTCGAAGGATATCAAAACGACTTTTGCCTGCATTTATATATTCTTTTAAAGGATTTGATAAATTAGTTGTAGGCGTTAGTACATGGAAAGGCGTTCTAACTGGGGTACCCTACAATCCCTCGTGCGGCGACATTTTAATTGATATATGATATGAATGATTCAGAGTACTTAGTACCACAGGTATTGCAATATCCCAGTTGGGGTCTGATCCCCCTAGTGTTAGTTAATCTTAATATGTTTAAAACCTTCCTATTCGCTCTTTCCACTAGCCCATTCGACTCTGGGTGATTGATCATGGTATTGATTTTCTTTATGCTAAGGAATTCACACAATGAGGTTAAGAAATTACTATTAAATTCTCCACCCGAGTCTGAGATTATCATGTGTGGAATTCCATGTTTACAAATGTAACACTTGTAAACCTTCCTAGCGCATTCAATCGCAGTTTTAGTTTTAAGCGCTATCAGTTCTGTATATCGAGTCAAAGCATCTAAAATTACTAAGAGGTGCTTATTTCCTCTGTCTGACTCGTAAAATCCTGTTAATAAATCTAAATATATCCTTTCAAATGGTTGATTGGGTACGGGATAAGCCCCTAGGCTGACAGGTGTTTTCGTGTGCCCTTTGTTTTCCTGACAAGTGCGACAATTATCTATGTGTTTTTTTTATATCTGTAAGCATCGTAGGCCAATAAAACAATGATTTGACTTTCTGTGACATTATGGAGAACCCTGGGTGTCCATGCAATGGATTTGCATGCAACCAATTTAGGGCAGTGGATATAAGTGAGATTGGTACCCCTACCTGGTCGTTAGTCACATGTGGTGTATTGCGGGTTTTCCTTGTCACGGATCTACATAGAATATTGTCTTTGATTATATAACTCTGCTGCGTATACTTTATATATTCCTTTTCCTTACGATTTCCTTTCAAAGCATTAATGATTTTTTCTAATTTCTGCTCTTTTCTTTGCTCAGTCTGTAATAATTGAGCGCTCAAGCCCAGATCTTCCTGTTCAGATACAGTTTTAACAATAGGCATGGATGTTGACATATCTATTAATTCAGCTAATGGCTCCGTACAAGATGACATGGGGTTGCGTGATAATGCATCAGCAATGATATTTGCTTTCCCTGGTAAATACCTGATTCTCGCGCCAAAGTCTTGAATGATCAAATGCCACCGAGTTCGTTTGGGGCTGTGACTAAAGCCTTTAAAGAAGTCGGTTAGGGGTTTATGATCAGTAAGAACCTTGACGGGATACCAGTATATTATGAACTTAAAATACACTAGTGAATTAACAATAGCTAGTCCTTTCTTGTCTATTACTGCATACTTACTTTCGGAAGTTCTCAGTTTTCGAGAATAAAAAGCTATCGGGATAAATTGTTTTTCATATTGCTGAAGCAATACCCCTACTACTCCTAAGTCTGAGGCATCTGTTGCAATGAAGAATTCCTTACTGAAGTCAGGAAATTTTAAGATAGGAGAACTACACAGTTCATCTTATAAGGTATTAAACGCCTGTTGATGCTGCTCAGACCATATGAAATCTACGCCCTTCTTCGTAAGATCAGTCAGGGGAGCGCTTATTATTGAACAATTGCGTGTAAAACGCCTGTAATATTCCCTATACCCCAGAAATTGCTGTATTCCCTTGACATTAGTAGGTATCGGAAAGTTACGGATAGCCGACACCTTATCGTGGACTACTTTAAGACCTTGGCTAGACACCGTGAAACCCAAATAGACCAATTCTGTTTTGAAAAATTCACACTTACTAATCTTTACCCTTAAGTTATGTTGTCTTAGTCTCTGTAGTACTAGTTCTAGTTTACGTAGATGTTCTTCTAAGGTATTGGAAAAGATTACAAGGTCGTCCATATAGGTATGCAATATATCCCCTAGCAGGTCTCCAAACACTATGTTAATCATTCTTGTAAATGTTATGGGAGCACAACGTAAACCAAAAGGCATACGTAAAAATTCATAATGTCCCCTGGCGGTGTTGAAGGCTGTGTATGGGATACTATTTTCTTCTAATGATATCTGGTGAATGCCTTTAAGTAAGTCCAAACTGGTAAAATATTTATTCTGACCTAACAAAGATGAAATATCGTCAGTACATGGTACTGGGAATCGATCAGGGATCGTTTCCTCATTCAAGCGACGGAAATCTACGCAGATACGCCATGTTCGATCTTTTTTCGGTACAACTATTAATGGAAAATTATAACAGCTGTTCGATTTCCTAAATACGTTCGGCTCGATAGATTGCGTGCAAGATGATATTACGGGTTAACAAGAATTCTTTTGGGTCGCATATATTATTTCTTTATTAATGAGACAAGTTATTGGTTCTTCAACGTACGTTACTGTTTTATCTGTCGTCTCCTGTTTATCCAAAACTGATTTTAAGGTATTAGAAGACTTATAGAATTTTCCTTTGATATACACGCCATGCTTGGCAGGGGCTAAGATAATGTTTTGATTACCCATAGACGGGTATCCTATAATTACAGCTGGATACATATCAATATTTTGTACAACAACAAGGGTATCGGCAAACGTCCGCTTACCGACCTTGTACTGAACATGAGTTACGCCTATTACATTTAATTCATTATTTCCTATACCCGAGAGCCTTACTCTGGACTTCTCTATAGGGAAGTTTGAAAACAACAAATGATGTGTCCTCAAATCCATGATATTACGTGGACTACCATAGTCAAAAAATAATGTAAAGGATCGGTGTTCTAAATTTACAGCATATACAGTAATGTTGGTCGTAACTCATTTTGGCTTATTATTGTGTGAATTTGTTGCAAATCTACGGGAGCATGCACTGATTTATTTGATTCGGTCGTGTGTTTCATAGGAAAATCTATTGCCTCAAAATGATCTGATAAAACATTAAATGAATTATTTAACACTACTGATGTTGATTTGAATGACCCAACATCACTCCCTTCCCCACTGGAGTTGATTATGTGGTATTTGCTTTGCTCTGCACATTCTGAAAATTAGTCTGACCTTGCGAGTTCTGGCTTGACGGCCCAGGATTAGAGTTATTTGAAGAACAGTTAGTTTGTTTTTGATTCTGAACTGCATTGACGTTTGGCTGTTTCTTCTTATTGAACTGAGGATTTTTCTTTTTATCTCCATATGGAACTGACTGTGGAATTGACTGTGGAATTGACTGTGTATTTCTAGGATTCTGTTGTGTCTTACGTGAGTAGCACTGACTATATGAATGAGTTGAACTATTATGTAGCGAACAGAATCTCGTTCTGCAGTCTGCAATCAAGTGACCTTGACGTTTGCAATTATAACACGTCATTCCTGCAACTTGACTATTATTAACTACGTTTACTTGTTGTGGCTTTGTTTCATTTTTTGCAAAAACTTGTGTAAACAAGGGATCAAGATCAGTACACTTAGACATGTGTTTCTTTATCTGTTTATATACGTCCAATTCTGTACTTGCTGGCGTTAACTTTTTATCAAAACACCGCACTAAAGCTTCTGGCAACATAAGTGTCATGCAAGTTAAATACATTAATCGTAAGAAATCTTTCACGGAGATGTTATCTCTAGTAACCCAAGTGGAATTACCTAAAATATATTGATACTCGTTTAGCCTATCGGCAATGAGAGCTGCTCTCTCTATAACATTAAGCCGAGTCATAGTGGCTTGATTAAGTGTATTTCTTAATGTTAAAACTACATCTAAGGCTTCCTCACCGCCATAGACCGCACGTAGCCTAACTTTGAAATCATCCCATGTAACTGCCTCTTGAAATGAAACTCCCCTCAAGTACGCACTCGCATCTCCTTTAGAAAAGTCTATAAAACTTTTAGCTTCTAGTAATTGTACAAATGGGTCTATAATTTGTTTATCATTTAAATGGCCGTCGACGGAAGAAATCCATGACTCAACATTCTGAGGTAAGAACCCATTGTCCCAACCTTGAAAAGGAAGGATAGCTGATCGCGCATTTACTAACGTAACAATGGGAGCCGGGATGGGGTTACTCGGGCCGGGGATGGGGTTACTTGGACTCACGGGAGGTGTCATGTTTACTCTAACTTATTTTTCATCTCTTCGATTCCTTGCAATCCTATCAAAATCTCTATATGAATACAAACGTCCACTGCGTAAACGCATAAGCACTATTTCATAAAGATTATAACATAATCCCCCAATACAATAATACTAATATAAAGATATTTCCCGAGAACTTCTGAAAGAAAACGGAATTAGCACAGAGAGAAAAAAAAATTCTACACGAGAATTCGAAGTTGAATACAGTTTCCTTTAATGAAAGAAAAAATGAAGATTAGCAAACAACTATAATGGACGATCGACTCGTGATAACAACACTTCACTGTCTAAAACTGAAATGAATAAAGAAATGTACTTACCTTGAGTTTATATGGGCGAAGGGTGATGTCATCATTTCCTCTCTCTCTCACTGGTTTGCGAGAGTTTTGCTGTTTGGGTGAAAGTTTTTGGTCCGATTTCCCGTTGTAATGTTGAACCTAGTGTTTCCTGGATATGATTCTTGATTGTTTAATAAACGTTGAATGTGAGTCCTTCGTTTTCTTAAGATGTTGATTGAAGATCCAGTTCCTCAGTTTGTATAACATTTATAGATGATATTCAATGTGTTCATTTCTTCGGTGGACGTAGATACTTTGTCAAAATTGTAGATTTATTACTGTTGATTCTCTTGTTACTAAAGTTGATTTAAGTTAAACGCTGCCACCAATTGTTAGTGTGGTACTGTTATAAACACACATTATTATTCCAATGAAATGTCTCTTTAATGTGTTATGTGTTTTAGACTTTGTAGGTTACTTCTTCTGAATAAGTCTAAGTAAGTTAACTTTAAAACAGTTTATTAACCTCTCCATCACAGGAGTATAAATGGTTTGGTCGGATGACCATTCCGTATGACAAGTTGATCAGAACTAACTAAAATATCCATATTGATGATAACGAATAGTTAGTTATCTCAGCATTTAATGATATATGTAAACACAACATTAATACCGGAAGGCACCTGTATCCGGTTGAGACACAACTCTTCTCACGGTTTGTTTTGTGTTTACTCTTCATGGAAAATGTTACATTGCAAATGGTATGCTTGGTCTTGACTTTCGCATCCTGCTTATGACTGATTTGGCGTTCTCACACTCCTCCTAACTTCTACATTGATCCCTTGGGTCATGGATTTAATCATGTAATTTTACACACATTACATATATACATATACATACATATATACATATGTACATACATGCACATATATACATACATACATACAAACATACATACATACACACACACATTATATATATATATATATATATATATATATATATATATATATATATATATATATATATATACATATATATATATATATATATATATATATATATATATATATATACTGTATATATATATATATATATATATATATATATATATATATATATATATATATATATATATATATATATATAT
>NC_090759.1:42193389-42198389 GCF_036898095.1 Palaemon carinicauda
GGATTAAAGAGTTGGAGTATAAAGCACTTCAGCTACAAGCTGAAGAAAGAGCAAAGGAAAGGGATCGTGAAATCCATTGTTTAAAATTGCAGACGGTAGCTGATAATGGTAGTAATCGTAGTGATAAGGATAGTTTTAACCTGTTAAGTGCCCTGAAACTTGTTCCCCAATTTAATGAGGAAGACGTCTCTGAATTCTTCATTTCTTTTGAAAGAATTGCTAAGAAATTGAAATGGCCTTAGGACAAGTGGACCACTTTGGTCCAGTGTCGCTTAAAAGGTAAGTCCCAGCATGTATATAATACACTTAACGAGGGTTTGTCATCTGATTATGATTCTGTGAAAGCGATAATTCTGAAAGCTTACGATCTTGTTCCGAAGGCGCACAGACAAAAGTTTAGGAACTTTAAAAATAATCCGGATATAACTTTCATGGAATTCGCCAGAAAGAAAGAACAGTTCATGGACGACTGGTTAAAGTCCAAGGAGGTTGACACGTTTGGAAAATTGCGGGAATTAATTTTAACCGAAGAGTTTAAGAGGTCTGTGTCGAGGGAGCTAAAGATTCATTTGGAAGAGTTGAAGATTGATTCTTTACAGGAGGTGGCAATTGCTTCGGATGAGTACTCCCTTGCACATAGCAAGATTTGGTAAAAGATTTTCCCAAAAAGTTCTCTCCCCGTAATGGAAATATTCACCAGGGAAAGCCTTATCAGAAAAGGTCTACTGATTTTCATCAAAATAAAAGTGTTAACCGTAGCGTAGATAGCAGTAAAAACGGAAATGTAGAATCGCGTAGTTACGTGAATAGTAGTAGGTCTGGTGGTGGTAGCGAACGTAGAGAATCCCACGAGTCTAGTTTAAGGTGTTATTGTTGTAATAGGAAGGGTCATATAAAAGTGAATTGCTTTGCTATGAAAAATTACTTGGAAAGGAATAAAGAGGCTGTTAATATTGTTTCCGCTGAGAAATCTTCAAAGAAAGAGGTATCAAACGAAAGTAAATGACTAAAATTTGCAAGGTACATATCGAATGGAACTATTTTCAATGATGTTGACAAATGAATAGGACGTAGTGTTAAGATTCTTCGTGACACTGGTGCAGCACAATCTTCAATTTTAAAAAAAATCTGTACTTAGTGGGTTTAAATTTTCAAATACTGATTTTGTGGTTCTTGGAGGATTTCCTGATACAATGCCTCCTATCCTCTCGAGACCATGTATCTAGAAACTGAGTATTACAAGGGAACGGTAAAACTGGCAATTGTCGACAGTTTACCTCTTCCCGGTATTGACATGTTATTTGCTAATGATTTGGTGTTGCATGACGAAGCAAATTATTTCCCAATTTTGAGTGTTACAGAGTTAGAGGATGATAGGTATTTAGATGTTTCTGTATGTGAACCTACCTCTGTTATTACTCGTTCTCGTGCTCGAGAGATTGATCTCGATAATGTTAATTTAAACTTTGATGATATTAATGGACAGACGACTGACACGATGACGAGTAGTTGTAGTAATAGTAGTAGTAAAAATATTTTGTTTAATGATGTTGAATGGGAAGTTGAGGCTTTAAAAGAAGCCCAAGCAAATGAGTTTTCTAATTTTGATGATTCTAATTTTGATGATTCTAATTTTGATGATGATGTTGATGATTTATCAAAACCCGTTTTTCTCAAAGAAGAAGGTTTGGTGTACAGAGTCAGTAGGTCAGTTAATGCACCTGCTGATCAGGCTGAGGTTAGGAAACAATTGGTAATTCCAGAACGATACCGTTCTAAGTTGTTCATTTTAGCACATGAGAATAACCTTGCAGGACATTTCGGGGTCAGGAAGACGTTCCAGAAACTCTCTGAACATTTTTTTTTGGCCTGGAATGCGTCGTGATGTAAAGAGACACGTATTATCTTGTAAGGTATGTCAACTCGTGGGAAATCCGAAATAGGAAAATTCCAAAAGCTCCTTTGATTCCTATTCCGTTGGTGGGAGAACCTTTCAGGGAGGTGATTATTGATGTGGTAGGTCCTTTACCGTGGACACGCCGGGGACATGAATATATTTTGACAATGGTTGATAGGATGTCACGATTCCCTGAGGCTGTCCCACTGCGGAGTGTTAGAGGGGAGAAAATTGTCGAGGCACTGGTTGGCTTCTTTACGAGATTTGGTATTCCCAAAATTATTCAAAGTGACTGTTGTATGAACTTTACAAGTAGGTACTTTAAGCGAAAAATTAATGAGTTTGGGATTAACCATGTTACTTCTTCCCCTTATCACCCTGAAAGTCAGGGTCAAGTGGAGCGATTCCACCAAACTCTTAAATCTATCTAAAGAAAATTTTGTTTGGAAACAGGTTGTGAATGGGATAAAGATATCCCTTATGCTTTATTTGCAATCAGGTCAACACCTAATGAGACTTTGGGTTTCTGTCCCTTTCAGCTTATATTTGGACATTGTGCTCGTGGTCCATTGGATGTTGCGAGGGAACACTGGGAGGAGAAACCCCAGATATGAATGTATTAGACTATTTATCTAATTTACAGGAGAAACTTCATAGAGGTTGGACCTTTGCCTGGGAAAATTTAACAAAGGCTCAAGCTACTATGAAAACAAATTATGACGTTTGTACCCAGATAAGACATTTTGATCCAGGAGACAGGGTCTTGGTACTGCTCCCTATGCCTGGGAATCCACTCAAGGCTCGTTTTTTCAGGTCCGTGGAAGGTACTCAAGAAACTGAATAATGTTAATAACCTTATTGAGACGCCTGAAAGACGTCGAAAAACCCAAATTTGTCACATTAATATGTTAAAACCTTTTGTTAGTAGAGAAGTAGAGGTAGTTGTAGAACCAGTGTCACTGGTAGAAGTAGAAGTAGATCCTATGGTAGACATTAAGTTATCTGTGGGACCTGATGGTCTGTCCAACAATTCAAGTATTCTTAATAACCTTGATGTTAAATTTCAGCACCTGGAAAGGGACAAAGCAATGTCCTTAACAATGTTAATTAATGACTATAAAGATTTATTTCAGGATGTACCAGGACGAACTAACATTTTGGAACACGATGTTGATGTAGGGGAGGCAAGCCCTATCAAACAGAGTCCATATAGGTTGAATCCTTTCAAAAGGGACATTGTTAAAGACAAAGTAAAGTATATGCTGGACCAAGGGCTGGTAGAACCAAGTTGTAGTCCCTGGAGCTCTCCTGTGGTACTGGTTAAAAAAGGAGGGTGGTGAGCATAGACTCTGCTTTGATTATCGTAAGGTTAACTCTCTTACAAAGACAGATTCTTTCCCTTTGCCTCAGGTGGAAGATTGTATTGACCGTGTTGGATCTGCTAAATACATTAGCAAATTTGATTTATTGAAAGGCTACTGGCAGGTCGGTCTTTCTCCAAGGGCGGGGAAAATTTCTGCATTTGTTACAGGTGACGGACTGTATGTGTGTTAAGTTATGCCATTCAGTATGGAAAATGCAGCCGCCACCTTTCAGAGACTCATGAATTTTATTACTTGTGATTTAGAGGGCTGTGTAGTATATAATGACGACTTAATCATTTATAGCGACGATTGGGAGACACATCTAAAGAGAATTAGAGCTCTCTTTGAGATTCTGAGAAAGGCTGGTTTGGTGGTTAACTTAAGGAAGAGCGATTTTGCTCAGGCCAAGGTAATTTATCTTGGGCACGAGATAGGCCTGGGTAAGGTAGCTCCTAAGAAAGTGAATGTGGAAGCTATTTCTGACTTTCCTGCACCTCAAAATAGGAGGGGCATGAGAAGATTTTTGGGCATGGTAAGTTATTACCGCCGGTTTGTGAAAAACTTTTCCGATATTGCTCATCCATTAACTAATCTTTTGAAGAAAGATGTAAAATTTATTTGGGATGAACAGTGTCAGGAATCGTTTGACAAATTAAAAGCTTCGTTAATGACTTTTCCATTATTACGTTCACCGGACTTTTCTCTCCCTTTTTGTTTAGCCACAGATGCTAGTGATGTAGGTTTAGGTGCTGTCCTTCTTCAAAGACTTCCCAATGGAACGACTCATAATGTGGTATATTTCTCTAAGAAGCTATTATCAGCGGAGAGGAAGTACTCGACCGTGGAGAAGGAAGCCTTGTGTTTAGTTAAAGCCCTCCTCCACTTTGAAGTATACCTGTCGTCATATCCAGCTCCAATAGATGTATTAACAGATCATAATCCGCTTATTTTCATAAATAAATTAAAAAACAAGAATCAGCGTATTTTATGCTGGAGTCTTATTCTGCAGTAGTATAACCTTAATATCCGACACATCTCTGGCAAAAATAATGTTGTCCCCGATACTTTATCGAGAGCCTTCGAGAAGGAGTAATTTATTTAATTGTAGTTAAAATTTCTAGAATTTCTCAATGTTAATGATTGTTCTTATGTTTCAGGTCCAATATTTACTTTGCTTTTACTCAACCATTTTTTTTTTTATCTTTTAAGTTTAACAGATTTGATTAAATTTAAATTTCAAAAATTAACGTAAATGCTTTCCTTAAAAAAAAAAATAATAAAGTTATTTTTTTTTCCTTTTGGTGGGCAGCTGTAATAATTTGCTTAATTTTATTCGTGGCCTGTAAAGTAAATTTCATTAAGTTGCTTTCATTATATTTTTGTTTTGCCACAAAATTGAAAATATGAAAAGACTGGTTTAGGTTTTTCTCGCTCCCACCGATGGTTGTTATTATATAAGTGGTACCTCGCCCATGAGTTTTTTTTTTTCTTTCCATGTAATTATTCACCGGCTTGGTTGTTTGGTGATTTGATGTTCGTTGCCCGACTTTTGGTGGGGACCTTTGGCTGAGGATGAAGGGAGTATGGATTCGGCTCCTTAGCGTGGAGGTTCTCTGACCATATTCCTGACCGACACGGAGATATCTATTTCATGAAGGCCTTGCTGTATTTAAAGGGCCTTTTCTACTGTATTGTGGAGGCCAGTGATGGTGTTCCTCCTCCTCCTGATTACTGAAGTT
>NC_090759.1:42203389-42208389 GCF_036898095.1 Palaemon carinicauda
TTCTCCAGAGGCACTAATCTGGAGAAAACGGATTATCTCCACATTTTCTGTGATGCTAGCATAACAGTTTATGGTTGTGTGGCCTATCGAGCAAGTGGTAAAACTTCGTCTCTGATTATGGCAAAGGGTAGAGTAGCACCCATTAAAGAGTTGACTGTACCTAAATTAGAATTAATGGCTTTATTGTTAGGTGCAAGATTGTGTGAATTTATAGTTGAAACTTTTGAAGAAAATAAATTTGAGAAAATAATAATTTGGTGTGATAGTAAAGTTGCCCTGGGATGGTTAGTGACAAAGAATAATTTTCCAGTATTTGTGAAAAATAGAGTATTGGAAATTAACTCTATAACTACGGGGATCGTTTTTTTCTTATGTCCCATCTTCAGAAAACCCTAGCGACTGGATTACTAGAGGAAAAAGAACAGAAGAAGTAAGAAATAACTCCTTTTGGTGGGAGAGACCTCCCTGGTTAAAATCAGAAAACCACACCTATCCTATTGACAGGACATGGGTGAAAGAAGCACAAGCACAGGATGAAGTTATTCAAGTCCATCTTATAGGGAACAGTGAAAAAACCCATCTGCTGAACCGAGAAAGATTTAGTAGAGTGGATAAATTTTGTAAAACTATAGCTTGGATTAGGCGATTTATTCACAATTGCAAATCAACTGGCTGTAGAAAAATTGGAAGTTTAACGCTGGAATAACTTCAACAAGCTAAAAATAAAATGATTATCCTCTTACAAAAGGAATACTTTCCGGAGGAATATAAAGCTTTGGAAAAGGGGGGTAAAGTTTCAAAATTGACCTTATTAGTACAATTGAATCTCTTCTTGGAAGAAGGAATTATAAGATGCAGAGGAAGATTGGAACATGTCGCACAGGCGGCGGAAACAAAATTCCCAATCTTACTGCCGAAAAGTTGTTTTCTCACAAAATTGATAGTAAGGGAGCATCACTGTTTACAAGCTCACATGGGAGTAAATGCAACCGTCGCAAGTGTGAGACAGGAATATTGGGTCCCACAGCTTCACCAATTATCCAAAAGTGTAATTCATCATTGTATAATCTGTAAGAAAACACAAGGGAGACCCTACCGTGTAAATATTACTCCACCATTGCCAGAATTTTGGGTGCAGAGAAAACAACCCTTTAGCGTTACGGGGGTAGATTATACAGGAGCGTTGTTAACCAAGGAGAAACAGCAAAATCCTGAAAAAGTCTATATTGTGTTATTTACTTGTCCAGTTACTAGAGGAATCCATATCGAAATAGTAAAAGAGCTGTCCTGCGATTCGTTTCTTATGGTGTTCCGAAAGTTTTGTAGCCGTCGGGGATTTCCTTCTTTAATGCTAAGTGACAATGCTACCACCTCTGTATAGACTTCAGTTTATTTGAAAAACATGGCAGAAAGTTCCTTAGTGCAAGAACACCTGAATGCTATCGCATGTAAATGGAAGTTCATACCAGCCAGAGCACCTTGGTTTGGAGCTATATAGGAAAGATTGATTGGTCTTCTGAAAACATGTCTAAAGAAAGTAATAGGTCAGGCCTTTCTCAGCTTTAGTGAACTTTCCTGTGTTGTGACTGAACTTGAAGCAATTATTAATGACAGACCCCTAAGTTATACTTCGGGAGATCTAGACCAGTTGGATATTCTGACGCCTAATCATATGATTTTAGGACGTAGATTGAGATCTTTCCCTAGGGAAGTCATAGATTGGAAAGATGAAACTAAGGACCCTCTGTATGGTGAAAATAAGGATGTTGGAAAGCGATTTTTGTATATTACAAAAAAAAAAGTGATGACCTGTGGAAAAGGTGGGAGAGAGAATATTTAACTTCTCTCAGAGAAACTCATCGGGTAGGAATCAGACACGAATCTTGGCCCAAAATGGGAGTTGTTGTGTTGATACACGATGAAGGACCGAGAAGTCGTTGGAAGCTCAGTCAAATTGTCAAATTACATGTGGGACCCGATGATGTCTTGCGCGTGGTTACTTTAAAAACCCCAGAAGGTCAAGTAATGAGACCTGTTGTCAAGATATATCCTTTGGAATTATGGCAAGAGACTGATGTTGTCATATCTGAGAAAACTGATAACAAAAGCACCCGACCGAGCAGGAAAACAGCTCAGGCGGCTACTGGGGCGAGAAGAGCCCTCATTCAAGCGGGACAATTATAACTGTAAATATTGTTTCTGTTTGCTGGGAGTGTATCGTGACTTACGATGAAATCACGATAGTGTATTTGTAAAGACCAGTAAACAGTCATTTATCTTTTATTTTGTAAGGGAAATATTATGAACATTATGCAATGTGATATGCGTAGAAAATTATAATTGTTGTATTGAATTATTTTGTAATAATATAATATTTCTTTTTGTCGAAGTTTTTTGTAAGGTAAAATATATTAAATAGTTGTTTGACTCTAAGCAATCGTTAACGAGTTGTTAAAGTTTGTTTTTGACGAATGCAGGTCGCGCATGCGTGGATCTCAGTCGTCTTTGAGTAATGTCGTGCAAAATTAGTTAGTACCCATATAGCTGTGTTACGAATCGGGTCTTGTTACCTTGCGGTATCTCAACGGGGGAGGGGGAGAAATTAACACAGCACCAAGAGAATTCTAACCATCATGGATTAAAGCTAAGTCAAGATTTTATAAGTGTTTTGTTATGTTAGTGATATTGAAGGGCATGCATGCACGTTACATATCGTTAATGACGAACATTTGTAAAATAAGATTACACTTTGGGTTGCCGGATAGGAAATGTTACAATGAATAGTTAAGGTTAGTAATAAGTATGAATATTTTTATTCCTGGTCAAATAATGATTTAAACACAACGCAATTTCTCGATTTATTGAAGGATAGAAACAAAAGAATCCTTGAAAATCTGTTAAAGAACCTGGTAATATGTAAACCAAATTAGGGTAAGTTTAGGTTTCCATATTTATTGAAGATTCTATGTTTACTATTTTGGATTCTTTTGAGTAAAGATAGAAGGTAACATTTTCACCAAAAGAGAAGCTTTGGACAAAACTGCCTGTAAAACAAAGCTGCTGAGCTTGTAAACACGTGACCAAAGAATTTGTTATCAAATTTACGGGATCTTTTCAACAAATAGTAATATGTACCTATCAGCAACGTAAGCTGAGAAACTCCTTACTCGTTGTCGCAGAAAACCTAGTCAGAACATCCAATACCCAACAAATATCTACATAAATATATGTCCATTCCATGTGGGATTTTTTTATAATGTGAATATCCAATGAAGAGCCTAAGGGGATATGAGTATCCGGGGGATACTATTGTCTGTGGAAAAGAATAATATATTAAGAGCAGCATCTAAAAAACGATTAGTTATTCTCTCTCTCTCTCTCTCTCTCTCTCTCTCTCTCTCTCTCTCTCTCTCTCTCTCTCTCTCTCTCTCTCTCTCTCTCTCTCTCTCTCTCTAATCTATTCTTTTATTTCCTCTCTGCAATCTCCCTTCTCTCTTTCTCCTTCTATTAAATTTCTATTCATCTCTCATCTTTTCTGTTTCATCTTATGTTTGTTTTTTCTCCCATTCTCTAATTCGTTTCTCTATTTTCTCCCTCTTTAATCCATTATTTCACTCCCTGTTGCTCTGATTATATTTAATCTATTGATTCATTACTTGTAGTACATGGTTAATTTTCTCTTGCTTTAGTTCATTGTTTCATATCCTATGACTCTCTCTCTCTCTCTCTCTCTCTCTCTCTCTCTCTCTCTCTCTCTCTCTCTCTCTCCCACGATCTGGTATTTTAGTGGTAATTAAACTTATGAATGTAGTTGGGCATATTAATCTGAACAAGAGATACGTTAAGGTGGTCAGTGTGATCTTATATCCTCATTGCAAATGAGTCAAGGTAATGTGTGTCAAGTTACTTGCAAAACAATCTTGGGCTTCGATAAACGACTGGAATATATAAAGTCAATCTCGATCAATATATAGAGTTATTGCTCCTTTCAGATATGTACATTTGGAATGTCAGAAACATCGTTCGAAGGTTTATTTTTAGCATCTTAGTTTTTCATTACCCATAACAGCCATTCCAATTTGTCGCATTATAATATCATATGCGCCTTCCATTAATTCAAAAACAGCTCACTATTTCTCATGGGAGATACTGCAATAATAAGTAATCATCAGTTAAATAAAATAAACCGAGGTATTATGCAACTCAATCACAGGTGATAGTTGCAGTAAAATACCTTAATCTATGTCTACGAGAGTAACACAGAAAAACGAATCGGTTATAAACCATACAGTTAAATCGTAGGTGCATTGAAAAATTTAACATATAGAGGCATTATTATTGAAATGACCACGTATGGATCCAGTTCAAACGATATTTAACGTTACCTTAGGATCTCTTACAAAAACGTTTGTTGTTCCCTGAACCAATGCGAGGGGTAGGGTTAACTTTGTGATAGACCTAGACCAAGTGCCCCAAGAGCCATGACAGACTAGCAGTAAACTGTAGACCCTGAATTAAAGATTTTGAGAGTGATCACATCAAGAATACGGAGGCAGTGAGGGAACAGTTGCATCTACAGGCCTCGGCATCGACTGTGAGGAGACTCTTTCATCAGCACAGTATTTACCATCGCACTCATACCGCAAAAATACCTCTGACTTCAGTTTATTCAATAAAATAAAGATGAGGGGTTGGAGTTTTGGGGACAAGTTAGCTTTTCTGATGAGAAAACCTTCTTTTCTATAAATCATGGAAAAATCTCTTTACTGGAGAAGGAAAAATACAAGTGAAGTCATTATGAGGTTTTCTATCAAGTGACTCTAACTAATGGGGCCTATGATAGCCGAGCGTATAAGCAAGCAGTTCCGGACCTCAGCTCAGAATGTTGAAGTCCTTTCTCTGCAGGTGAATAGCAGCTTTGGTAATGGCGACGTTTGTGACAGATGCAAGTTTGGAGGTCATTCTGGTGAAGCACAAGAGTGTTGAAAGAGTAATCAGAA
>NC_090759.1:42218389-42235889 GCF_036898095.1 Palaemon carinicauda
CCATTTTGTTCTTGGAAGAATTGTTACATTTTAAGAGAAAGTCAAAAAGTGAAGGAAAAGTCTGCTTTTCCTAACCCTAACTTCCAATGGAAATATGCAAGAGAAAGACTTAGTGTATGTTCCTCGGTACTACAGGAGAATCGTAGTATACGTCGCTTTTCTCTGTTTAATTTCTTGAGAGACAAATATTCAGTGATAAATGTGACTAATATTAATGTTTATTTTTCTGTTTTGATTTTGCATCTTGTTTAGTTATATTTTGGCTATTATTTTACTATTTGGTGCTTGTTATCGTAACTTTTATTATGTATTATTGTGACGTGAATTATTTGACTGATTTGCTTCAAAGAGTATTGGGCAACTAGTAATAATGAGGTTGTTTCATAACTGTAATTTCATAGTTGGGTTCTTCATTCTTGTTTGAATTTGTTGTTCTTGTTAATTTAATAATTATATTTATATTGTTTTGTATTTAATCAACATTCATAATTTCTCGTAATTTCTATCTTATTTATATGGAACCCTAGTTGTATGTAACTTTAAATATTATTGATAAATATAATATTGGTAAACTTATCTCTATTTGATTTTCTCCCTTGTATTTTCACAATATTATGAGGTATTATCATGCTATAAACATCATTAAAAGAATCTGATAAGGATATATGGAAATATCCCCTTACATCCTCACTGTATAATAATTGATGAAGACACACATCTGCGAAAAACACTTGAAGACGAAGATTAGTAATTTCACAGAAGGCTTAGAGGAGGAGTTGCTGCCATACTGCCGTCGGAGAGATGTCTCTGCTTCTGTCTTACAGTACATAACCATATCGGCTTGTATAGTTATAATAAGGTAATAAGGGAACCAATGGAAGTGGGTTAAAAAAGGAAAAACAATCTAATTCAATACCAACTTAAAACTATCAAACAACCACCTACTCCCTTTGAGTCAAAATACAAGGTTAATACAAACAAATATGGAAAGTTACGAATTATATTCGTAATTTTCTGGACATTGCAGGCCAGGGATACAATTTAATATGTAAATTGTATAAGAATTCAATCAAACTTAATCTACATATTCAAATATTCTCGTGTTGGCTGCTCACTTAATATCGCAGCCTTCCTGCGAACACGAATATTATTAGTGTCATTTTGTTCAACATCAGGGGTAGGGATACAGTCATCTTCACCCAAATCCTTCACCTATAGATAAGGAATTAAAAGTCGAGATGTGACGTTTTATAATTTCCTTGGTCTTACCCTTTAAAAGGGTCACTCCTGTTACCTCACCATTGCTATTGACTTCTAGTTTCTGGACAATAGCCATAGGATAGCTGCTAGGTTTAGTGTTAAGTTCCTTTAAAAGGACTATGTCCCCTACCTTAATATTATGTTGCTGGGCTGGACGGTACCTATCCTTCTTATCAACTGCTTGTGATACAAGTGTTCCTAGAAACTCCGAAGGATAATTCTCAATCAAATTTTGCCTAACTTTACGAAGTTTCTCAAACTCATCATTGATACGACTAGTTGAACTAACTGGTGTTTGCCAGTCTGGATCATGAGGCATTCCTTGCAGTGAAGGAATTAGGTTTAAAGAAAGAGTATCGTATCCTCTTATCAATTTCTCTGGGGTTATAGGTTCGGGTACATCATTAACATTAGCTTCCCTGAATCCATTTTTAAATGCAATAGGGTGCTTATTAACCAGATGTTTAGTGTGTTCTACAACAAATTCAAACTCTGCAAAAGATAAAACCCAATTCTTAGTAGAACCAAAGAGCAGTCTTTTTACCATTTTCACACACGTCTCAACCAAGGAACCGAGTTTACTACAACCCTTAAAGTATTGTTGAAAGGTTAAGGGTTTCACATTGTTCTCCTCAAAGTAAAGCCGAGTCTCATGATCACTGATAAAATCATGAATTATGTTGGCGCCTGCAACAAGCTGAGAGCCTAGGTCACTGACAACAAGCTGTGGTACTCCATAATTAAAACAATGAAGTTGAAAAGATCTTAAAAACTCCTTGACCGAGAGGTCATTACATATCCTGAGATCAATTCCTCGACTCCAAGTGCATGCAAAAATAAGTAACCAAACCTTTTGAGATTCAGTCTCCTTTTTAACTGTAAAAGGACCAAGGTAGTCAATAAAAACATTATTGAAGGGAATAGATGGTGGGTCAGATCTGAACTCTCTATAAACATTTTGATTAAACTGGAAAGTTCTGTTGTTGAATCTCATACAATGGACACAAGTTTTAAGAATTTTCTTAATGGTAGAAAAGTGTTTAGGAACATAAAATGTACGTCTAATGGCAGACAGTACAGCATAACATCCAGAGTGGGACAATTTCGAATGAGCATCAAGAATAATAAGTCTAGTTAAAGCACTATCCCTCGGCAACAATATAGGAAATTCATTTTGACCATCCCATGTCTTAAACTTACTTTTCACCCTAATAACGTTATTATTGTCAAGAAAAACATTCAGTTGAGTAACTATCTTAGGTAGGTCTTTAAGTCTAACCTTTTGATCCTGAAAATACGAAAAAACTTCAGGGAAAAAAATGTTTTGCTCTGTAGATATAATCTGGGTAAGGGCCTGAGCAAACAGGTTACTATTAGGTGATTTAGGACTGCCTTCTATCCCTATCTTCTGCTTCCATTTCATAACACACCGCAAGACTCTTCGGTGAATCAAAACCAATCTCCTGAAATCAGAAATATCATAAGGGTCTATTAAATGAGCATTTCCGGAACTATTTGGAGAATGTTCAGAATTAATTCCCACATACACATTATGATCGATGACAGGAGCCATTTTATCAACAGTCAGTGGATTAGGAATGACAACAGATATTTCATCTTCAGTCTTAATAAAGTTTGAATCTGGTCCAATAAGAAAATTTGTTTTCATAAGAGACCTATAAGAAAAGGGGCGAGTAGTGCTGTCTGCTGGGTTTTCTTTTCCTGAAACGAAACAAAACTTAACAGGGTACTTTTCACATAACCTCTGGATTGAATTAAGCCTGTTAGTGGTAAATACACCAAGTCTCTGCATTTTTTCCATCTTGGACACACAAGAATTGAGCCAATGAAGTGAGCATATTGAATCAGTATACAACAGTAATTCAGATATGTTAATTGGCTTCATACACACATCACCTGTAAGGTCTCTGTGTAACTCCATTAGGCTTTAAACACCAAACAAAACTGCATTAAGTTCCAATGACGGAATCGACTTATTCTTCAATTGTGTATTAACCATACGGTTTTTAGCTTGTAGGAAACAACACTGATTTGTCTCAACATGACATATAAAAATTACAACACCATAAAGAGAACGACTGGCATCTGTAAATGCTATTAGTTTGTATTCACCGTCCCTAGGACCAACAAACCTTGGCACTCTGATTATGGAGGAGGAATTTGCCTGCCTACATAAGTTTTTCCATCCACGAACCAAGTCATTATTAAGAGGTTTGTCCCAATCAAGATCTTTACAACATTGGAGCCTGTGCATGAATAACCTACTTCTGTTCATGAGTGGCAAATTGAACCCAAAAATATCGAACTGTGCAGCTATGGTGGTCAAAACCTCATGTTTAGTACTGGCATCAGTATTAAGATTGATAGGCTTGGTGAAAATTTCATCACTTATCCTATTCCATGTCAAACCAAACAATTTATTCTCTATAGGTGTCTCAATTTTCATATCATTATCAATTCTACTCTGCAAGGAAATATCATTAGTTATTAACTGCTGCACTGAAAATTTAAAGGACTCGAATACTTTAGGTAAAACCGAATAAGCCCACTGAAGGGTATCAAGATTGTCACATGAATAGGCTCCGTTGTCCATGTATGTTAATGAATAGATCAACTTCTTACATTCTTTTAATTTGTCATCATCTTTATCACAGTTAATAATCAATATATAAAGAAGTGATATCATAAGGAGAAAATGACTGCAACGTAAACCAAAACTTAGTCTGACATTGCGAATTGCAACCAGGGTATAATCATCTTTCCTAACATTACGAAACCAGTAAAATAGAAGTTTTGCCTGATCGTTCTCGCTCAAAGTCAACATATTGAATGCCTTTTTCAAATCAAATGTCAATAATTTCTCGTCGAACCGAAGATGAATGAAAGCTGACAACATTTTCTGGTTCAGATTAGGGCCTGGGAACATAAACTGGTTATGGGACAAATTCAGTCCTTTATTACGTTCATTTTCACTCAAATTCGAGAGATAAACTATCCTACATTTCGTTGTCTCATGTTGAGGCTTGAAAACAGCCATGTGGGGAATGAAAGAATAATTTGGGTGTTCTAATTTAAATTGTTCAAGATTATCTACAGGTTCAATAATACCCTCGGCTAACTGATCTCTGAAAGTCTGATCCATCAATAGCAAATTACCTTTATCTTTCTTGTGCTTCTTTAATGTAGACTTTAAAATTAATTTAGCTAACCTCTCATTCTTAGAGAGTAAATGAGATAGTTTACCATTCCACAACAAAGGAACCCTAATCCTGCCATCTGTTTCCCTGAAAAGATTTTTTAGCGTGAAATCAATTAACTTCCTATTCAGATCAGTTGTCTGCTCATCACATTCAGATCGGTTGTCTGCTCATCACATTCAGGCTGATCATAATTAAGATAATTACGGCATTCTGCCTCAAGTATATGGTTAGTGGCCTCTCTTAACCTTTCCTCTATGACCTTGCCTTTAGTGTTCAATACATTAAAGTTACAACTAGTAGCAATATTACCAAAATCAAGGTCTTTAATTTCATCACTAAATGAGAGACTAAAATAATCACAACCCAATAAAAAAGAATGTGTGCATATACTTACAGAGGAGTCCACAACAGGGAAAGATAACAATGGCTCACTGGAATCAGTGTTCATGCAATAGAAATTACTGTCGCGAGTCTGCAAATAATCCACATTATTGATCAATCTGTCAAGATTTCCTGTTAGCATAATGCCATGTAACGTATCAATATATACAGAGGGGTCATTATTGCCAAATACGACGTCTTTTCCCAACAAACAATGAGATGAATCTGAACCTAACAAGACATTAATGTCACTAATTTCACAAAATTTTGGTTCTAGGAAGGAATCAGCAAAGGAACAACCTCTATCCTTAAAGGCTTTAACAACCTTCCCTAAACCAGGTATGAACAACTTTATATTTATCGAGGGCACAACCATAGCAAAAATCTCAACTACACCAGTGCTTAAAGTAATAGGCAACTGTACTATTCTAGTTTTATAGACCTTGGGACCATTAAAACCATTAACTGTCGAGTCAACATCATTGCATATAACTTTAAATTTACCAAAATTGGCTAGTCTCTCCGATACAAAAGTGCTTTGTGAACCGGTATCCTTGAGCCCTCTGAAAAATCTCCCTTGACCTGAAACTTGGAAAGTAAAAGTTGGAAGTGCAGATTTACTACTACAATTAGGCAGTATGGCTACTCCACTATTCGTCGCTGTTTTAACTGTAGCAGAACTAGACGGCTCCTTTTTACTTTGGGTGGAGCTTGTCTTTATGCATAAAAAGGAGAGATGCCAACCGCCACAATGATAACACTTTTTGCGAAACCTGAAAGAGTATTTAGTAGTCGGGTGCATAAAACTTCCCCATTTTACACAGCCCTTAAACTCTGACAATTTCGATACTTTCTCCTGTGCAGTAGGGAAATTTGGACATTTGGACATAAAGTGATTAATATCCTTTGAATCTACCTTTTGGCATAAGTAGCAGCTTTTTGATGCATTGTTAATATTAGAGTCGACTTTGATAGCCAAACTAGTCGAAGTATCCTGATTCTTCCTTTGAAAATTTCCAGAAATAGCGGGACCTTTAAACTTTGACATTTTCCTAGCATTCTCATACCTTTCAGTGGCAGTAAAGAAGTTATCCTTAATATCCTTACAGCTAGGACGAGTTTGATTGGTAATCTGAACCAACTCTTTCTTAAATTGTTCATTAAGGCCTGACCATGCAAAATACTGTATAAAATCATCTGCCGTTATTTCTAGTGTACTAACAGACTGCAATATAGTCCTGAATTTTTAAATATATGAATATGGATCATCTGAAACCCCTAACTTAAGTTCTGTCAACTGCCTGATCGTGTATATCTTACGATTGCTTTCCGAAGCAAATGCTGCCTTCAAAAGCTCTACTGCATCATTAAAGGTTTGCTTGTCCGCCTCTAAAGAATCCAACAACAATTTAGCACGACCGTCTACTTGCTGCTTGAGCAACATCAAAAGATCACAATCTGGGTATGTAAAGGAACTAGTGGTACTTAGGAATTCCATAAGAAATGACGCGAAGTCCTCGTTTTCTTTACTGGTAAACCTGGGTAAAAGAGCAGTTGGCTGCTTTAACAAAGAACAAGCATCATTAATGCTAACATTAGAATGATTAGAGAGAGAAGCAGGCAGCAAAGACAAGCAAATCTGGATTCTATCCTGGTATTCCTGACATATGTCACTCTCTGTATCTAAAGCCGCCTCTGTTACCCCGTCATCTGAAAACTTCAATTCAAAAAAATTTTGGTCCAATTCCAATAAACTCTTCTGGTAGTTAAGCAGAAGACCCCTTTCGGTCGTTTGCAAGGCTGGATCTAAACCCCTGTAATTATCACGTTTATCATAACAAACAGTAACTTTTTTACGAACCGTTTTGCGCCTGGAAATTAAAGCTTTTAAATCTGACATTTTAATCTAGCTGAATAAAATTACCTAAGCCATAAACATAATAAATGCAACCTTGGACACAAATAACCTGGAAATTTTATATGAATAAATTGACTCAAAAGGACCAAGAATAGTTATTTAATAATTAAGGATTTAGCAAGACCTTTACTTAAATATAAATGAAAGTGCTGGCAATAACAAGGAATCGAACTAAAACCCGCTTCCTTCAGTTGAACCCCATACCTGTTATTGTCCAGAGAGGCATATAAGTGGAAGGGACGACGACATTCACCACAAGAGCACGTTGCAGATAAAGGAGTCAATTTTTCGACACATCAAGCTAGGACTCCACTTGGGCTCAATCACACATAACGATGCTGAATACATCGCAGTAAACCCTTGGCCGTAACTCGAGGACGAGGACTTCAGAACTGTATACGTCTCTACGTGGCACATGGTCGTGGCAAACTAACAGAAGAAGATATCCAGTGGTCCAGTGGGGTTTTTACAACATCCACATATTGTACATATTCCTCACTGTATAATAATTGATGAAGACACACATCTGCGAAAAACACTTGAAAACGAAGATTAGTAATTTCACAGAAGGCTTAGAGGAGGAGTTGCTGCCATACTGCCGACGGAGAGATGTCTCTGCTTCTGTCCTACAGTACGTAACCATATCGGCTTGTATAGTTATAACAAGGTAATAAGGGAACCAATGGAAGTGGGTTAAAATATGAAAAACAAGCTAATTCAATACCAACTTAAAGCTATCAAACAACCATCTACTCCCTTTGAGTCAAAATACAAAGTTAATACAAACAAATATGGAAAGTTACGAATTATATTCGTAATTTTCTGGACATATATATATGTATATATATATATATATATATATATATATATATATATATATATATATATATATATATATATATATATATATATATATATATATATATATATATATATACATATATATATATATATATATATATATATATATATATATATATATATATATATATATATATATATGTATATATATATATATATATATATATATATATATATATATATATATATATATATATATATATATGAATATATAAGTGTGCTACTTTTATAAGCACACATTGATTTATAAGTGTTGTTTAAGATGTTAAGGCTGGATAACGAAGTACATCTTATTAGCTTTAAAAGTATTCATTCTGTAAAAACAACAGAGTTAAACATCTCCATCATAGGAGTGTAGCTGGTTTGGTCGGATGACCAATTCTGGTGAAGTATAGATATGAACTGATTAAATTATCGATATCACAGATATCGTATGCTTAGTTGATGTAGCATTTTAAACACAATCTCGGAAGACACCTGCATTCGGTGACGTCACAAACTTTCACACACTGATGCATTGGTGTTGACGTTTAAGAAAAATGTTACATTGCCGAGGCTGAATTGTGCATCCTGTTTATGATTTTACATGACTACAGCAAATCTCACGGCTAGCATCTTCATCCAAAATGACATATTACGTCATGTGTTTTAAACATGTAATAACAATTATTTCATTTATTACATTAGCTAGGCCAGCTATCTCAATTAAAAAAAAAAAAAGATTTAACAACAAGCAAAAACATGTTTACTAGGCGTGACTGGATATATGTATTATTCTTTGTTTAACTTTAGCCATAAGCAAACGAGGACAAATGTCCAAATAGGCACATCAGAAAATAATAACAACAATGCATATGAAAAGATATTACCAAAGCAAAGAAAAAAAATGCATGATAAATAAAGATCATATATATGGTACATTGCTAGCAAATGATTATATGGTAAAAAAAAAATATACTGACATACATATGATTCGGTAACTTGCTAAAGAATAATTGTTACCTTTGTCAGAAACATAGACTAACATAATACGGTAACTAATAAAAATCTTTGTTACCTTGGTAAAAATTCAATTTTTTAGTGCACAAACACGAATTCCTGGTACGTACACGTACCACGGTTTTGTACACACACACACACACACACATATATATATATATATATATATATATATATATATATATATATATATATATATATATATATATATATATATATATATATATGTATGTATGTGTATATATATATATATATATATATATATATATATATATATATATATATATATATATATATATATATATATATATATATATATATATATATATATATATATATATATATATATATATATATATATAGGGCTGATATATTTTATTAGATGCCCGTAGATTCTGTTAATTTAATTTTTTTTTCTCTTTTCTTTTTAACATTCCGGCTTATATATTTTATTAGATGCCGAGAGAAAAAATTATTTATATTTTTTTTTAAATGTTTTTTTTTTTTTTGTATTTTTAACCATGCAAAGTTCAAACATTTCCTCATTTACATATTACTAGCATACTAACAGCTTTTCTTACAAACTCAAATTCCAACATTTTACTCCTTTATCGAATGAGGTGGCCACTTCAAACGGCTTTAAACTGAATTAAATAAGGAGTTTTGTCTGGACATGGCGAAACGTTCTGTTTTAGCTTCCTGCTGTACCATAACCTACGCCAAACAAGGATGTTCACGGCGATAAATATCAACACCGTGATACCTAATCCTGCTAGTAGTATGGGGTGAAGAATTTCCTTATAAGTCGGTGACAGGTGGTCCATTTTGGTTAATTTCATCAACCGCTTGGCAACCTGTCTGTTGTACGGGAGAGGTAGTGCTGGCATTGTAGAGGTCCACGTGAAGTTCGCGAAGTAGGCTCGTTCTCTGATGAGTGTCCGTAGACCAGTCACCATGGAATTAGGGGAAGTCCCGATACAACCATCTCCTGCAACGAAGATGTGGGCGAAAGACGTGGATCCGTCAGGGCATGATACATTGAAGCCGTCCTTGTCGTATCGTATCCATGAGCCATTGTTCAGTCTGCAATTGAACTCATTATTGTCAAAGGGATAAAGCTTATCCAGACAATTTTCACTTGTATGGGAGAGAGCACCGTCTAGCACTATACCTAACTCGCATGAATCCATTAAGTTTTTGTGGAATTCAAATGAGTCAGCTGTACATATTTTTCTATCCATTGCGTCTGAACAGTGAGATAATTGATTTAAGTCTTTAATGGCCGTATATGTTTCCTTGTCTGGGGAAATCAATACGTGTCCTGTCAAACTGGATATTACTGGATTTGAGTGATTCGTCATGAAAGTCGGAAATGGTGATATCCTGTAAGATTGCCAGGCATCAGAAGAATCAAAGGGAATTGTAATCCTAATCTTGTTATTATCAACGTTTACTGTAATTAGGCTGTAATAAAATTCTAACCTATGTTCGCCTAACAAAGGAACATAGCCTAGTTTATCCCTTCCGTTCTCCAGAATTAACTTTAAGTAATTTATAGGCAACAAATGGGGCGACAGTACACCTTTAGTTGCTAACGTGATAGCTTCTACATAATCCTTGGATTTCTCAATGAAATGTGCAATTCTGTTATGTATGTGATCTATCTTTGAATCATAATACGTTAACGTTGCCAACAAATCCTGTACTTCCATAATCTGCATGATATTATTTGAATGTTCATTTACT
Organism: Palaemon carinicauda; assembly: GCF_036898095.1. NCBI lineage: Eukaryota > Metazoa > Arthropoda > Malacostraca > Decapoda > Palaemonidae > Palaemon > Palaemon carinicauda. Next base: position 42,228,776 of record NC_090759.1, read on the forward strand.
AAATCCATAATTTGACTGATTGAAGCTAACTGATTCCTTAGTTCTGACATAATCAATTCATCTTCATGAGTCAAGAACTCAATTTTCTTATTTTGATTACTAATTTTAAGACGATTGGAAATTCCTAAACCTAAACTTGAAACAGACCCAAAGATGTTTAATGCAGCATAAATAAACGGATTTTGTCTTTCTTTATGTTCGTGTCCTACAGTCCACATCAAAAGGTCATAAGCCAAAGATCCTGTCTCGTAAGTCTTATTTTTCAAGTCATCAGATAGCATCTCTGCCACTTTTAATGTTGATCCAAGCAAACTCTCTGTAGTCAAATGAAAATGTCTTCTATGCAACTCATCCAATGAGGCAGAAAACCTTGAAATGGCGGTTCTTAAGCTAGTGACATCATTCTCTTCAAGAAAAATTGCTTGCATATTCACTTCTACAACTACGTTGCTTGATGTAATAAAAAACGTCTTCTTGTCTTTCAACTATAGTGCCATATTTAAAATTTATACTTTTAGTTTTAGAGCTCATACCACACGAGAAAAATGTCTGAGCGAACAATATCACTCCCAACAACAAAATATTCATCTTGGAAACCTGTAATGAGAAAAATATATGTAATTACTCCTGTATTAAAAAGAAAACTTTTAATCACATAAAATAAACAAATTTTCCCTCACTTCTTTCCCTCTCTTTTCTTTTTTCTTTTCAATTTCTTATGTGAGCCAATGGTACTATTCTCTCATCCGTGGGTTGGGATACGTTTTGAACTCTAAACCTATCGGCCGTTAATGTTTCCAAAATGTTAAATGGGCCTTCAAACTTAGGTGTTAGTTTATAATTGAGTCCTTTACGCACATTGATTTGAATATAAATGTTATCACCCACGGTATATGTTTTAGTTGGCTTCGCTATTCTATCATGATTCCTTTTCATTATGATTTGTGATTCTTCTAAATTCTTTCGAAGGATATCATATCGACTTATACTTGCATTTATACATTCTTTTGAAGGATTTGATAGATTAGTTGTAGGCGTTAATACATGGAAAGGCGTTCTAACTGGGGTACCATAAAATGCTTCATGCGGTGACATTTTAATTGATATATGATACGAATGATTCAGAGTACTCAGTGCCGCCGGTATTGCAATATCCCAGTTGGGGTCTGATCCCCCTAGTGTTACTCTTAACCCTGGATAGGTACGGTGGGTCGTTTGCGACCCCGAGCGTAAAAAAAAAACAGGTTTTTCTCACGTGACTCACCCCCGTGACTGAATTTGTGGGTGATCGACCTGCAGGAGGTGTCTCCCCTACACGCTCTAGTAGTGTCCAGATGTGCATTGCTGTAGCTGTACTCCTTCCCCGATTTCTGAGACGCGTCGGGGTCGTTCGCGTCCGAGTTTACCCTTCTAGGGTAGTTTGCATAATTATCAAAGTTATTACGTATTATGAAATTGTCATAGAATGGTGCAACTTGTATAGGTTATCAGTTGTGGAAAGTCTTGGTGGATTGTTTGGCTACCATGTGCATGTTTTTTTTTTTAATTAAAATGTCGTTCATCACCACGAGGACCATTTTACCGCGAGTGCCCCTTTTTCATTTTTTTTCATTTTTTTGCCAAGTCATTTTTCCGTAAGATATTGCCAAATAGTGTCGTAAAACTTTTGCTTGTTTAGTGTTGGAAAGTGTGTCTAGATGATCTGGCTACCCATGCATGACTTTGTTTTTGTCAGATACGACGTAGTTATTGGTATATTGGGTATTTAACTGCGGTTACCAATTTCTGTTTTTTTTTCAATATTTGTAAAAATTACTACGTAGTAAGGAATTGCCGTATATTATTCATTTTTTTTTCATGTTTATGTGTTAGAAAGTGTGCCTTGATGGTTGGGCTAACACGTGCATGTCTTTTTTTTTATCTGAGATGTCGTATATTAGAATGTCGGGCATTTTACCGCGAGTGTCCCTTTTTCCTTTTTTTTCATTTTTTTGCCAAGTCATTTTTCCGTAAGATATTGCGAAATAGTGTCGTAAAACTTTTGCTTTTTTAGTGTTGGAAAGTGTGTCTAGATGATCTGGCTACCCATGCGTGATTTTGTTTTTGTCAGATACGACGTAGTTATTGGTATATTGGGTATTTAACTGCGGTTGCCAATTTCTGTTTTTTTTCAATATTTGTAAAAATTTACTACGTAGTAAGGAATTGCCGTATATTATTGATTTTTTTTTCATGTTTATGTGTTAGAAAGTGTGCCTTGATGGTTGGGCTAACACGTGCATGTCTTTTTTTTTATCTGAGATGCCGTATATTAGAATGTTGGGCATTTTTCCGCGAGTGCCCCTTATTATTTGTTTTGCATTTTTTTGCTTAGTCATGTTATCGTAAGGAATTGGCAAGTAGTGTCGCAAAACTTATATTTTTATAGTGTTGGAAAGTGTTTTTAGATGATCTGGCTACCCATGCCTATTTTTTTTTTAGCCAGATATGGCGTATATATAAGTATGTGTTCGATTTTCCTGTGATTGCCATTTTTTCGTTTTTTCCCATTTCTTTCAAAATTACTACGTACTAAGGAACTATCACAGAGTAATATTTCATTTATATGTTTATTTGTCGGAAAATATGCCTTGATGGTTTGCCTAGCACGTGGCTGAAATTTTTTTTTTCTGAAATGCCGTATATTAGAATGGCCATTTTTCCACGAGTGCCCCTTTTTATTTGTTTTGCATTTTTTGCTTAGTCATGTTACCGTAAGGAATTGGCAAGTAGTGTCGCAAAACTTATGATTTTATAGTGTTGGAAAGTGTTTCTAGATGATCTGGCTACCCATGCCTATCTTCTTTTTTTAGCCAGATATGGCGTATATATAGGTATGTGTTCGATTTTCCTGTGATTGGCATTTTTTCGTTTTTTCCCATTTCTTCCAAAATTACTACGTAATAAGGAACTATCACAGAGTAATTATTCATTTAGATGTTTATTTGTCGGAAAATGTGCCTTGATGGTTTGACTAGCACGTGGCTGATTTTTTTTTTTTTCTGAAATGCCGTATATTAGAATGTTAGCCATTTTTCCTCGAGTGCCCCTTTTTATTTGTTTTGCATTTTTTTGCTTAGTCATGTTACCGTAAGGAATTGGCAAGTAGTGTCGCAAAACTTATATTTTTATAGTGTTGGAAAGTGTTTCTAGATGATCTGGCTACCCATGCCTATCTTTTTTTTAGCCAGATATGGCGTATATATAGGTATGTGTTCGATTTTCCGGTGATTGCCATTTTTTCGTTTTTTCCCAATTTTTTCAAAATTACTACGTACTAAGGAACTATCACAGAGTAATGATTCCTCTAGATGTTTATTTGTCGGAAAATTTTGTTTACTTTTTTTTTGATTGAATATCATCAAATTTTTTTAGCTAAAATATTGTTTTACATTTTTTTTTTTCCGATTTTATTTCCCTTCAAAAAAATTTTTTTGGGTCAGAATTTTAATTTTATATTCGTAAAATAATCGACAATTATCCAGCAACCCACCATACAATTTTTATGCATATCCAATAATAATTAGATTAGTAAATAACACCTTGAAATTGACATACCCTTCCTACATTTCAAGTGGCAGATTAGGGAGTCTGAGTCAGTGTGGTTGGCGGCCATTTTGTGGACATATCCGAAGCGTAAGCTGCCCTATCTATATATATTCTTGTTCCCTATAGAATTTGTGATATTTTGGTATATTTTTACCTGCATAAATATCATATTATATATTAAATATATGTATTTTTTTACGGAATTTCTAAGTACTCAAAAAATTACCTTTAGATATGGCCCCTGATATAAATATAATTTACAAAATAATGAAGATTTTTTTACATATTTCTATTTTAGGATAACATATGTTTATTCCCTAAAAAAATTAGCCACTTCCTATTTCATTTGGGTACCCAAAAAAATTCATGAAATTTGGACAAATTTTTTTGGCCAAAAAAAGTTACCCTTTTTTTCTCATTTCAGATCTTCACCTCCATGGGTTTGACTTCATCCAAAATACATCAAGATGTGTCCTAAACATTCAAGAATCAATTCCTAAAAGGATTTGTGTATATATGTATAAACTTTTTTTTATGAATTTTTATGTCAGGTCTTTTTTTTTTTCTACTTAATTTTTTAAAATATTTATAATAAATAGTTTTTCTGCAGATGAGTAGTATTTATCTATACAGTTGTTTTAAGCATTCATTGAAGTTTTTTTTGGCAAAAGAAAAAAGGAGGTTACTGCAAAAACTGATTTTTCAAGAATTTTTTTTGGCGTCGGGGTCGTTCGCGTCCGAGTATACCCTTAAAGGGGTGTCCGAGGACCGTACCTATCCAGGGTTAATATATTTAAAATCTTCCTATTTGCTCTTTCCACTAGCCCATTCGACTCTGGGTGATATATCATGGTATTTATTTTCTTTATGCTGAGGAATTCACACAATGAGGTAAGAGAGTGATTATTAAATTCACCACCCGAGTCTGAGATTATCATGTGTGGAATTCCATGTTTACAAACGTAACACTCGTAAAACTTCCTAGCGCATTCAATCGCAGTTTTAGTTTTAAGCGCTATTAGTTCTGTATATCGAGTTAAAGCATCTATAATTACTAAGAGGTGCTTATTTCCTCTGTCTGACTCGTAAAATCCTGTTTACAAATTTAAATGTATTCTTTCAAAGGGTTAATTGGGCACAAGATAAGCCCCTAGGCTGACAGGTGTTTTCGTATGCCCTTTGTTTTCCTGACATGTGCGACAATTAGCTATGTGTCTTTTTATATCTGTAAGCATCGTATGCCAATAAAACAATAATTTGGCTTTCTGTGACATTAATGAGAACCCCGGGTGTCCATGTAATGGATTTGAATGCAACCAATTCAGGACAGTGGAAATAAGTGAGATTGGTACTACTACCTGGTCGTTAGTTACATGTGGTGTAATGCGGGTTTTTCTTGTCACAGTCCTACACAGAATATTATCTTTGATTATATAATTCTGCTGCTTATACTTTATATATCCCTTTTCTTCATGATTGCCTTTCAAAGCATTTATAATTGTTTCTATTTTCTGATCTTTTCTTTGCTCAGTCTGTAACAATTCAGCGCTCCAGCCTAAATCTTCTTGTTCAGATATCGTTTTAACAATAGGCATGGATGTTGATATATCTATTAATTCAGCTAAAGGCTCCGTACAAGATGACACGGGGTTGCGTGATAATGCATCCGCAATGATATTTGCTTTCCCGGGTAAATACCCGATTCTTGCGCCAAAATCTTGAATGATCAAATGCCACCGAGTTCGTTTAGGGCTGTGGTTGAAGCCTTTAAAGAACTCTGTTAGTGGTTTATGGCCAGTAAGAACCTTAACGGGATAACCGTAAATTATGAACTCAAAATGCACTAGTGAATTAACAATAGCTAGCCCTTCCTTGTCTATTACTGCATACTTACTTTCGGAAGTTCTCAATTTTCGAGAATAGAAAGCTATCGGGAAAAATTGTTTATCATATTGCTGAAGCAATACCCCTCCTACTCCTAAGTCTGAGGCGTCTGTTGCAATGAAGAATTCCTTACCAAAGTCAGGAAATTTTAAGATAGGAGAACTACACAGTTCATCTTTCAAGGTATTAAACGCCTGTTGATGTTGCTCAGACCATATGAAATCTACGCCCTTCTTCGTAAGATCAGTTAAAGGAGCGGCTATTATTGAATAGTTGCGTATAAAACGCCTGTAATATCCACTACAAGCCAGAAATTGCTGTATTCCTTGACATTAGTAGGTGTGGGAAAATTATGTAGAGCCGACACCTTATCATGAACTACTTTAAGACCTTGGCTTGACACCATGAAACCCAAATATATTAATTCTGTTTTGAAAAACTCACACTTACTAATCTTTACCCTTAAGTTATGTTGTCTTAATCTCTGTAGTACTAGTTCTAACTAACGTAGATGTTCTTCTAAGGTGTTGGAAAAGATTACAAGATCATCTATATAGGCATGCAATATATCCCATAACAAGTCTCCAAACACTATGTTAATCATTCTTGTAAATGTTATAGGAGCACAACGTAAACCAAAAGGCATCCGTAAAAATTCATAATGTCCCCTGGCTGTGCTGAAGGCTGTGTATGGTATACTATCTTCTTCTAATGATATCTGGTGAAAGCCTTTAAGTAAGTCCAAACTGGTAAAATATTTATTCTGACCTAACAAAGACAAAATATCGTCAGTACATGGCACTGGGAATCGATTAGGGATCGTCTCCTCGTTTAGACGACGGAAGTCGACGCAGATACGCCATGTTCGATCTTTTTTCGGTACAACTATTAAAGGAAAATTATAAGGGCTGTTTGATTTCCTAATGACTCCTTCTTCTAGCATTTTACCTACTTCATCATTTATTTCATTCTGGAATTTCATAGGGAGTCTGTACGAGGGTACATAGATAATTTTCTGCTTGTCCTTTAACCTTATTTGATGGTCGATCACATCTGTTTTTCCTAAGGATCCATCCGTAGTGGAAAAAACATCATGATATTTTGTTAAAAGTCCAAAAAATTTCTGCTGAATTTCTTCGTCTTGAATGTCTTTATTGATTTTATTTTTAATAGATCGCAAAAGGGATTCATCCGCAACTGATTGAGAGTGATTGATCTCAGCAACGGTAAGAATACGATGTTTATAAACTTCTACATCCAAGATATGTTGATTTCTGTGAATTACTAAAGTGTTATTTAAATGATTACAGACTTCAATATTACATTTTTGATGTGAGCCTACTGTATAAATAGCTTGTGTGACAGACAATCCGTTAGTTTTCAAAGAGTCGGAAAGGATTAATATTTCAGATCCCGGTAATGTTTTCTTTATTTGCACCATTAAATTCGAAGGTACGTTTGGTTCGATAGATTGCGTGCAAGATGATATTACGGGTGAACGAGAATTCTGCTGGGTCGCGTATATTATTTCTTTATTAGTGAGACAAGTTATTGGTTCTTCAACGTACGTTACGGTTACATTTGTCGTCTCCTTTTTATCCAAAACTGATTTTAAGGTATTAGAAGACTTATAGAATTTCCC
>NC_090759.1:42240889-42243389 GCF_036898095.1 Palaemon carinicauda
GAGGAGAGATAGACATTAAAATGAGTTAATGCTAAGATCAAGGCCAACGTCTCCTTCTCAATTGTGGAATATTTTTTTTGAGGCAAAATGAGCTTTTTAGAAAAATACGCCACCGGGTGGACGATACCATTTTCGTCAGCTTGACTCAATACAGCACCAACCCCCACATCACTCACATCAGTGGTAAGCTGAAATGGAGCGTCAAAATTGGGAGCTGTTAACAAAGGCCGACTAATGAGGACCAGTTTTATCCTCTCTAATGCTTCCTGAGCCTCCTTACTCCAAACGAATTTAACATTTTTCTTCAACAAAGCAGTAAGAGGTTCCGCAATGTCTGAAAAATTGCGAATGAATCTGCGATAATACCTTGCCATCCCTAATACCCTTCGCAAATCTTTCCTACATTTAGGAACCTTTACTTTACAGTGGCCTCAATGTTAGCCTCCTTGGGAGCCACCATACCTGCTCCTATCTCATGTCCAAGATATACCACCGTTGCTTTTGCAAAATCCGACTTTCTTAAATTAATAACCAGGCCAGCTTTCCTAAGAACTTTGAATAAGGCCTCAATTCTCCTCAGGTGCGACTGCCAGTCGTCGCTAAAAATAACCAAGTCATCGATATACACCACACACCCCTCTAGACCACTAACCAACAAATTCATAAGTCTCTGAAAGGTGGCAGCAGCATTTTACATCCCAAAGGGCATTACCTTACACTGAAATAGCCCCTGTTGGTTTACAAAAGCCGAAACACTTCTGGCCCTTTCCGACAAAGGCACCTGCCAATATCCCTTTAATAAATCAAATTTTGTAATGTATTTAGCCCGATCCATGCGATCAATGCAATCTTCCACACGAGGCAATGGAAAACTATCAGCCTTGGTCACCTCATTAAGCTTCCTATAATCAAAACAAAGACGATAATCTCCGTCCGATTTCTTCACCAACACAACCGGAGATGACCAAGGACTACAACTCGGCTCGATTAAATTATGCTTGAGCATATACTCAACCTCTCTAGCAACAATTTCCTTTTTTGGGGGGTTCAACCTATAAGGAGCCTGCTTCACGGGCGTGGCGTCCCCTACGTCCACGTCATGCTGCAAGATCGTGGTCTTGCCGGGCACATTAGAAAACAAGTCCTTATATTTTAGAACCAAATTTCTCAATGACTGTTGCTCATCTTTACCCAAGTGACCCAACATCCGAGGTAAATTTTCTAAAGCCTCGACATTACCTGCCAGCCATTCACTATCTTTCAAGTCCCTGTCCTCTGAAAAGGAATCATTATTATGCTCATCTGAAAAAGAAGCATCATAACCGACCAAGTCATTTCTACCGTCACAAAGAGTTGCAATTGGCCTAACCTTCTCTCTTTCATGGAAAGCTTTCATCATATTTATATGTACCAATTGATGAGGCCTTCTCCTATCGGGGGTTTCCACCAAGAAGTTAATGTTATTTACCTTCTTCAATACCTTCTATGGTCCCTGGAAAGTAGCTTTGAGGAAATTACCTGGGATAGGTAACAGAACCAGTACCTTCTGTCCTACGTCGAAGTCCCGGGTCACAGTCTTTCTGTCAAAATAAAATTTCATTTTCTTCTGACTTTTCCACAAATTCTCACCTGCAAACGACCAAGCCCTGGTTAATTTAGCATTCAAATTATTAAGGTAATCAATCAAATTCAAATCAGGGGCATCTCCCTCCCAAGCCTCTCTCACCATATCCGGCGGACCCCTTACAGAATGTCCAAAAATCAAATTAAATGGAGAGAGACCGAGAGATTGACCAGGAATAGAGCGGAAAGCGAATAAGAGGAATAGAAGGTTTTTATCTCATTCAGCCCCATTCCCAATACAATATTTCTTTAACCTGCTCTTCATAGTTTGGTGAAAACGCTCCAAAGCACCCTGTGACTCTGGATGATAAGGCGAGGAAGTTACATGTTTAATGCCTAATTCAGTCATTTTCAGCTTAAGATAACGACTCATTAAATTAGTACCGCAGTTGGACTGAATTACCTTCGGGAGACCAAATTTTGAAAAGAAACCTATTAATGCCTCTACAATCTTTGCCTCGGGGTACCGAGACATACGATCCATAATAGTGAAAATATACTCATTTCCACTCTTTGACTTTGGGAGAGGACCAACAACATCAATTAACACTTCACGAAAAGGTTCAGACACAACTGGGATAGGTATTAATGGAGCCTTTGGAATAGGTAGGTTAGGTTTGCCGACTCACTGACAAACCTCGCAACTATTAACAAATTTTTTAACATCACCTTTCAGCTTGGGCCAAAATAAATTATTTAATAACCTACTGACTGTTTTGTGAATACCAAAATGTCCCGCCATCACATTCTCGTGAGCTAATGACATCAACTCATGACGGTAACATTCAGGAACCACAATCTGTCGTATAATTTCGTAATCCTCCCCGAGGCATGCATTGGTCTACTTATTCTATATAATATGCTATTAATTACCTTA
>NC_090759.1:42264540-42292040 GCF_036898095.1 Palaemon carinicauda
CATCTCAAAAGGGCAGACACGTCTAGAAACTAGCGTATTTAGAAAAAAAGACGTTCACTGGTTTAGGCACCAAATTTTTGTCAGCTCTTGCTTTTATAATTTTAGGTTAAATGCCGTAACAACCCTGATCTGCAGGGCATTTTATCTTTCGTCTGACTGGACATGCTTTCATAATGAAATAGTTTTTTTGAAGCAGCATTTCAAGGATAACTGTTTTCCAACAAAAATATTTTATAGATTAGTTAACAAATTTCTTACAAAACATTACCAACCTAAACTTCAAGTTCCTACAATACCAAAAATGATTTTCCATGCCTCTTTGCCTTTTATTAATAACGGAAAATATGGGAAACAAATTAAAAAAGTAATTTTAAACAATTTTCTGGATTTTAAGCTTATTTTTAAGAATCCCCTGACAGTGGGATCTATGTTTAGAATTAAGGATTCTCTCCCCGATCTAATGCGTTCTTCAGTGGTCTATATGTTTACTTGTCCGAGATGTAATCTCGGAAATTATGTGGGTTCCACAAAAAGATTGCTGAAAGTTCGTATAGATGCTCATCGGGGAGTGAGTCATAGAACTGGATGTGCGCTCAAAACCAAAGAATTCTCAACCATTAGAGAACAGGCAAGTAAATGCAAGACCAACATTGCATATTAAAACTTTGAAATCATTGCTCAAGCGCCAAACAACTCCTCTCTACTAGTATTAGAGTCGTTAATGATTAAAGAAAAGGCTCCTAAACTAAACAGCCAATTATCCTCTGTCCCCCCTTCACATCGCTTAAGCTGGCAAATTTAGAATTTTCTTCCTCAATGCTGCTGTCCTTCAGATAGGCACTCTAGTCTGTTCCAGACAGGTTGGTATCCTTAGACAATTTTAATTTTTGTATATTTAATTTTAAGATACTTTTCTCTCAGTTAGTTTTATTTTATCTCCAGATTTTACTTGTAACTGTGTTTATAATTTTAATTTTAATTCTGACTGTCTTTTTTTGTATTTTATATATTTCTACTGAGTTTTTCTTATAATGTTGTATATGTCCATTTTAGCCTTGATAATGGGATGAGTCCCGAAACGTCGGTATCGATAAACTGAAAGATGTTGTCCAGACTATTCGTCCTCCTTTATATATATATATATATATATATATATATATATATATATATATATATATATATATATATATATATATATATATATATATATATATATATATATATTATGGTAGAGAGAGTAGAGAGATTGATTTGATATATCGTAGAACTGGTAATCATAAGAAATTGAAATATAATATGCAGGCATTGAAATATAATTACTAATTGTTAATACATACATAGCTTAGAATAAAACATCTAGATTATATATTCTCAATAATGAATCAGATGAATACCCTTATGTAGGCCTATGCAGCCGTTACATTATTACACAATTACGATACCTATAAAATAAAAATAAACACAACTTGGTCCAAAACATTTATACCTTCATTAAATAAACAAATATACCTTATACCTTGAAGAATTCTGTCTTCCTTGCTTTCTTTGCCAATCTGTCAATGACTTTATTTAAGTTCAATTTACGCGCAGTTCTTTGTTCAACTGATAGAAGAGCTAGTCCTTTTAATCTTTCCTGTTCCATTGTACTTCGCAAATAGTTTTTAACAAGCTTTAGTTTGGAGAATGAACTCTCTGCACTTGCAGTTGTGACTGGAATAGTTAAACACAATAGCATTGCAGTGCAAACCTCAGGGAAACTGGCTGAAATAGAATGATTTTCTATGATCAACATATTAGCAAGGTCCTTAATACTAGAAACTTTGCTTATTTTTCCCTTCAGGACAGATCTCATGCTGAGAATTTCCTGTGTGAATGTTTCTGACACATCGTTGTGGTATTTTTTCACAATACTAGATGCATTTTCGTACAGCTCTGTGTCAGATAAATTTTGCAATGAGATTGGTTCCAACTCTGAGAATGATGAGACAACTTCATGCAAGCCAGTAAAACGGAGGTTCAACTGAGTTGTGATGATGTCCAGAATACAAAAGTAAACAGTTACTCTATACAAACTCTCTGGATCTTCTAATCTTTGGTCTCCACAATGTCTTTTTACGGTACGAAGTCTCTTTTTCTCAAATTCTGGTCTGATTGACCACTTCTGAGCTATATCTGTTGCTTCTTTCTTTACATCCTCAAACTGATTTCTTAATCTGCACATCTCATCCATGCAAACCTTTAAGAGGTCTGCTGCCTTAGCAAGATCAACTGTTTTTTATTGCAAAATTTTTCATACTAAATTTATTGACTATAAGATTTTGGACTGAAAGGTCAAAAGGAATACAAAATTAAAATTTTCAAGACATTTCTTTAGTTCAGTGGCTTCATTGCGTTCGTCTGCCTTAGAGCTGCATAATATTATTTGTGCTAGACCTTTCTGCACATCACACAATCGAACTTTGAGAGCAAATACCGCATCATAACGTCCAGCCCATCTAGTTGGGTGTAACTTTTTAATAGTTACCCCTTTGTGAGTACCTGATTCAGAAATTAAGCTAGATAATATGTCCCATCTCTTGATACTCAATATAAAAAACTCATAGACTCTTTGAACAATATCATAAAACTGCGCCATTTCTGTCACATCCTTGACAGCATCATTAATCACCAAATTTAAATTATGAGCAGCACAATGAACATAAACTGCACTGGGTTCAACATCAATTATTTTTTTCTGCACACCTTTGTATATCCCCTTCATGTTACTAGCTCCATCATATCCTTGGCCACGACACCTTGAAATAGAAAGTCCTCTTTGTTTAATTATTTGCAAAATTTGTTCTGATAGTGCAGCTCCACTTTGGCCCTCAACCATATGAAACCCTAAAAAAAGTCTCATTAATTTGTAGGGCTTTTGGCTTTCCATTATCATTTTATTCTATGCTACAGTAACGGTATATTTCACACATCTGATCAATTTTGGAAATATCCTGTGTTGTATCCAACATTATGCTACAAAATGGAGCGGCTTTAATGGCATAAGTAAGTTCTTTTTCAGTTTCCTTTGAAAGCAACTGAATGAGTTCATTTTGTATCATTTTGTATCATTAGGTTTACTGATTAATTCTGAAAGAACTGGATCATATTTAGAAAGCAACTCAATGATGCAAATGAAATTTCCACGTTTCCTTTCATCGTCATCATAATCACCTTCATCTTCTGCTTGTGTTCCTTCTTTGTGTCCACGAAATGGCAAATTGCATATCGTTAATGTAAGAGTTACATTTCATAATCTGTCCAAAACCTGACGCCAGTATTTTTCCTCCTTTTGAAGATTACCTTCCAGTGCTTCACTCAAAGTTCCATGCAAACGACATTGTTCATACACTAGGCATGAATTATAGTGAATTTGGGACGATACGTGCCTCTTCATACCCTCACCTATGTGTTTCCAGTCACAATAGCCATCAATCCATGTATCTTGAAATCTACTCGCTCCTCGATTGGCAAACAACCAACATGTCTCACAATAAGCCTTATCAAGAACAACTGAATAGCATAACCACGACCTCTCAATTTTCACACCTGATTTGGACACCGCATGATAATATTTTTCAGAGAAGGAGCGACCTTCTGCATCCTTTTTGAAAGGGCCATTAGGCTTGCAATGTCCATTTGTAATGATAAATCGTTTTGTTTGGTCTTTCAAGTTTTGTTCCATAAAATGTCCTCGGTCTGTAGGCCACAACGATGCTATTGTGTCAAATGAGAGCTCAGGCACCTGGTCTTTTGAGGTAATAGGTTTATACTCATCTTCACAGGTATTGCCTTATATAGTGTCGGAAACTGGGTCAGAATCAGGCTTGCCGACTTCGTCTAATTTCTTTTCACCTGTATCAGTTGCTGTGTATGTTTCAACTAAACTAGTACTAGTAGTAGGCATTTCCACACTAGTGACTCTACTATTAGTATTTTCTCCAATAGCTTCACAACTGTCATTGTCCTTTGCCTTTTCGTTAATCACTTCTACTGTTGGGGAAAAGAAACCACTAATTTTTGGAAGCTTTGATGCGTTAATTTAATTTTCTTTTTTCTTTTTTCGCTTTTCACTGCCACTAAGATGTTTTTTGGGAGGCGTGATATATCCGATTCACTGTAAATAAAAACTATTATTAATTGAGAAAATTATACTCTGTTATCATCTGACATACAAAAATTCTATTGTTTTTTGTTTGTATGGTGTTTTTACGTTTTATGGAACCAGTGGTTATTCAGCAACGGGACCAACGGCTTTACGTGACTTCCGAACCACGTCGAGAGTGAACTTCTATCACCAAAAATACACATCTCTCACTCCTCAATGGAATGGCCGAGAATCGAATCTGCGACCACCGAGGTGGGACGCAAACACCATATCGACCACGCCACTGAGGCGCTATAAAAAAAATTAATTACATCTCTCTTTAATACATTGTTCTTTCTATTACATTATTTATATTGTGAGTGAAATATTAAAAGTAAGTTCACAATTCGTAATCAACATAATCTTTCATAAGGTGAGATAACTATCAGTTGCAGTCCACTTATAAAAGAATAATTGTACAACAATCACGAAACGCGAAAATCTTCTCTCACTTTTTCCTTTAAATGATCAAAAGATATTGGCGGTCCCAGGCGGTGACAACTGACATGCTCTGGTAACTGGTGTACACGGAGGCCAGGACTTAGACAAGAACATAACGCGTTCAAGCCAAGATCTCATACGGACCTGCAGTGTACGAACAGTAATACTCCCTATGACCTCATAACCCATAACCCATGAAGGCCATCATATACATTAACAATATGCAATATCTTCTCAGTTTCTGTTAATAATCATTTACCAGTATTATATTGAGGAATTTGAAATTTTTTTTTTTCTAAATCACTAAAATATAACAGTAAGCAGTAGCATATTTTTTTTTTTCTTCTTCTTCTCCTTTTTACGGCCATGGGCCCATATCCCTTAGGTCCCTTGGTTCCCTTTCTGTGACTCTACGTCCATGGGCCCCTTTAATCATTATAGGCCCTAGGCTAGTGGCAGTTTGCCACCTCTGCCACCCTATTGTTACGCCTCTGGGAAACAGTCTTGGCCATATAATGAAATATACAGATCAGTTGGGAATCTTGGTCATTTAAAGTAAAATATGAAGGAAGGGAATCAGATTTTAGATTTTAAAGAGAAATAAGTTGGAAACTGTGATGGTTATTAAAACTGAAATCAAAATCACAGGTAAGTTTTAATACTTTATGGTTAAGATTGTAGTCTTAGGCGTCAATCTATAAAGAAATTTCGTCGACAAAGTATTGGCAACCAATACTTTCCTGGACGCTGACACAGAATCAGCTCCAATTAGAAGAACAAATAAATCAGGCTTTATTACTTTGCTTACTCCGCTCAGTTTAGAAAATTACTCACACGTATCAACTTAATTATTATTATTATTATTATTATTTTTATTATTATTATTATTATTATTGTTAGCTAAGCTACAACTCTAGTTGGAAAAGCAGGATGCTATAAGGCCGAGGGCTCCAACAGGGGAAAATATCACAGTTACGAAACGAAACAAGGCAATAAATAAACTACAAGAGAAGTAATAAACATTAAAACAAGATACTTTAAAACAGTAATGACATTGACATAATAACATTAACATTCACATATAAACTATACACATCTCAAAAAAAAAAAAAATAAGATAGAATGGTGTGCATAAGTGTACCCTCAAGCATAAGAGGGAAAGACCATGGTACAGGGACTATGGCATCACCCTAGAGCAGAGAACGTTGGTTTAATTTTGGAGTGTCCTTCTCCTTAAAGAGATCCTTACCATAGCTAAAGAGTCTCTTCTACACTTACCAAGAGGATAGTAGCCAATGTACAAATAAGAATTGTTTGGTAGTCTCATTGTTGTCAGGTGTATGAGGACAAGAGGAGAATGTGGAAAGAGTAGGCCAGATTACTCGGTGTATATGTAGGCAAAGAAAATAATTACCCGTAACCAGAGAAAGAGACCCGATGTACTTGTGGAAAATGAAAATGGCAAAATAAGTAAAAGAAAATAATGTTCTCTATATCAGCGATATTAAAGCAGAAAAAAAGACTAAGCACGTGATTATGATAACGGTAATTCTATTTCTTTTCTAGCTGAACCGGTTCAAATATAAAATTTAAACTCATTACAGATACCAGAATAATGCGTAATTCATATGCATGGAACTGTAACGATATCGAATTGTCCTGGACAAACTCTTCCTGTGATTACGCAATTTATCTCTCTAAAAAGTTTAGTTTATTTCATTATATAATCCGAATGGAAATAGATATTTAACCATAGTTTAAATATAGTTTAAACATAGGTTTGAAAAAAATACTGGCAAAGGCACGGCATTAATTTAGTTCACATATATTGAACAATCTATTCATACACACACACACACACACACACATATATATATATATATATATATATATATATATATATATATATATATATATATATATATATATATATATATATATATATATGTATATATATATATATATATATATATATATATATATATATATATATATATATATATATATATATATATATATATATATATATATTGTACCAACCGTGTGTCACACGATCGTACATAGTTCATTTTGTGCTTGTATCTTTGCTCTCCCCTCGCACTATAACGAACCTGAAAATTCATGTCTGCTTTTCTCCTCTGTAACAGTGTCAATATTTGAACATGAAAATTCTTGTTGCTTTGAGATTTTGTATATAAATGAGTGTTCTTTAATAAACTAACTCAGTTGCTCTCACACTACCTTTGAGTTCACAACCTTCTCTCGGCTCGCAACATTGGTGACCCCGGAAGTCGACTAGCTCCCACCGCCTTCCACTCTACAGAAGTTGGCGCAGCGGCTGCCCCATTGAAACTTTCACCGTTCGCCAGCGGATAGGCGTTTGCTTGGTTTCAGCGCGCGGAAGTCCAGTTTCGCTTCAACGGTGTGACTCGCACAACCACCAAAGCAGATTATGTTCTCACGGCGATACCCGAGGACACCTTCCCGGAAATATCCGACTGGCTTTGTGAACAAGGAGAAACCCCAATAGCGTATGATGCCTACAAAACATACCTTCTGCAGCAGTACTCGCCGTCGCCAGCCGCCCTTGTAACAAAGCTTTTTCAGCTCTCGCAACAAACGTTAGGGGACCAAAGGGCTTCGCTTGCCCTCAGGGAAATGACCAGTATCGCTCGCCTTCAACCTACCGAAGACGGCTCTCCTCGTGAGGTGAACCTACTCCGTGCCCTTTGGATACGCCGTTTACCGGGACCTATACGCGCTGCCATACCTGATGTCGATAGTTTACCCATAAAGGACTTGATGACCAAAGCCGACGCCCTTATGGACAGCCACTTCAAGACCTCCATCAATGCCTCCACCCCTGACGAAGAGTATGCCTATTCAACGTCAACCGAAGCTGACATGAATGCCGTAGGACATACACGCCTACCCCGTGACGTTCCGAAGCGGCGACAAAGCCACCCACCACCCACCAATCGCTCGCGCCCCAACAAACGACTTCTACAGCCACTTACTGCCTCCCATCCGCCGCAGTTTTGCTACTACCACTTCAGATTCGGGGCAACTGCGAAGAAATGTGCCGAGGATTGTCAGTGGCCAAAAAACGTGTAAGTAGGCCATCGTTCGTGGCGGTGGCCTCCCGTGTTTTTAATCTTTTTTTTTTTTTACATGATGCAGGAAAGGGCGTGCGATTTTTGGTAGACAAGGGTGCTTGTTGATCTCTTTTGCCAAGGAAACTCTTCAAGACACGACGTAGTCTGCCTTCATCTGCCGACGTCCGCTTGGTAGCTGCCAAGGGATCTGCAATACCCACCTACGGTTACGAGAACCTCACATTAAAGTTCGGAAACGGTAAATTCAATAGGAAGTTTCTCGTTGCTGACGTCACATTGCCAATCCTCGGTGCGGATTTCCTCTCTCATTTCCACCTTCTGATCGATTGGTCAACGCAGACTCGTACTTGTCGACACCTCTTCAACCCGCCCCCTTTAACCTCGCTCTCCACATTAGCGCACCCACGGATGCCTACGCCCACCTCCTCACGTCGTGCCCGGATGTTTTCCGTCCAGAACTTCGCCAAACGCCCACGGTTCCTGCCAAGCACGGTATTTATCACCATATCAAGACGACGGGACCCCCAGTCTTCGCAAAATTCAGACGTCTGGCACCGGAACGATTGGCAGCCGCCAAACAGACATTCGCCAAAATGGAGGAAATGGGCCTTTGCCAAAAGGCCTCCAGCCCATGGTCGTCACCCTTACACATTGTTCTGAAGAAAGACGGCTCCCTTCGTCCGTGCGGGGATTACAGGCGCCTGAACATGCAAACAGAACCGGATCACTACCCCCTCGCAAACATTGCCGACGTGACCTCCTACCTGCACAAAGCAAAGGTTTTCTCTACGCTCGATCTCCTGAAGGGGTATTATCATGTGCCTATGAACCCAGAAGACATTCCCAAGACTGCCATCACCACTCCGTTTGGTACATACACCTTCAATTACTCCTGTTTTGGCCTTTGTAATGCTGGGGCCACGTTTCAATGTCTCATGGATGGCATCTTAGGGGACCTCCCTTTCTGTGTATGTTATGTGGACAACATACTTGTGTTCTCCTCCTCAAAAGAGGAACACCTCCGTCACCTGCGCATCATGCTCGACCGTCTGCAACATAACGGCCTTGTAGTCCGGTACGACAAGTGTACCTTTGGCGCCAACGAAGTGTTGTTCTTAGGGCACCGAATCACTCCTGAAGAAGTCCACCCCCTCCCTGAAAAGGTGACAGCCGTTCAGAATTTCCCCGTGCTCTCGACCGTCAAAGCTCTACGGGAATTCTTGGGCCCATTGGCCTTCTTCAGCAGAAAACTGTCCAAGGCAGAATCGGGTTATTCTACCTTCGATCGAGAATTGCTGGCGGTGCACTTGGCTGTCCGTAACTTTTGCCATTTCTTAGAAGGTATGCCCTTCGTCATTCCCACAGACCACATGCCTCTGGTGCACGCCTTCACTCGACAGTCTGATGCCTGGTCCGCCCGGCAACGCCGACATCTCTCCGCCGTGGCTGAATACAATTGCACCCTTCAATAGGTCCTTGGGAAAATGAATCCCGTTGCCGATGCCCTGTCAAGAAACACGTTGGCTGCCGTTCAACTGGGATTGGATTACAATGCCCTGGCTGAAGCCCAATGACAGGATCCAGAATAACAAGCATGTAAGACATCCAGTACGTCCCTTCGTTGGGAAGACTTTCCCCTCGAAGACTCCAACACCACCCTCTTCTGTGACGTCAGTACTGGTAGACCGCGACGTTGGATTCCTGCTCCCATGCGACGGCAGGTGTTTGATTTCATTCACGGCATTTCACATCCCTCGTGCCGTTCTACTGCACAGCTGCTGAAGGCAAAGTTCATTTGGCACGACATTTATAAGGATGCTAAGGATTGGGTCCGCTCCTGTACTTCTTGACAAACTTCCAAAGTACATCGACACACGGATTCCGGAGTGGGCACCTTTCCTCAACCTCAGCGTCGTTTCGCACACATTCACGTCGATGTTGTGGGCCCCCTACCTACATCACAAGGACATCATTACCTGTTTACTGTCATCGACCGCTCCACTCCTTGGCCTGAAGCCATTCCCATGGAAACTGCAACGCCCGCCTCATGTACATCTGCCTTACTCTCTGGATGGATTGCAAGATTTGGTATCCCTAAGCATATTACTTCCGACAGGGGAACCACTTTCACCTCTCAATTGTGGACATCATTAGCGAATCTCCTGGGCCTCTCCCTACATCAGACAACGGCCTAATATTAAAATTAAGTTCACAATTCGTAATCAACATAATCTTTCATAAGGTGAGATAACTATCAGTTGCAGTCCACTTATAAAAGAATAATTGTAAAACAATCACGAAACGCGAAAATCTTCTCTCACTTTTTCCTTTAAATGATCAAAAGATATTGGCGGTCCCAGGCGGTGACAACTGACATGCTCTGGTAACTGGTGTACACGGAGGCCAGGACTTAGACAAGAACATAACGCGTTCAAGCCAAGATCTCATACGGTCCTGCAGTGTACGAACAGTAATACTCCCTATGACCTCATAACCCATAACCCATGAAGGCCATCATATACATTAACAATATGCAATATCTTCTCAGTTTCTGTTAATAATCATTTACCAGTATTATATTGAGGAATTTGAAATTTTTTTTTTTCTAAATCACTAAAATATAAAAGTAAGCAGTAGCATATTTTTTTTTCTTCTTCTTCTCCTTTTTACGGCCATGGGCCCATATCCCTTGGGTCCCTTGGTTCCCTTTCTGTGACTCTACGTCCATGGGCCCCTTTAATCATTATAGGCCCTAGGCTAGTGGCAGTTTGCCACCTCTGCCACCCTATTGTTACGCCTCTGGGAAACAGTCTTGGCCATATAATGAAATATACAGATCAGTTGGGAATCTTGGTCATTTAAAGTAAAATATGAAGGAAGGGAATCAGATTTTAGATTTTAAAGAGAAATAAGTTGGAAACTGTGATGGTTATTAAAACTGAAATCAAAATCACAGGTAAGTTTTAATACTTTATGGTTAAGATTGTAGTCTTAGGCGTCAATCTATAAAGAAATTTCGTCGACAAAGTATTGGCAACCAATACTTTCCTGGACGCTGACACAGAATCAGCTCCAATTAGAAGAACAAATAAATCAGGCTTTATTACTTTGCTTACTCCGCTCAGTTTAGAAAATTACTCACACGTATCAACTTAATTATTATTATTATTATTATTATTTTTATTATTATTATTATTATTATTGTTAGCTAAGCTACAACTCTAGTTGGAAAAGCAGGATGCTATAAGGCCGAGGGCTCCAACAGGGGAAAATATCACAGTTACGAAACGAAACAAGGCAATAAATAAACTACAAGAGAAGTAATAAACATTAAAATAAGATACTTTAAAACAGTAATGATATTGACATAATAACATTAACATTCACATATAAACTATACACATCTCAAAAAAAAAAAAAAATAAGATAGAATGGTGTGCATAAGTGTACCCTCAAGCATAAGAACTCTATTCTAAGAGAGGGAAAGACCATGGTACAGGGACTATGGCATCACCCTAGAGCAGAGAACATTGGTTTAATTTTGGAGTGTCCTTCTCCTTAAAGAGATCCTTACCATAGCTAAAGAGTCTCTTCTACACTTACCAAGAGGATAGTAGCCAATGTACAAATAAGAATTGTTTGGTAATCTCATTGTTGTCAGGTGTATGAGGACAAGAGGAGAATGTGGAAAGAGTAGGCCAGATTATTCGGTGTATATGTAGGCAAAGAAAATAATTACCCGTAACCAGAGAAAGAGACCCGATGTACTTACTTGTGGAAAATGAAAATGGCAAAATAAGTAAAAGAAAATAATGTTCTCTATATCAGCGATATTAAAGCGGAAAAAAAGACTAAGCACGTGATTATGATAGCGGTAATTCTATTTCTTTTCTAGCTGAACCGGTTCAAATATAAAATTTAAACTCATTACAGATACCAGAATAATGCGTAATTCATATGCATGGAACTGTAACGATATCGAATTGTCCTGGACAAACTCTTCCTGTGATTACGCAATTTATCTCTCTAAAAAGTTTAGTTTATTTCATTATATAATCCGAATGGAAATAGATATTTAACCATAGTTTAAATATAGTTTAAACATTGGTTTAAAAAAAATACTGGCAAAGGCACGGCATTAATTTAGTTCACATATATTGAACAATCTATTCATACACACACACACACACATATATATAGATATATATATATATATATATATATATATATATATATATATATATATATATATATATATATATATATATATATATATATATATATATATATATATATATATATATATATTGTACCAACCGTGTGTCACACGATCGTACATAGTTCATTTTGTGCTTGTATCTTTGCTCTCCCCTCGCACTATAACGAACCTGAAAATTCATGTCTGCTTTTCTCCTCTGTAACAGTGTCAATATTTGAACATGAAAATTCTTGTTGCTTTGAGATTTTGTATATAAATGAGTGTTCTTTAATAAACTAACTCAGTTGCTCTCACACTACCTTTGAGTTCACAACCTTCTCTCGGCTCGCAACATTGGTGACCCCGGAAGTCGACTCGCTCCCACCGCCTTCCACTCTACAGAAGTTGGCGCAGCGGCTGCCCCATTGAAACTTTCACCGTTTGCCAGCGGATAGGCGTTTGCTTGGTTTCAGCGCGCGGAAGTCCAGTTTCGCTTCAACGGTGTGACTCGCTCAACCACCAAAGCAGATTATGTTCTCACGGCGATACCCGAGGACACCTTCCCGGAAATATCCGACTGGCTTTGTGAACAAGGAGAAACCCCAATAGCGTATGATGCCTACAAAACATACCTTCTGCAGCAGTACTCGCCGTCGCCAGCCGCCCTTGTAACAAAGCTTTTTCAGCTCTCGCAACAAACGTTAGGGGACCAAAGGGCTTCGCTTGCCCTCAGGGAAATGACCAGTATCGCTCGCCTTCAACCTACCGAAGACGGCTCTCCTCGTGAGGTGAACCTACTCCGTGCCCTTTGGATACGCCGTTTACCGGGACCTATACGCGCTGCCATACCTGATGTCGATAGTTTACCCATAAAGGACTTGATGACCAAAGCCGACGCCCTTATGGACAGCCAATTCAAGACCTCCATCAACGCCTCCACCCCTGACGAAGAGTATGCCTATTCAACGTCAACCGAAGCTGACATGAATGCCGTAGGACATACACGCCTACCCCGTGACGTTCCGAAGCGGCGACAAAGCCACCCACCACCCACCAATCGCTCGCGCCCCAAACAAACGACTTCTACAGCCACTTACTGCCTCCCATCCGCCGCAGTTTTGCTACTACCACTTCAGATTCGGGGCAACTGCGAAGAAATGTGCCGAGGATTGTCAGTGGCCAAAAAACGTGTAAGTAGGCCATCGTTCGTGGCGGTGGCCTCCCGTGTTTCTAATCTTTTTTTTTTTTACATGATGCAGGAAAGGGCGTGCGATTTTTGGTAGACAAGGGTGCTTGTTGATCTCTTTTGCCAAGGAAACTCTTCAAGACACGACGTAGTCTGCCTTCATCTGCCGACGTCCGCTTGGTAGCTGCTAAGGGATCTGCAATACCCACCTACGGTTACGAGAACCTCACATTAAAGTTCGGAAACGGTAAATTCAATAGGAAGTTTCTCGTTGCTGACGTCACATTGCCAATCCTCGGTGCGGATTTCCTCTCTCATTTCCACCTTCTGATCGATTGGTCAACGCAGACTCGTACTTGTCGACACCTCTTCAACCCGCCCCCTTTAACCTCGCTCTCCACATTAGCGCACCCACGGATGCCTACGCCCACCTCCTCACGTCGTGCCCGGATGTTTTCCGTCCAGAACTTCGCCAAACGCCCACGGTTCCTGCCAAGCACGGTATTTATCACCATATCAAGACGACGGGACCCCCAGTCTTCGCAAAATTCAGACGTCTGGCACCGGAACGATTGGCAGCCGCCAAACAGACATTCGCCAAAATGGAGGAAATGGGCCTTTGCCAAAAGGCCTCCAGCCCATGGTCGTCACCCTTACACATTGTTCTGAAGAAAGACGGCTCCCTTCGTCCGTGCGGGGATTACAGGCGCCTGAACATGCAAACAGAACCGGATCACTACCCCCTCGCAAACATTGCCGACGTGACCTCCTACCTGCACAAAGCAAAGGTTTTCTCTACGCTCGATCTCCTGAAGGGGTATTATCATGTGCCTATGAACCCAGAAGACATTCCCAAGACTGCCATCACCACTCCGTTTGGTACATACACCTTCAATTACTCCTGTTTTGGCCTTCGTAATGCTGGGGCCACGTTTCAATGTCTCATGGATGGCATCTTAGGGGACCTCCCTTTCTGTGTATGTTATGTGGACAACATACTTGTGTTCTCCTCCTCAAAAGAGGAACACCTCCGTCACCTGCGCATCATGCTCGACCGCCTGCAACATAACAGCCTTGTAGTCCGGTACGACAAGTGTACCTTTGGCGCCAACGAAGTGTCGTTCTTAGGGCACCGCATCACTCCTGAAGAAGTCCACCCCCTCCCTGAGAAGGTGACAGCCGTTCAGAATTTCCCCGTGCCCTCGACCGTCAAAGCTCTACGGGAATTCTTGTGCCCATTGGCCTTCTTCAGCAGAAAACTGTCCAAGGCAGAATCGGGTTATTCTACCTTCGATCGAGAATTGCTGGCGGTGCACTTGGCTGTCCGTAACTTTCGCCATTTCTTAGAAGGTATGCCCTTCGTCATTCCCACAGACCACATGCCTTTGGTGCACGCCTTCACTCGACAGTCTGATGCCTGGTCCGCCCGGCAACGCCGACATCTCTCCGCCGTGGCTGAATACAATTGCACCCTTCAATACGTCCTTGGGAAAATGAATCCCGTTGCCGATGCCCTGTCAAGAAACACGTTGGCTGCCGTTCAACTGGGATTGGATTACAATGCCCTGGCTGAAGCCCAATGACAGGATCCAGAATAACAAGCATGTAAGACATCCAGTACGTCCCTTCGTTGGGAAGACTTTCCCCTCGAAGACTCCAACACCACCCTCTTCTGTGACGTCAGTACTGGTAGACCGCGACGTTGGATTCCTGCTCCCATTCGACGGCAGGTGTTTGATTTCATTCACGGCATTTCACATCCCTCGTGCCGTTCTACTGCACAGCTGCTGAAGGCAAAGTTCATTTGGCACGACATTTATAAGGATGCTAAGGATTGGGTCCGCGCCTGTACTTCTTGACAAACTTCCAAAGTACATCGACACACGGATTCCGGAGTGGGCACCCGCCTCATGTACATCTGCCTTACTCTCTGGATGGATTGCAAGATTTGGTATCCCTAAGCATATTACTTCCGACAGGGGAACCACTTTCACCTCTCAATTGTGGACATCATTAGCGAATCTCCTGGGCATCTCCCTACATCAGACAACGGCCTACAACCCCGCAGCCAATGGAATGGTTGAATGTTTTCCTCGCACCCTCAAAGCAGCTTTGATGTCCTGCTGCAAGGATTCTAACTGGTTTACTCAGATTCCCTGGGTCCTCCTGGGACTAAGGACCACTCCTAAAGACGCCCTCGATGTCTCGGCAGCTGAAATGGTGTATGGTGACCCGTTGGTCGTCCCTGCCGAATTTTTTCCTTCTACAATATCCTCCGACGATCTCCAGCGCATACGTCACGTCGTGGGAAAATTTACTCCATGCCGCCAGACTTACAAGCCCCCAGCGAAGCATCACATACCAACAGACTTGCACTCTGCAACGCACGTCTTCCTGCGCAACGACACTAGCAAACCACCGCTAACGCCCCCTTACACGGGCCCTTTCCTTGTGATCCGACGCAGTCCGAAAGCATTCCTACTAAACATTCATGGCAAAGAAGACTGGGTCTCCATTAATCGTCTAAAACCTGCTTATCTCCTGCCAGATGACCCTCGTACAGTTCGCCTCTCTAGATCAGGGTGCCCTATTTAACATGTACAGTATGTCATTTTTAGCAGGGGAGCCATGTACCAACCGTATGTCACACGATTGTACATAGTTCATTTTGTGCTTGTATCTTCGCTTTCCCCTCGCAGTTTTGTTTTCAGTGTACTCAAGAGGTCTTTGGATATTCAGTGTTTTATATTTTGCTGTCCGGGAATTATATAACTGTCTCAGAGGTCGGGTATTTATATTTTCAAATGTAACAGGTTTAATTTAAAAGAAAACCGGATACTTTGGAGCTCGAGAGGTGGTTTAGCTTGCCAGCCATAATATATATATATATATATATATATATATATATATATATATATATATATATATATATATATATATATATGTATATATATATATATATATATATATATATATATATACATATTATGTATATATATATATATATATATATATATATATATATATATATATATATATATATATATATATACAGTATATATATATATATATATATATATATATATATATATATATATATATATATATATATATATATATATATATATATATATATATATATATGTATATATATATATATATATATATATATATATATATATATATATATATATATATATATATATATATATATATATATATATATATATATATATATATATATGGTTTATGGGGAAACTTAAATCCTGAGTTTTAACGTTTGTGAAAGTTATTTCTCGAGTTTAACAATCGAGTGTTGTCAAGCAATATGTTAACTGCTAAACAACCCTGAAAGTTGAATGAAAAAGAAGAGGCACTGTTCCAAGACAATGGGGTACCTGCAGAACTAGTCTGCTAGGTGACTCTGGGGGGAAGCGGGACCTTAATGCTTTTCGACTGGGTTGAGGGCTGCAAGTCAACAAACTATCAAAGGCTTTTATGTTCTATATTTTATCTAATTTATCGTTTACAAAAGACATTTATCTGTTTTTATTGATAATAATGTCATTTGCCTTTGACTTCAAACTATGATAATAAGGTAAGAAGATGAAAATTTCGCAAAGAAAAGTACTCCATAGACTTAATACAAGTAAATTGGTAAAAATATAGTTTTTAAAATGCATATAAAAACATATATATATATATATATATATATATATATATATATATATATATATATATATATATATATATATATATATATATATATATATATATATATAGATAGATAGATAGATAGATAGATATATATATTTACAGATATCCTTACGAAGCTGGTCTAGTATAAGTACGTTTTTATTAATAAATTTTATTTATATATTCCATTTTTGTATTAAGGGAGAATAACCAGAGCTCTTAAAATGAGCTCCTCTCATGTAGGTATAAGTTTGTTTTGTAAATTGCATAAGACCTTCGTCGTTAATTAATTGTATTCATTATTCAAGTCAATATATGTAAATTCACGTTATTTTGAAGAATTATCTTTTTATTTCACCCGTTTTGTTACGAAGTCTTATATGATCCATAAGAGATATGAAGGTGGGCTTATGTAAATCTTTTTTTTATATTCTTATGAGGTATTGCGTCATGTTTGTGAAAAAATAGGCAATTCTTATTTTGGATTTTCTCAGTAACCCCACCGTTAGATTTTATTTTTTTTCTATTTCCAAGGACAAAGGGGGTTAGAGCTAGCTGAGATAAAGTCATCCTGTTGTTGCGTTGGTACACGTCCAAGTGAATAATGATCGGCAACCTTTTGCCCTAAGGCCAACCCCCAAGATTTCAGATCTCGGACCTAGAATATTCTCAAAATAGCTAAGTCATCTATATGCACCCCCGCGGTTGCATAGCAGCAGAAGTGAAACAGCGGTCCTGTGAAAGACCCAAAGTTATTGTCTCTCTCTCTCTCCATGTGCCTATAGTGTGTCCTTTACTAAGGGATTTTGTGCTCCAGCGTATATTGTGCAAAAATCGCAAGAAATTTTAAATTTAATGTGTTGTGGTGAGTGATGGCATTATGTGAATATTTGTAACTTGCCCTGTGCAAGTGAATTTTAAGTGAATTTTTTCATGTCCATTCTTTTCAAAGTGGTGTAATTCATATAAAATATTTTTATTTTGTAAAGAGTATTATTTCAATCACCAGTGTTTATTTCATACTCTCTCATATCCTGTTAATGAATTGAAATAAGAACCTGTTTGAATAGATCGTAATAATAACTACCAAGTTTTGTTTTGAGTGTACTTAAGAAACCTTTGGATATTCAGTGTTTTTATATATTGCTGTCTGGGAGTCATATAGCTGTCTCAGAGCTAGGGTGTTAATATTTTTAAGTGCAACAGATTCAATGTAAAAACAAACAGGTGAGTTTAGAACTCGAGAGGGTTGTGTAGATTGCCAGTCGTAATATATATATATATATATATATATATATATATATATATATATATATATATATATATATAATATTATATTTTGGTTCCCATACACGTAACAATAGTATAATATATTTCTGGTGCCCAGACCTTTGGGATTAAGTGAGTCTGTTTTAAATATTGGTGATAAGAGGGATCTGTTTTGATTAAACGCTGGAATAATTTAGTGTTGATAGGATTTTGTGTATTGTTAGGATATATATATTTGGAGAAGTATTAAATATTGTTAAAGTTCAAGATAGCAGAGTTTAATATTCAGGAGTTTTTGAACAACCCAAATGTTCAAGAATTGTCAGAAGCTAATGTAACTAAAGCTAAGTGGCTCCCTACTTTAATGGCATGTGGTGGCCATGCAACAAGTGGAATGATTTAAACCCACAAGTTTCTAGGCTTAAAAGAGTTGATAAACTTGAGGAAATTGTCGGAACATGATATCGTAGTAGCTCGTGAAATGTTGGAGGAGGTTGAAGAAGAATTTGTAGTGAAGTAAAGACAAGTTGACCCACAATCTGAAGCATGAAAGCAGAAAGTGGTTTTGAGGCTAAGATTTGACGAATTGCCGATGAGGAGAAATTGATTAAGTTGAAAATGATGACAAGACATGAAGAAAAAGAGATAGCAGAAACACGACATGAGAAGGAAATGGAAGATAGACGGGAATAAAGACAGGCAGAAAAAGCATGACATGGAAGGGCGGTGAGAGGAAGGAGCGAGAGAAGAAGCACAACGAGTGAAGGAATTGGAAGATAGACAAGAGGAAGAAGAGAGGGAAGTCGCAAAAGAGATTGCATGACATGCGAGGGAGTTGGAGCTGCTGAATGCTAGTGCATGGTCGACAACGCAAACAGAGGTGACCCTTGCTATGCACGGTCCCGTGTTTGATGTGTTGAATGCCCTGAGTTTAATTCCCAGGCTCACAGAAAAGGCTCCTGATGAATTCTTCGATAATTTTGAAGCTGTCCCATCGACGATGCAATGGCCCAAAGATAATTGGTCTGTGTTATTACAGAGTGTAATGTTTAGGAAAGGACACAATGCTTACTTGTTCTTATCTCCCGACCAGAGTATCAAGTAAAGAGAAGTGTGCTGCAAGTGTATCAGATGACCTCTGAGTATTATATGAAAGATTCCGAAGTTTTAGGAAGGACGAGAAGATGACTTTCTTGGATTACGCTTATAAGGTGCGACAATGTTTTAAGAGATGGAAAGAGGCTGCTAACGTGAGGGAGATGGCTGATTCAGAAGAATTGGTAGTAATAGAACAGTATTTAAGAGAAATTCCTGAACATATTCGAACATACTTGAGAGAGAGAGAGAGAGAGAGAGAGAGAGAGAGAGAGAGAGAGAGAGAGAGAGAGAGAGAGAGAGAGAGAGAGAAGTGAAGAAACATGATAAAGCTGTTTCGCTGAATGAAGATTATGATACTACCAGCTGTAAACCCTCCTCGGGCATGAAGTTTCAACTTTAATTCTGACAAAGTGTCCAGTATTCATCGAACCATGGAAACCAGTTCAATAATGACTACATGAACAAGTTCAACAATTACAGCGGAAGTAGCATTGGTACTGTCCCTAAGCAGAATGTGATAGTACCAGAGCAACAATCGTCGAATCATCCTCCTACTAATGTCGTGAAAGATGTACAGAAGGTTAATATCTTCTGTTTCAAGTGTGACAAGAGAGGAATGTTGGGCGAGCCAACTGAAAGCAGTCGCCTAAGTAATTAAGGACAATTCGACTTCACAAAATGTGAAGACGAAGAGACAATCAGGAAAGGTCGAAGAGGAAAATAAATCAGCCAATATTTACTCGATGAACAGGATAAATCCAAGTAGAGTGGCCACCTTCAAACCATATATTTATGAAGGTATGTTAGCAGCAATAGACGGGAGTGAGTGAACCCCGGTCAAGATATTGTGCGACACAGGTTGTAACTTTAGTGTGGTGATACCCATTGGTGGAAAATTTTCTCACAGGAGAGTCAGTTATTTTGAAGGGAATAGGAAGTGAAGTGGTTACCCCTATTTACCGTTTTAAATTGCCATGCGAGTTGGTGAGAGATAATTTTGGTTTTTCGGTTAAAGGATTCATTTGCTGTCGAAGGAGTAGACGTCCTACCAGGTAATGAGGTTAGTGGAGCGCCGTTTGTGCCTTGTCCCATTGAAACGGAGAAACCATTGAAGTATAGTACTATGACTGAACTCGAGAAGGACTACCCGCATCTATTTCCGAGTTGTGTGATGACTAGGAGTATAACGAAGAAAGTGGCTGAAAAAGAAGAGGAAGAAATCAAAGGAGAGATGAATTTAGAGGATTTGTTTTCCGAAGAAAAGGATTCCCTTGAAGGTATGCAAGAAGAGATTTCCTGAGTAAGCCCGAGCGAATTAGAATGACAGACGAGTGGAAAAGAGGGGAAAGAAAGAAATGGACCTGGACAAAATAAAAAACTTAGCGTTAGATGTAGGACAAGTGAGTAGGAAAAGGCTGATAGGATTGCAATGGAAAGATGCGAAGTTAACTGATTTATTGTACCATATGGTGGATGAGACGAAGGCACAGCAGTCTTTCACCTGTTATTATCTTAAGAAAGGGTTGGTTATGAGGAAGCATAGACCCACCGATATCCCTGGGAATGCCGAATGGGGGGATATACTGTCTGATATTGATTCCTGCACCATTAAGAAAACAGGTGATCCGTGTAGCGTACAAGAGGGGACATATGGGAATAGAGAAGACGACTGAGAAGATTATCAAACACTTGTTCTAGCCTGGCATGCAAAAGGACGTGAGCCAGTTTTACTGTGCATGCTATGTATGTCAGGTGGCTGGAAATCCAAACAAGTACATTAAGAAAGCTCCCTTGCACTTAATAGAAGGGCGAGGAGAACTCTTCAGTAAGGTAATGATGAACATTGTGGGACCTTTACCAAGGACAAAAAAAGGACACAAATATATGTTAACCTTGATGTGTCCAGTGACAAGATACCCAAAGCCATACCTGTCAGGAAAATCAATGCTAAAATAATTGCCAAAAAGTTACTAGACATTGTTACTAAATTTGGTATTCCGAAAATCGTTCAGAGTGACCGAGCAACAAATTTAATGTCAAAACTGTTTCAGGACGTAATAAAACTGTTCGATGTGAAACAACAACTATCAATTGCTTATCATCCGCAGACCCACGGTACGTTAGAGAGGTTTTATCAATCTTTGAAAAGTATGTGAACGAATTTCTGCAACAAAACGGGGAATGAATGGGATATCAGAATACCGTTGATGTTATTGAAGGTACTTAATGCTTTTCAAAGAAGCATGGGATGTAGCTCAAACGAGATGGTATTTGGACGAAAAGTACGAGGACCGATTAAAATGTTAGCAGAAAAATGGAAGGATCGTTAGGAAATGGATGAAGAATATGTTAAGAATTGTAGGAAAAGGAGAAAAGGATTGGCAATATAAGTAAAATTTTCCTTAGAAAACCTTAAGACCAGTCAAGAGAAAATGAAGAAAAGGTTGGATATGAAGAGTAAGGATAGATAGTATTCGGTAGGACAACAGGTATTGGTTTTCTTGCTGATAAGGAGATTCCCACTCACCAACATGGTCCGAAGACCATTCAAGATTTTGAAGAAGATCAAAACCCCATGAAGAATGAAAAGTCAGAGGAAAGTACTCATTAACCTACTGAAACACTACGCAAGGGCAAACAAGATTGAATCTTCACAAGTGTGTATAGTGCAAACCATACCATCCACGGGAGACATTGAGAGATATGAGGTAGGGGCGGTAAGCAAACTGAATAATTCATCTATCATTCGGAACTTAGAAGAGAAATTAACTCATTTGGACCACGAGCAACAAGAAGAATTAAGCTGATTAATTAGAAGTTTCCCTGAAATTTTCTCGAAAGTCCCGAAATGAACCAACCTTACGAAGCATAAGAATCACCTCAAAACAACATAAAGACCATTTAAACAATGCGCCTATAGACTGTCGCTCTATCACCGAGAACTCATGAGAAAAACAAATGGACTATTTGTTACAAAACGGATTAGCCGAACAAAGTTCTAGCCCCTACAGTTCTCCATGCTTGCTAGTGAAAATAAATTTCAAATCTTTCAGGATGTGTACGGACTCTCGAAAGTTGAATTCAATCAGTGTGGCCGATAAATTATTCATTGCCGCTCATCGACCAAGTACTCGACAATATCGGCCAATCTAGGTTTGTCTCCAAGATTGACATGTTAAAAGGCTATTATCCAATTCCTTTGGACGAAAACGAAAAATTGTTATCAGCTTTTATAAATTTGTTTGGGTTATATCAATATACCGTCATGCCATTTGGTCTAATAAACGCCCTCACTACTTTTCAATGTGTGATGGATAACTGTCAGGCCGTAACGTAATTTTAAAGTAAAATCTTATTGTTTTGCCATTTCGTACTTATGGGTTTCATTTTTATATTGTTTACAATTTTGTAAAACTTGAGTATTTTGCTGTTGGTTTCACATTAGTATATATTTTGGTTAAATGTAGTGTTTAATTTACTTTGGTTAAAAAAGCTTAATTTTTTGTGGCGCCATCTATTGAGTCCTTTTTGAAGTGCGGCCTTCCTCAGTATTTTTACTTCCTTGCCAAATTTGTAACTGTTTATTTTTCTTTGTAGTGAGTAGGAGTGTTGTAAGGAGAGGTGACTTGTGACTCTCCTAAAGTATTCTTGGCGGTCTATTTCAAGACCGTTGAAGACTCTGGAGCTGCTGATCTGTCTGCTATTATGGATTATATATACAATCTGCTGTCATTGAGCTGCTTCCTAATGAGAAGGAAGTTATAAATGTCAAATGTTTGAGGGACACAGGTGCTGCTTGATCTTTATTTTTAAGAAATAGGTTACCTCTTAACGTGAAGATCACTAACTATATTATTTTAAGTGGTTTTCCGGACACTGTTGTGTCGGCTCCTGTGGTTGAAGGAGAGATTAACATATTGGGTGTCGTAAAGAATATTAATCTGGCCATTGTTGATAAACTACCTATTCCTGGGATAGATGGTATCCTAGGAAATGACTTATGTAATGTGGAGGGACAAGAATTGTTCCCCATTTTAACCTTAAATAAATTACCAATTGCTGTAACTACTCACTCCCAGAGAAAAGGGCATAACCTCTTGATGGACGGAGAGGATTTACATTTAGACCCTGTAGAAGTAGATGTAGCAGTAGGAAGGCTCGAGTCTGTAGGAAGTAGTGGTAGTAGTAAGGTAGTTAGAGCATGGAATAGGGCTGATTTTATGAGCTCAGCATGATGAATTTGATGTGGATATAACTAAGGGGGATGATGTTTCTAAGCCATGTTTTGTATCGGAGAGAGGATTATTGTGTAAATTAAGCCGTTCTGCTCTTATGGAATCCTCTGAGTACCATAAGCAGATTTTAGTAACTAAACAATTCAGAGACGAATTGCTGCAGTTAGCTCATGAGGATCCATTCTCTGGACACTTTGGGGTAACAAAAACTTTTAAGAGATTAACCAAGCAATTTTGGTGGCCTAATATGAAAAGGTGTATTAAGCAGTTCTTGCAAACTTGTGAGACGTACCAGGTCATGGGTAAACCTAATCAGGTATTGCGAAAAGCTCCGTTGAAACCCATCCCTGTAATTGGTGAACCATTTGCAGAAATTGTCATTGATGTTGTTAGTCCTTTACCTAGAACCCAATTGGGATATATGTATTTATTAACTGTGATGGATAGGGCTTCTCGGTTCCCAGAGGCTTTCCCTCTTAGGAAAGTAACGTCAAAAGCTGTCTGGGAGAAGTTAGTAGAATATTTTTGTCGTTATGGGTTACCTTGTACCATTCAATCAGATTGCGGTACTAACTTTACTTCCATGTACTTTAAGGACAGGTGTGCTGAACTGGCCATTCAGCACATCACCAGTGTCCCATACCATCCTGAAAGTCAAGGGGTTGTGGAAAGGTTCCACCAAACTTTAAAAAATATAATTGGTAAGTACTGTTACGAAAGGGAGAGTAGTTGGGATAAGGAACTAACTTATGCGTTATTTGCCATAAGAACTTACCCAAATAAATTCTCTGGTGTTTCTCCTTTCAGATTAGTGTATGGTCATGAGGTTCGAGGTCTTTTGGAAGTGTTATTTGAAGTGTTGATTGGGGGACGAAAACTAATTCAAAATCTAAATATATTTCTATCTAATTTGAAAAATAAATTGGGTGGTGTCAGGAGGTTTGCCAAGGGTAATTTGCAAGCTTCCCAGGCTAGTATGAAAGCATTCCATAATCGCAAGGCAGTAAGTCGTTCTTTCGAATCTGGAGATCTGGTTCTGGTTTTAGATATGGACTCGGATAGTTTTCTGAAACCCAGATTTAAAGGTCCATGGAAGGTATTAAGAAAGGTGTCTGACTTTAATTACGAATTAGATTCTCCAGTTTCTAATAGGAAGAGTAGAATTTTTCACATTATTAGATTAAAGAAATATGAAGGTAGAAAACCAGATCCATTAAATATTGTTTATGAAATACCATGTCCTCTAGCTACTGTATTTTATGATAATGTTGATAACCATGTGTCTGTAGAGAATTTAAGAACTAATGTTGAGATTTTTAATAATGCTAATGTTTTGTTGGAACATCTGGATGAAGTCCAGAAGAAAGACTTATTATGTTTGATAACGGCTTTTCAAGAAGTGTTTAGAGAGGCTCCAGGGCTTACTTCATGGCTCGAACATGATGTTGAGGTAGGTGATGCTCTTCCAGTAAAGCAGGCTCCTTACTGCCTGAACCCAGAAAAAGCCAAAGTAGTTGAGAAGGAGGTACAGTATATGCTGGACCATGATCTTATTCAACCCAGTTCAAGTCCATGGAGTTCTCCTATTGTTCTGGTAAAGAAACCTGACGGTAATTAAAGAATGTGTGTTGACTACCGTAGAGTTCATCGGGTAACCAAGAGTGACAGTTTCCCTCTTCCCCGGATTGAAGATTTAATAGACCGGATAGGTAATGCCAAATTTGTAACTAAATTAGTCTTATTGAAGGGTTATTGGCAGGTGCCATTGTCTCACAGGGCCCGTGTGATTTCAGCATTTGTCACCCCAAATGGGTTGTATGAATGTAAGGTGATGCCTTTTGGTTTGAAAATGCAGCCTGTACTTTCCAGCACCTTATGAATAGAGTGATCTGCGGGCTGGAGGGTACCGAAATATATATTGACGACTTAGTGGTATACAGTCAGTACTGGAAAACCCATGTTGAAAGGTTAAGAAAATTGTTTCAGGTTTTACGAAAGGCTGGTTTGGTTGTAAACATCAATAAGTGTGAGTTTGATAAGGCTGTAGTTACCTATCTTGGTCATGAGGTTGGTTTGGGGAAGGTTGCTTCTAAACATGCTAATATTGAGGTTATATCCAACCTTCCTCAGCCCCGTAATGTCCGTGATGTCCACAAAGTTCTTGGCATGTTAGGGTATTACAGGAGCTTCCTGAAGAATTTTGCTGACATCGCCCAACCTTTAACTAATCTGTTGAAAAAGAACACTATGTTTTTGTGGAGTACAAAGTGTGAAAAAAGCATTTTCTAATTTGAAATCGGTGATAGTCTCGGAATCAATTCTTAGCTCTCCCAATTTTAATAAACTTTTTATTTGGCGGTGGATGTCATTGACGTGGGTGTTGGAGGAGTTCTGTTTCAGTGAGATGATGAGGGGGAAATGCACCCTGTATTTTCTGTAAAAAGTTACTCCCAGCTGAAAGAAAGTATTCCACCATAGAGAAGGAAGCTTTGGCTCTGGTGAAGAGCGTATCCCATTTTTCCACTTATTTATCTAGTTCTCTCCAGGTTGAAGTGTTGACGGACCATAACCCGTTGGTGTTTATATATAAGATGAAGGGAGCGAATCAAAGGATTCTGCGATGGGCACTTCTCCTTCAGGAATATAACCAGGTCTTTCAACATATAAAAGGAGTGGACAACAAGATCCCCGATGTACTTTCTAGGATGTGACGTGTGGGCTGTTGTGCCGTTCCTGATTTTTTAAAATTTTCTTTTCAGATGTATAGGCTATTAATGTATCCTAGGGTTGTTTTTGCGCATTTTTGTGCAATCGCGGAGTTCCCTCTTTTTTTTTTGGGGGGGGGGGAGGGTGCCAGTTAGATTAAGTAGTCCTAGTGTGAGTGTTTTGGTTTATTATGTTTAATTTATCATATATTTTCGTATTATGGTTAAAAAGAAAAATAATGATAATAATAATTTTTCCTGTTTACTTAAATTTATTTATTTTCTTTTTTTTTCTTTTTTGTTGAGGGAGGAAGGTGTCAGGCCGTAACGTAATTTTAAAGTAAAATCTTATTGTTTTGCCTTTTCGCACTGATGGCTTTCATTTTTATATTGTTTACAATTTTGTAAAACTTAAGTTAAGTATTTTGCTGTTGGTTTAACATTAGTATATATTTTGGTTAAATGTAGTGTTTAATTTCCTTTGGTTAAAAAAGCTTAATTTTTTGTGGCACCATCTATTGAGTGCTTTTTGAAGTGCGGCCTTCCTCAGTATTTTTACTTCCTTGCCAAATTTGTAACTTTATTTTTCTTTTTGGTGACTGGGAGTGTTGTAAGGTATAAGGTGACTTGTGACTCTCCTAAAGTATTCTTGGCGGTCTAGTTTAAGGCCGTTGAAGACTCAGGAGCTGCTGATCTGTCTGCTATTGTGGATTATATATACAATCTGCAGTCAATGAGCTGCTTCTTAATGTGGAAGGCAGTTATACAATGTGAAGCTACTTGTGGGAGCACGACATGCGACTGTGGTTTAAGTGACCTACTGGCTTAATCTTGACATTGGCAGTTTGGTGTAGAGCAGCGCTCGAGAGCATTTTTTGTCTTTGATGGATATATCTACTGTATAAGCACCAGAGTGGCCTTGTTGGAGTATGTAGGGAGTCTTCTCTCAGGTAAGAGGAACATCCTCTGTATTTTGGCGAGCCGTAGACTGAAAGTGTGCTTATCCACCAACGGTTGTGAGAGTGACGTCCTGTGACAACATTTTTGAGCAGTAAATGGACTCATCTATATTAATACCGGTCTGTGTCATAGACCAATCTATTGTGAAAGCTGTTGAAGGTGTAAAGTGAGACAGTGTCATAAGAGTGTGTATTTTAATATTAAGGTTTAGATTATTGTGTCTTAGGTAGGATTATTGTTTCTTTTTGTATGTCCTTCTACTTCTTTCCTTTCTATTTAGTAATAGGTTAGCGTGGTGGGTTTATTTACTATGAGTAAGGTTTAGTTTTAGTTAAAGGCGACTCATTGAGTTATTTGATGGCATCTTTTATTTCCTCAATTCATTACTTATTGTGAGCCATCAGTGTTTCGTG
>NC_090759.1:42297040-42319540 GCF_036898095.1 Palaemon carinicauda
TTGATGTTGCTCTCATTTGGTAGCTTTATCTCTTCAGTCTGATACTTTGGCCTTTTGTATGTGGACTAAGGTACATTTTTCTATTCCGAACTCCATCCTGATGCCTCCAGATACACTCCTTACAGTCTGGATCAAGGTATTTATTTCCTTGATGTTCATACCATACAGCTTTATGTCATCCATGAACATCAGATGGTCAATTCTGTTACCTCCTTTATTGAGTTGATACCCAGCATCCATTTTCTGCAGCACTTTTGTCATGGGAATCATGGCTACTACAAAGAGTAGTTGGGACATTGAGTCACCCTGGAAGATCCCTCTTCTGATATTAACCTTTGGTAGTCTTACTCAACTGCTTGTAAGTATTATTTTTCAGTTGTGCATTGTATTTTTGAGGAAGCTGATAGTGTTTTCCTCTGCCCCATATATTTTGGGTTATTCTAATAGCCATGTGTGTGGTATCATTTCGAAGGATTTCTTATAGTCAATCCATACCATGCTTAGGCTGGTTTTCCTTCTCCTGTTTTTCATTACCATTTTGTCTATCATGAGCTGGTCGTTTGTGCCCCTACACCTCCTTCTGCAGCTTTCTGTTGGTTTGGGATGGTGTTTGCCTCCTCTGGGTAGTTGTATAGCATTTCACTGATGATACTTGTTAGTAACTTCTACATTATTGGTAGGCAGGTGAAAGGCCTGTATATACTGGCTATATTTCCCTTACTCTTGTCTTTTTGTACTAAGGATGTTCCATTTGGGTGCAAAGTGATTTGAGATACAATGCTGGAGCTATTCTGCTATTCATGGGTGTAGGGTATTGTAGTTTTGGAGCCAGTATCCATGGACTTTATTGGGACCTGGGGCTCTCCAGTTTGGGATTTTCCTTAGTTGGTGTTTAACTGTGTCTGGCGTGATCTCTGTGAATCTTTGCTTTATTTTCCCTTTTTTTCTTCCTTGACTTCCTGGAACCATGTTGCATGTTTGTTGTGTGATACCAGATTGTTCTATATGTTTTCCCAGGATTTCTTGGTGGTTGTCTTCCCCTATTAGTTGTTTGTATTGTCTTTACTGGTTGGTTCCGAATAGTTTGTTCTGTTGTTATCCCCTATTGCTGTTAATGTACTGTTGGATCTTACTTGCATTGGCCTTAAACCTCTGTTTTACATCTTCTATTGTGTCGTTTAGTCCCCTCTCTTGTATTTTGTATTTCTCGTTGAGTTCCTCCCTTGTTTTCTTGCTTCTTGCCCTTTTTTCTGCCATCTCTTTCAGTTTACTCCGTTCAGATCTTACCACTACGAATTGCTTTTCCAGGCGCCTTTTCTAAGGAGGTTGCTGTTTTGGTTTCTGCTGGGTTAGCTGTGTTGGTGGAGTTGGTGTTTTCATCCCCATCAGTTTTGCTACTAATCTTGCTCCTGCAAATGCCAAGTTATTTTTTTCTGTGATACTGGTGTTGTGTATTATTCCCATTAATTCATTGACCTCACTTATTTTCTCCCTTAATTTTTTGGTTTTGTAGGCTTTCATGGAGGGTATCTTGGTTCTCTCTGAAACTGGCTCCTTCTATTGTCTAATCCTTTCTACCTATTCCGTCCTCTCTGTTACTTCGTCGGTGTTTCTTTGTGTGACATTGTTTGATACCTTATCATCCCTGTCGTCTTCTGTGTTATCTTCTCTCAGTTCGTTTTCTTGTAATTCATTGTCGTGTGTCATTTCACTTTCCAGTTCCTCTATTTCTGTTGTGGAGAGCCAGTTATTTTTCTTTATATTCCTTACCTTGGTCTGCGAGCCTCTGCTCTGTTTGAGGGGTGTTATTCCTCTCATTCCAGATGTTGACCAACCTTCTTCTATATCCTCTCTCAGTCGGGTTTGCTTCTGATGTAGCATCTCCTTATTTCCCTATTTTTTTCTCTTGTTTATTTTTTCCTCTGGTTTACTTCTGTAGCTCCTGTCTCTGGCTGTTGGTTTCTGTCATTATGGTGGTCAGTTGCTGGATGACAACCTCCAAGTACCTGACCGTCTTCACCTTCAATTGGGTTGAATATCTGGCTGCCGGACGAAGCTCCTCTGTTGCCAGATGTTCCATTTATGTCACTGTTGCTTAATCCTTTATTTCTTTCCATCATTACTAACTTTAGCTGTTTAACCCATAGCTGGACCCTACCCCATCGGGGATAAGTACCCATTTACAGACTAGTAGACTGAGGAAATTATGGTAAGGATCCTGCCCCAAGAGATCAATGCCGAGTAGAGTGGTCACTCATCCAACGACTGACCAGCCCTAATGTTGCTTAACCAGTCCATCAACAACCTAACCCACTCTGCCCTGGCGCTACATATCATTATTATTATTATTATTATTATTATTATTATTATTATTATTATTATTATTATTATTATTATTATTATTATTTACAAGCTCAGCTACTACCCTAGTTGGAAAAGGTGGATGCTATGAGCCCAAGGGTGCCAACAGGGAAAGGTAGCCGAATGTGGAAAGGAAACAAGGAAATAAATAAACTACAAGAGAAGTAATGTATCACCAAAATAAGATATTTTAAGAACAGCAACAACATCAAATTATATGATCCATGTATAAACTATAAA
The DNA here is from genome assembly GCF_036898095.1 of Palaemon carinicauda. Taxonomy (NCBI): domain Eukaryota; kingdom Metazoa; phylum Arthropoda; class Malacostraca; order Decapoda; family Palaemonidae; genus Palaemon; species Palaemon carinicauda. Next base: position 42,299,642 of record NC_090759.1, read on the forward strand.
AAAAAAAGAGGAAGAGAAACTATATAAAATAGCATGCCCGAGAGTATCCTCAAGCAGGGTAGTAAAAACACTTGGTGGAACGTTAAGTGAGCATTTTTCATTGCAACATGAAGCAAAAGCATTATTCCACCGTCTGTATACACGTATTTATATATCCTAGACGCAGGGCATAGGCTTAGATCTATATGTAGTCTACTAGTCTGGTTAGTTGACTGGAAATTTATAATTATAAAAAAACACAGAACAATATTTTGTGACATTGTCACTGTTAAATATGTCCCTCTTTTTAGGTTTTCCACAAATTTTGTCGTATTTTCACCAAGAGATACCTTAAAATTTATACGTTTTATCTATTAGCCACCAAAACGTTGTAAATATAATTTAGTGATTTGAGAGATCAACATCTTAATGTCGTTTTCCTCTTTGTCGTTTCAGTATCTAATTTGACGACATTAATTCTACCAAGCCGGAGCTAGTACCAGAATGTAACATTGCATTACCTTGTGCTACAACTTATATGGACCTTCATGGGGATCATCTCCAAAATTTCCCCATTGTAACTAAACACTGTATGCCGGAACTCTTTTCATCTTGTGGGAGATGTTATGACGATAAAATAGATATGTTATATAATCAGAGTTAAGTTAAAATGTTCAACCATGTAAGTACTTATACATTTTTATAGCAATGTCAATTATTTTTAAGATCTTAGCATTTGTAAAATTCAACTTATTTAGTAATCGAGTTCATTGTATTTCATCTCTAGAGATAAAAGGCAGGAGGAAAATGTTGATGTCTGGTTGTGTTTTTCTTGTTAGATATATTCGCTTTGCTCGTTTCTCTAAGGATCAGGAAGATATAACCTTTGTGAGAGCTGTGATATGGGCTGAAATGAAGAAGACGATCTGTTACAAAGTAGACATGAACCACCAGCTCCGTCTACCTTTACACAAGAGCCACCTAGTGGCAACTCATATACGCCAGTAACGCATTGAACGCGTCTAATTGATGCCTGGAAGGACCACAATCTTTTGTTAATACCTTAACAAACTTCAAGATATAAAGCAGATTTTTTTTTTCCTTCTATCATTCCTCGGATGCCATGTCTTCATAATCTTGCACTGGACGAAATTTTCGTATTGGATATGAAGTTGGTTACATCATCAGAAAGAAAATAGGTCCAATTAGTCGGTTCGTAATCAGACAGGATTATAGGATATAGGTCCAATTGGTCGGTTGCATCATCAGATAGGAAATAGGTCCAATTAGTCGGTTGCATCAACAAATAGAAAATAGGTCCAATTCGTCGGTTGCATCATCAGATAGGAAATAGGTCCAATTAGTCGGTTCATCATCAGATAAATTATAGGAAATAGGTCCAATTAGTCAGTTGCATCTTCAGATAGGATCATAGGAAATAGGCCCGATTAGTAGGATGCATCATCGGATAGGAAATAGGTCCAATTAGTCGGCTGTAACCTCAGATAGGAAATAGGTCCAATTAGTCAGTTGCATCATCAGATAGCATCATTTGAAATACGTCCAATTCGTCGGTTGTAACCTGATATAGGAAATAGGTCCAATTAGTCGGTTGCATCATCAGATAGGATCATAGTAAGTAGGCCCAATTAGTATGATGCATCATCAGATAGGAAATAGGTTCAATTAGTCGGTTGTACCTTCAGGTAGGAAATAGGTTAAATTAGTCCGTTGAATCATCAAATAGGAAATATTTCCAGTTAGTCGGTTGCACAATCAGATAGGATCATAGGAAATAGGCAAAATTAGTTGGAGGCATCATCAGATAGGATATAGGTTCAATTAGTCGGTTGTAACCTCAGAGAAGAAATAGATCTAATTTGTCGGTTGCATCGTCAGATAGGATCATAGGAAATAGGCCCAATTATTTGGATGCATCATCGGATAGGAAATAGGTTAAATTAGTCGGTTGTAACCTCAGATAGGGAATAGGCCAAATTAGTCGAATGCATCATCAAATAGGAAAAAGGTTCAATTAGTCGGTTGTAACCTCAGATAGGAAATAGGTCCAATTAGTCAGTTGCATCCTCAGATAGGAAATAGGTTCAATTAGTCGGTTGTAACCTCAGATAGGGAATAGGCCCAAATAGTCGGATGTATTATCAAATAGGAACTAAGTTCAATTAGTCGGTTGCAATCTCACATAGGAAGTGGGCACAATTAGTCGGATTCATCATCAAATAGGAAATAGGTTCAATTAGTCAGTTGTAACCTCAGATAGGAAATATGCCCAATTAGTCGGATACATCATCAGATAGAAAATAGATTCAATTAGACAGTTGTAACCTCAGATAGGAAATAGGCCCAATTAGTCGGATGCATCATCAGATAGGAAGTAGGTTCAATTAGTCAGTTGTAACCTCAGATAGGAAATATGCCCAATTAGTCGGATACATCATCAGATAGAAAATAGATTCAATTAGACAGTTGTAACCTCAGATAGGAAACAGGTCCAATTACTCGGTTGCATCATCAGATAGGATCATAGGAAATAGGCCCAATTAGTCTGATTCATCATCAGGTAGGAAATAGGTTCAATTAGTCGGTTGTAACCTCAGATAGGAATTCGGCCAAATTAGTCGGATGCATCATCAGATAGGAAGTAAGTTCAATTAATCGGTTGTAACCTCAGATAGGAAATATGCCCAATTAGTCGGATGCAACATCAGATAGGAAATAGATTCAATTTGTCAGTTGTAACCTCAGATAGGAAATATGCCCAATTAGTCGGATGCATCATCAGATAGGAAGTAGGTTCAATTAGTCGGTTGTAACCTCAGGTAGGAAATATGCCCAATTAGTCGGATGCATCATCAGATAGAAAACAGGTTATATTAGTCGGTTGTAACCTAAGAGAGGAAATAGGTCTAATTAGTCGAATGCATCTGATTATTCGGATGCATCATCAGATAGAAAATAGGTTCAATTAGCCGGTTGTAACCTCAGAGAGGAAATAGGCCCAATTAGTCTGATGCATCATCAGATAGAAAATAGTTTCAATTAGTCGGTTGTAACGTCAGATAGGAAATAGGCCCAATTAGTCGGATGCATCATCAGATAGAAAATAGGTTCAATTAGTCGGTTGTAACCTCTGATATGATATAGGTCTAATTAGTCGGATGCATCATCAGATAGAAAATAGGTTCAATTAGTCGGTTGTAACCTCAGATAGGAAATAGGCCCAATTAGTTGGATGCATCATCAGATAGAAAATAGGTTCAATTAGTCAGTTGTAACCTCAGATAGGAAATAGGTCTAATTAGTCGGTTGCATCATCAGATAGGATATAGGTTCAATTAGTCAGTTGTAACCTTATATAGGAAATAGGACCAATTAGTCAGATGCATCATCAGAGAGGAAATAGGTTCAATTAGTTGGTTGTAACCTTTGATAGGAAATAGGTCCAATTAGTCGGATGCATCATCAGATGGGAAATAAGTTCAATTAGTTGGTTGTAACCTCAGAAAGGAAATATGCCCAATTAGTTGGATGCATCATCAGATAAGAAATAGGTTCAATTAGTCGGTTGTAACCTCAGATAGGAAATAGGCCCAATTAGTCTGATGCAACATCAGATAGGAAAAAGGTTCAATTAGTCAGTTGTAACCTCAGATAGGAAATATGCCCAATTAGTCGGATGCATCATCAGATAGGAAATAGGTTCAATTAGGCGGTTGTAACCTCAGATAGGAAATAGGCACAATTAGTCGGATGCATCATCAGATAGGAAATAGGTTCAATTAGTCAGTTGTAACCTCAGATAGGAAAAATGCCCAATTAGTCGGATGCAACATCAGATAGGAAACAGTTTCAATTAGTCGGTTGAAACCTCAGATAGGAAATAAGACCAATTATTCGGATTCATCATAAGATAGAAAATAGGTTCAATTAGTCGGTTGTAACCTCAGATAGGAAATAGGCCCAATTAGTCGGATGCATCATCAGATAGGAAATAGGTTCATTTAGCCGGTTGTAACCTCAGATAGGAAATATGCCCAATTAGTCGGATGCAAAATCAGATAGGAAACAGGTTTAATTAGTCGGTTGTAACCTTAGATAGGAAATATGCCCAATTAGTCGGATGCATCATCAGATAGGATATAGGATCAATTAGTCGGTTGTAACCCCGGATAGGAAATATGCCCAATTAGTCGGATACAACATCTGATAGGAAACAGGTTCAATTAGTCGGTTGTAACCTCAGATAGGAAATAGGTCCAATTAGTCGGATGCATCTAATTAGTCGGATGCATCATCAGATAGGAAAAAGGTTCAATTAGTCGGTTGTATCCTCAGATAGGAAATAGGTCCAATTAGTCGGATGCATCATCAGATAGAAAATAGGTTCAATTAGTCGGTTGTAACCTTAGATAGGAAATAGGCCCAATTAGTCGGATACATCATCAGATAGGAAATAGGTTCAGTTAGTCGGTTGTAACCTCAGATAGGTAATAGGCCAAATTAGTTGGATGCATCATCAGATAGGAAATAGGTTCAATTAGTCGTTTGTAACCTCAGATAGGAAATAGGTCCAATTAGTCGGATGCATCTAATTAGTCGGATGCATCATCAGATAGAACATAGGTTTAATTAGTTGTTTGTAACCTTAGATAGGAAATATGCCCAATTAGTCGGATGCATCATCAGATAGGAAACAGGTTCAGTTAGTCGGTTGTAACCTCAGAGAGGAAATAGGTCCAATTAGTCGGATGCATATAATTAGTCGGATGCATCATCAGATAGAAAATAGGTTCATTTAGTCGGTTGTAACCTCAGATAGGAAATAGGCCCAATTAGTCGGATGCATCATCAGATAGAAAATATGTTCAATTAGTCGGTTGTAACCTCAGATAGGAAATAGGCCCAATTAGTCGGATTCATCATAAGATAGAAAATAGGTTCAATTAGTCAGTTGTAACCTCAGATAGGAAATAGTCTCAATTAGTCGGATGCATCATCAGATAGAAAATAGGTTCAATTAGTCGGTTGTAACCTCAGATAGGAAATAGTCTCAATTAGTCGGATGCATCATCAGGTAGAAAATAGGTTCAATTAGTCAGTTGTAACCTCAGATAGGAAATAGGCCCAATTAGTTGGATGCATCATCAGATAGGAAATAGGTTCAATTAGTCGGTTGTAACCTCAGATATGAAATAGGTCCAATTAGTCGGTTGCATCATCAGATAGGATCATAGGAAATAAGCCCAATTATTCGGATGCATCATCAGATAGGTAATAGGTTCAATTAGTCGGTTGTAACCTTAGATAGGAAATAGGCCCAATTAGTCGGATGCAACATCAGAGAGAACATATGTTCAATTTGTCGGTTGTAACCTTAGATAGGAAATAGGCCCAATTAGTCGGATGCATCATCAGATAGGAAATAGTTTCAATTAGTCGATTGTAACCTCAGATAGGAAATAGTCTCAATTAGTCGGATGCATCATCAGATAGAAAATAGGTTCAATTAGTCGGTTGTAACCTCAGATAGGAAATAGTCTCAATTAGTCGGATGCATCATCAGGTAGAAAATAGGTTCAATTAGTCAGTTGTAACCTCAGATAGGTAATAGGCCAAATTAGTTGGATGCATCATCAGATAGGAAATAGGTTTAATTAGTCGGTTGTAACCTCAAATAGGTAATAGGCCAAATTAGTTGGATGCATCATCAGATAGGAAATAGGTTCAATTAGTCGTTTGTAACCTCAGATAGGAAATAGGTCCAATTAGTCAGATGCATCTAATTAGTCGGATGCATCATCAGATAGGAAAAAGGTTCAATTAGTCGGTTGTATCCTCAGATAGAAAATAGGTTCAATTAGTCGGTTGTAACCTTAGATAGGAAATATGCCCAATTAGTCGGATGCATCATCAGATAGGATCATAGGAAATAGGCCCAATTATTCGGATGCATCATCAGATAGGAAATAGGTTCAATTAGTCGGTTGTAACTTTAGATAGGAAATAGGCCCAATTAGTCGGATGCAACATCAGATAGAACATAGGTTCAATTAGTCGGTTGTAACCTTAGATACGAAATAGGCCTAATTAGTCGGATGCATCATCAGATAGGAAATAGGTTCAATTAGTCGGTTGTAACCTCAGATAGGTAATAGGCCAAATTAGTTGGATGCATCAATCGATAGGAAATAGGTTCAATTAGTCGTTTGTAACTTCAGATAGGAAATAGGTCCAATTAGTCGGATGCATCTAATTAGTCGGATGCATCATCAGATAGGAAATAGGTCCAATTAGTCGGATGCATCATCAGATAGAAAATAGGTTCAATTAGTCGGTTGTAACCTTAGATAGGAAATATGCCCAATTAGTCGGATGCATCATCAGATAGAAAATAGGTTCATTTAGTCGGTTGTAATCTCAGATAGGAAATAGGCCCAATTAGTCGGATGCATCATCAGATAGGAAATAGGTTCAATTAGTCGGTTGTAACCTCAGATAGGTAATAGGCCAAATTAGTTGGATGCATCATCAGATAGGAAATAGGTTCAATTAGTCGTTTGTAACCTCAGATAGGAAATAGGTCCAATTAGTCGGATGCATCTTATTAGTCGGATGCATCATCCGATAGGAAATAGGTCCAATTAGTCGGTTGTAACCTTAGATAGGAAATATGCCCAATTAGTCGGTTGCATCATCAGATAGGATCATAGGAAATAGGCCCAATTATTCGGATGCATCATGAGATAGAAAATAGGTTCAATTAGTCGGTTGTAACCTTAGATAGGAAATATGCCCAATTAGTCGGATGCATCATCAGATAGAAAATAGGTTCAATTAGTCGGTTGTAACCTCAGATAGGAAATAGGCTCAATTAGTCGGATGCATCATCAGATAGAAAATAGGTTCATTTAGTCGGTTGTAATCTCAGATAGGAAATAGGCTCAATTAGTCGGATGCATCATCAGATAGGAAATAGGTTCAATTAGTCGGTTGTAACCTCAGATAGGTAATAGGCCAAATTAGTTGGATGCATCATCAGATAGGAAATAGGTTCAATTAGTCGGTTGTAACCTCAGATAGGAAATAGGTCCAATTAGTCGGATGCATCTAATTAGTCGGATGCATCATCAGATAGGAAAGAGGTCCAATTAGTCGGATGCATCATCAGATAGAAAATAGGTTCAATTAGTCGGTTGTAACCTTAGATAGGAAATATGCCCAATTAGTCGGATGCATCATCAGATAGGAAACAGGTTCAGTTAGTCGGTTGTAACCTCAGAGAGGAAATAGGTCCAATTAGTCGGATGCATGTAATTAGTCGGATGCATCATCAGATAGAAAATAGGTTCATTTACTCGGTTGTAACCTCAGATAGGAAATAGGCCCAATTAGTCGGATGCATCATAATATAGAAAATAGGTTCAATTAGTCGGTTGTACCCTCAGATAGGAAATAGGTTCAATTAGTCGGTTGTAACCTCAGATAGGTAATAGGCCAAATTAGTTGGATGCATCCTCAGATAGGAAATAGGTTCAATTAGTGGGTTGTAACCTCAGATAGGTAATAGGCCAAATTAGTTGGATGCATCATCAGATAGGAAATAGGTTCAATTAGTCGGTTGTAACCTCAGATAGGAAATAGGTCCAATTAGCTGGTTGCATCGTCAGATAGGATCATAGGAAATAGGCCCAATTAGTCGGATGCATCATCAGATAGGAAATAGGTTCAATTAGTCGGTTGTAACCTCAGATAAGAAATAGGTCCAATTAATTGGTTGCATCATCAAATAGGAATTATGTCCAATTAGTCGGTTGCCTCATCAGATAGGATTATGGGAAATAGGGCAAATTAGTCGGATACATCATCAGATAGGAAATAGGTTCAATTAATCAGTTGTAACCTCAGATAGGAAATAGGTCCAATTAGTCGGTTGCATCATCAGATAAGAAATAGGTCCAATTAGTCGGTTGTAACCTCAGATTGTAAATAGGTATAATTGGTCGGTTGCATCATTGCAACATGAATAATGAAAAAAAAAAATCTGAATAACTCAACTTTTCAAACAACGCAACAAATGGGAAACAGAAAATACCTTGAATATTATAGAATATTTAAACCCAATAGCTAATATCAATGCAATACAAAAGAAAGTTTCCTTTGAACTAAAGACTCAAGTATATAAATTCAACATTAACGTATATGCAAAATGACGAACATATTACACACATATATTAGGTTCGATTTTTTTTCTTCATTAAATGGCAGTTTATAATAACTTACGGAACTGGAGACCTTTAAATTATTTGTAGTTGTAACGCTTGAGAATTTCCAATCATTCAGAATCACAATCCTACACATTCTGACAATAAAGGTCATTACGGTATGTCTAATAAATGTTTATTTGGACCCTCTTTCCAAAACCTTTAAAGTCTTTTTTTTTCCTAAAAGCAGTTGTCATGGCACCTCGGGCTCTTGCTCCAAATATAGGCTGTAAACGAGCTTCTTCTGCCACCATATCAAATAGCAATGTGGGAAGCTTAGTTTATGAAAACATTTAATGAAAATAATAAGGATTTATGAAAATGGTTTACGGTCACCTAGTTCCTTATTAGCAAGTGACTTGAAAAGAATATTTTATCAACTGGTAGGTAGGAAAGTTTCTTGATTTATTAATTCTTTTTCCAAGTAATTATATGTAGGAGCAACACACCCCATATCATAACTTCATCGATTGGTAAAAATCTATAAGTTACACCAATTTAAAAGACTCCCAAAATCTAGGCCTCGATTTACACATATGAAAAATACACAATTCATACAGTAATTTTTTATCACATGAAAAAGAAATCCTTGGTTAAGGTTTTCTCATGCTCTCAATAAATTTGATGCATAATATTACTGCAAAAATGACCGGCAGAAGGACTTAGGCCCATGGCTCTTGATGATGTTTTGCACGCAAACCTAAAAGAATATATTTATGGCCACAGACTAAACTAGAGGGGCACTCAGTAGAAAGCATGTCTTAGCCAAACCAAGTAGTCTTATTTTGCTCTTAAATCCACTGTGTACTTGTACTTTAATGTATTTTCTTCCAAATCCACTTGATTTGTTCTCGTGTCATACCCCACATAGCTACCAAGTTTCGTTTAATTTGGTTCTGGAGGTTTTGCGTAATGTTGTTAACAAATAGCAAATAAATTAACAAGATATTTGCTATTTACATAACTTTTCTATAATGTTCCAGGTACTTTTGCTTACTTGCTCTTTGATGTACTTTACCCACAATATTACAAACAAACTAACAAAGAGATAGATAAATAAACTAATTAGCCAAAATGTTACAGATTATCCCTATCCTTGGGGCATAACCAGTATCGAACTAACTTTGATGAAACTTGACACTGTAACTTTTGTGCAAAGAAAAATATATTGACATGGGAAGGACATATAATGAGAATAACAAACAATAGATGGACATTACGATTAACAGAATGGGTCCCTAGAGATTGTAAAAGAAGAAGGGGACGGGAGACAAAACAATGGATTGACAAACTAAGAAAGGCCATAAACAGACGCTAGTGAAAGGACATGTCTGAGGCCATTGCACTGCAGTGGACTAGTAACAGCTGATGGTGATTATGATGATGATGATAGGTCTACTTGCTTAGTCATCAGCAACCATTGGCTGGTCCTCTCTGGTACTAACTTTAGTGGATAGGGGCTTGGGCGCTGATCATGTATATATGGTCAGCTTCTAGGGCATTATCCATCTTGTTAGGGCAATGACACTCTCCCTTGCCTCTGCAATTCACGAACGGACTTTAAACCTTCAAACTATACTTCTTTGCTAAAGATTCCAATCTTTCATCAGCTATTAAAGCGTAGCCATCCAGCTGACAGTAGTAAACTTCATTTCAGCTGACATCCTCTGCCTTTTGGCAATGGATTTTACAAGCAAGGGGAATCTTTTGCATAACAAATTTTCGATTAGAGAAGAGAAAGATGATGAGGGAGAGCCAGAAGAAAAAAGATTGTGTATCGAAGAAATACTTGGACTTGACAACGCATATCCTGACAAGAGAGACATCACATGCTATTTTGATGATCTTAATGAACAAATTAAAGGATGAATCCTTCATTCATACATTCATTTTCATTCTTGGGCCTACAGTAGATACTCCAAAGTGCAGAGCTATGCCGCAGTGAGAAAATTTCACCTCGGACAATTCTACACATGATGTTTATCATACGTAAACCATCGATGTTAAACAGAAAATGTAGGCATTGGATTTTATATATAAAAAAAATACTGAAGAAATCTCAGACAACAACAGAGAGAGAGAGAGAGAGAGAGAGAGAGAGAGAGAGAGAGAGAGAGAGAGAGAGAGAGAGAGAGATCCCCTGCTCATCTATCTCCTTAAATATCTCTTCAGGTTTATAAAGTTTCTTTTCTAGCTGTAACCTTTGAAAATCATTATCAGGGAAATCTCACTGCTTTAATTCAATTCTTGAAGGAATTTTTAACGTTACATTCTAGTAACAAGCTGTTGCAGAGATCCTGAAGGATAACACAGGTTTCCAAAACTGACTCCCCATAAAAATGTCATTGAAGACATTTCATGTGACTGACGAACTCACCTGCCTTTATCCTATTTGGGACTTTTCTTAAGGTGTGTATGACCTGTGTGTATTGTGGGGAGAGGGGTCATTTCTCGTATAAATTTTAATGTTTTTAAAACCCCGATCTCTCTCAAATTTTAATGAGCATTTGTGTAACCTACCAAACCGATATAGCTCTGAACCCTCGGGGCTGACCGTCATGGTGGTCAGGGTGTTGTACATATTGCTTGTGAGATATGCAATCGTCACCATTATATCAAACTACCTTCAGAAATTCAAGACAGGAGAGTTAATAAGTTCTAAGTGTTTTGAATGAACTCAAACGTAACCTGTTTATGTCAAAGGTAATTAAGTCGGGGTGAATTCTGTTACTGGAATGAGGGACTGTATAAGATGCCCGGCTTTGCAAATATTAGTTCCAACATTCCTAGCAGTCACATCATCTACTTCCATACGACTGCAACCCGTTGATTAAAAGCTATAGTCTAAGCAAGGATGACTACCAGTTACAAACAATGCTTATGAGCCAAAAAAAAGTTAACCTTGGAATACAAGCCGAACTTACATCTGCTGTTCCTGCTGGCTATAAGAACCGGAACTAGGAATACACACACACCAAACCTACACTTACAGTATTCACGAAACTCATAAATATTCTCTCATTTCATGTTCCTTTACTTTTTTTCCAAGAAAAAACTTTGAGAACGATTATTAAGTTTTCAACATTCAAATAACATCAAGATAACTCGATATAAGTATTGCTGTTATTTTTAACAAGAGTGGGGAACTATTTACCAGAGCCGTACAGTATAGATGGCATTCAAAGAAGTATAAATTATGTGTCTGTATGCCAGTGATGAGTTACCGCTTATCAGATCCAGATTAGGGAAAGCTTAGGCGTCTGTCACTTTGCTCTTATTAACGATCTAATTTTCCTTCAGGACACCTTTTCACCAATTGCACCGTAAAGTTCAAAGGGGATTATACGCTCACCAGACTATACCTTTTCCCCCTCGCGCTAATGACATTGCCGCCTACAGGCTGCACAAGAAGCAAAACATATGGCGGCGATAGAAAGGCAAATGCAGTATTTCTTTTTGGGCTCAAGCCATGGCGTCCTGATGGAAGGTTCCTGTTTGGTAGCTTCCTTGGGTATAAGACTACTAAGATATTCCCAGAGAATTTAACCACAGGTTATCACAGAATTCTAACTTCTGGAGCGAGTATCTCAAAGGTTTCCCTTTAAGACATCGTAATACAACAGGGGACACGCATGTCTGGTCGTGCCACATAGCTATCTCCACCCCGAACAGAGTTAACGCTTCGGTGTGTAAGGGCTGAGAATAGCTGGGAGCCGTTCCACAGCTAATCTCACTCGTGGCTACTACTGATACTCGAGACGTAAACAAACGGACGCCATTGCTCTAATGACGTCACGAGCGTCTTCATCCTTTGTTTAGTAGCTGCCCTACTGAGACGGATTTTCCCTTGTGTGAACTTTATCGTTTTGCATCTTCGCTATGTCGTTACCTTCAGCCTCGCCTTCTTCTGGAAAGTTGAGTACAAGGTTCCAGTATTGTTTAATTAAGCTCTGGCCGTAAAGTAAATATTATTTCGCGAAATAATTGATGTTTTGTGGCAGAGCTGTGCCTCTACCGGACCCGCCATTTTATGGCGTCGTTGTTGTTTTGCATGTCTTATTTAGTTAGCCACAACAACGCTTCCGGCATTATATACTAATCGAATACATTAGTTTATTTAGTCTTCATAGCTAGGAACTTTTATATCGTGTTAGACGCTTTTTATCGGTCATCGAGTGACCTCATACCAGTCGGCTACTATAGCCCCCAGGCCAGGAGCCTATATACAAGTGTTCATGCATGATTTATCAGTGATCCTAGACTAAGTTATGAAGATAGTGGCATTATTATTTTACAATACTTTTGACTAGTGATGCAAATGTTTTCGCCTTCAGGGACCATATAGGGGATAGGCTAGTCAGTGATTCTTTCTAGCCTAACCTAACCTTAGGACCCCTATATGCTTCCTTCATCCCCTGCCTTGGCTCTCCCTCTATTTAGCCTTGATCCCTTTTCTGAGTAAAGGGATTTATTGTCTAATAGAGTATTATATCGCCTCTCAGTCCTCCCTAAAGGAATGAACCCCCTTTAGGATTGCGTCTGAGAGTGAGGTTAGGCTAGCCTACCTCTATGGCTAGGATAGTCTACGACTTTCCTGCGATAGCGATACGTCTTCTTCCTTGCCTAGTTCAGGACTTTTAGCCCTGATCTAGGCCGGGTTAGGAAGGTTTCTCTGTTCCATGCTGAAACTGTACTCTTGCACCGTTTTTAGCCGATCAGCCTAATCTTAGGTTAGGGAGTGTCCTCCCTTCCCTTTGTGGCCGCTCTGGTACAGAAACCCTTCCTGGGAAGACCCCTCTCTTCTCCCTCCCCACCTATCTCTTGTATAGCCTAGCCTATGCTTAGGTTAGTTTATACTCATCTGTCCCCTGTCCTACAATTCCTCCTTAGGGTGGAAGAGTAGGGCTACCCGAGCTTCCCTGTGCTGTCCGCTCTGGTACATATACCTTCATAGTGTCCTATAAGGTTAGTTACTAGTGTAGCTCTGCATAGGGGAGTCTCCCCCCCCCCCCCCTCTTGGGTGTTCCCTAGCCCTCCCTTGGGCTACCTGCTCCCGGTCCCTAGTGACCCCTGCTTATGGATGCTAGAGCCTGTCTCTATCATGGGTACACCCCCTCAGGGAGGGGGAGGGATGTCTGGAACCCTGACGGTACTTCCTACATCCCTTCCCCCCTCCCCCTGTCTCTCTTTCTATCCGGGTGCCGGTCTCTTGCCGCCTCTACTGCCGGCAATACCTGCCTCCCTCTTGGTGACTTCCCTACCCTTGCCCCCAGCCCCCCGTGTACCGAGGGACTGCCGGCTGCCGCCGGCTACTACCGGCGGCTCTCCTACTCCTTTCTATTCGTCCGCTTGCCGGTCGATCTCCGGAGTGCCGGCATATACTGCCGGCAACCCGATACTACCTGTACCATCCTTACCCCAGTCACCAATCCGGCATCCTCCGGCTGCCGGAGCCGCCGCTCCCTGCCGGCGTGCCGCCGTTGTGCCGGCGGCCGCCATCCTGGTATCTAACTGACTTTGAAAATTGTCTGTTCTAATGCCAGAATCTATGCTGGAGCGAGCTCCGGCGTGCCGGCGGCTGCCGGATGCCCCGGAGGCGTCAAGAATACTTGCACCCCCTCTCTGTAGCTATCATAAGACTAGATAGCCCTACCTTGCAAATAGATAAGCTGCTTTGCTTCTAAGATCAGTACCTAGTACTGCTCTATTAGTGATCATGCTGTCTCTTTGCATTCTTCTATTTCCAGCATGCTATGTGCATCTTAGCGCGGCTGGTTGCCAGAAGCAATTACCCTTAATGAGGCCTTCTGGCTCTTATCTGGGAACCGAATGAATTCGATCCCAACCTTGTCCTTGGCTTTCCATGGAGTTCCAATATAATGGGAATCCTAGGAAACTATATCCAATGATCTAGGTCATTTGGATTATCCCAGGACCAGCCTATGGTAACCAGCCGGGCGAGATGCATGGAGCGTGTCTCCTTTACTGTTTCATTCTCTATGCATCACACCTTCCTTAAGTTAAAATTAATGATTAATATTAACTTAATTTAAGAGCCATTCCTATGGCTCCCCCATACTCATTTTCTCTTTCTTCCACAGGAGGAGCAGATGAAGTGCGATTTCGCCTACTGTGCTGTGAAACGCTCCCAGTTTTACGGACATACGGCGTGCAGGACTCACGCCCCTTGCTCAGACAAGAAAGGGGATTGGAAGTTCTGGAATCCACTGGAATGTACGGTCTGCCAGGCCTACCTAGTTGAGGCCTTCCATAACCCTCCCTCAGCGGAGGTTAGAGACATTGCTCGTGAGAAACTGCGCAAGTGGGTGCGTGGTTTTCAGAGAAATGCTACTGGACCGTACCTGGCCACCGAAGAACTGAGGTCCCTGTTGTTCCCTAAGGCCTCCCCTGACTCAGTGGTTCCAAAGGAAGCAATCCCCACTGTCCAAATTTCAGTGGAACCTGATGTGGTCATGGCTCAGTCCATGCACGAGTGCCGTTTGGATTCCGAGGATGATGAATGGATCTCCGACGTCTCGGAAGACACGGAGAAGACGCTTATGGCTCAAGGAGCCGAAGAGGACGAAGACAAGGTGGAATACACCGAGTCGGAGATTGGAGCTACTCCCTCGTCCATCCCTCCGCCTACTCCTACACCGACGGAATTGTCCCTTCCGTCTACCTCCTCGACCCCGGATCCTTCCTCTTCCACCCAAGAACTGATCCGACTGATTAGAGCTGTCATGGACGACAGACTGAAGGAGAACCAGGAGTCCATCAGGTCTATGATTGGATCCAGAGACACGAAGAAGATCTCGGTCAAGGATCTCCCAGCTTGCTCTCATGCCAACCCGTGGAGGTATGCAGAGCATATGGTTATTGCGACCGGCAGGATCTTTGTTAGCGACAAGATCGGCACGGTCCCGTTGGAAGATGTGGAGTTCTTCCCAAGCTTCGAGGCCTACCCGGACTGTTACGTCCGACTTCGTTCCGAACCTGCCTCGAAGGAGGAGACCGAACCTAAAGAAGAGATAGTGTTCGATCTCGCAAAGGCCCAGGCTATGCTAGCCAACGCATTTAAGAGCAGGGGCTTTACCTGCTCTAAGCTTCCTGCCTTGAGCAAGAAGCATCCTACCTATGTCGCACCTGACACTGCGATTCTTCCATTTCTGGAAAAGGCCTTAGCTGCATGCCTTAAAGCGGCGGAAGAAGGGAAACCCTGCCCTGCACTGGAGGAGTGCAGACCCTTCTCCATCGTGACACCCCCTGACACTAGGCAATGGAAAGATGTCCAACATACTTTCGTCGTGGGTAGGCTCGATCCTGACGTCGCCGGACGTCAGTTTAATGAAGACCTCCCTAAGCTCAACGACCACCTCCTTCGCCGGGAACAAGACACGAAGGAGAGGCTTGCAGCTTCGCTTTCTCATCAAGTCCAACTTGAAGTAATGGCCTGTGACACAGCAGTACCCGATCACTACATGGTACTGGCCAAATCCCACTTACTCACGGTAATGAAGGACTTGTACCATTTCATAAAGGCTCGTAGAGCCTGTCGTGAATTCGTGTTTGTCGGTGCCACCGTGAAACACGAACCCCGGAGGCTGATTTCCTCCAACATCTGGGGAAAGCACCTGTTTCCTTCTGACCTTGTCAAGGAAATAACTGACAGAGCCGCCACGGAGAATAGGAACCTTCTCCACAAGTGGGGCATGTCCAGAAAAAGGAAAACCTCTCAGGACGATGGACCTCAGCCTAAGAGGAAACCTCAGAAGCCGAAACCCCAGCAACGTCAACAACGACGTCAGTTTCCGGGACCCGCTACCTCCCAAGTGGTTGCCCAACCACAACAGACCTTTCAGTTGGTCCCCCAACCGGTGTTGTCACAGTCACCGGTCTTCACCCCTGCCTTTGAGCAGTCATCCACTACCTTTCATGCCAGAGGTAGAGGCTCGTCCAGGGGTGCAAGCAGAGACGCCTCTCGTCGTCCCTCCAGAGGTAGAGGAGGAAAGGGAGCTAGCGGCCGAGGCAACAAGTCCTCGGGACACCAGAAGCAATGAAGTGCTTCCGGTGGGAGGAAGACTCCGCCAATTCCAGGATCGTTGGACCTTCGATCCTTGGGCACACAGCATCATCAAGAACGGTCTAGGCTGGAGTTGGGTGCAACCACCCCCAATCTTCCAGCGGTTCTTTCAACCATCAACCCCCATTTTGGAAGAATATGTTCTAGACCTCTTGAACAAGAAGGTGATAAGGAAGGTAAAGTCCACCAGGTTCCAAGGGAGACTGTTTTGCGTTCCCAAGAAGGACTCAGACAAGCTCAGAGTCATTCTGGACTTATCCCCCCTCAACAAGTTCATAGAGAACAACAAATTCAAGATGCTGACGCTTCAACAAATAAGGACCCTTCTGCCTCAAGGTTCCTACACGGTCTCTATAGACCTGGCGGATGCCTATTGGCACATTCCAATGAACCATCACGCTTCCTCCTACCTAGGATTTCGACTCCAAAGGAAAAGCTACGCCTTCAGGGCCATGCCATTCGGCCTCAATGTGGCCCCTCGGATCTTCACAAAGCTGGCGGATGCCATAGTACAACAGCTCCGCCTAAGAAACGTCCAGGTGATGGCCTACCTCGACGACTGGCTAGTCTGGGCTCCCTCGCCCGAAGAGTGTACAAAGTCTTGCGACGAAGTTACCCAGTACCTAGAACACCTGGGATTCAAGATCAACGAGAAGAAATCTCGCCTCTCTCCGGCTCAGAAGTTTCAGTGGTTGGGAATCCACTGGAATCTTCAGTCACACCGCCTTTCCATCCCCCAGAAGAAAAGGAAAGAAATAGCAGGGTCTGTCAAGCGACTACTGAAATCCAAACGCATTTCAAGACGACAGCAGGAACGAGTTCTAGGCTCTCTACAATTCGCCTCAGTGACAAACCCAGTGCTTCGTGCACAGCTAAAGGATGCCGCGGGAGTCTGGAGACGATCGGCATCCATCGCTCGAAGAGACCTCAAGAGACGGCTTCCAAACAGACTTCGACGCCTCCTAAAGCCGTGGTCGGAAGCAATGGCCCTGAAAAGGTCCATTCCTCTCCAACACCCTCCTCCATCACTCAACATCCACACGGATGCCTCACTGGAGGGCTGGGGAGGTCACTCCCACCTGAAACAAGCTCAAGGGACCTGGTCTCCACTATTCAAGACGTTCCACATAAACATCTTGGAGGCCATGGCGGTCCTTCTTACTCTGAAGAAGCTATCCCCGCCACCCTCGATCCACATCCGTCTAACCCTAGACAACTCGGTGGTAGTTCGTTGTCTCAATCGCCAGGGCTCAAGATCGCCCCAGATAAATCAGGTGCTTCTCCCAATCTTCCGTCTGGCGGAGAAGAAGAAGTGGCACCTGTCTGCAGTTCACCTACAAGGATTCCGCAACGTGACAGCGGATGCTCTATCTCGGACAAACCCGATAGAGTCGGAATGGTCTCTAGACGCAAGATCATTCTCCTTCATCTCCAATCAAGTCCCAGAACTTCAGATAGATCTCTTTGCAACGAGCGACAACAATCAACTTCCTCTGTACGTAGCCCCGTACGAGGACCCCAAAGCAGAAGCGGTGGACGCCATGTCACTGGACTGGAACAGATGGTCGAAGATATACCTGTTCCCTCCCACCAACCTTCTGTTGAAAGTCCTCTCCAAACTGAGAACCTTCAAAGGGACAGCGGCCCTAGTGGCTCCCAAGTGGCCCCGGAGCAACTGGTACCCCCTGGTCCTGGAGCTGCAGCCCAAGCTGATCCCTCTCCCGGGCCCAGTTCTCTCTCAACAAGTACAGAAGTCGACTGTCTTCGCTTCATCATCGAAAATCAAGGACCTTCATCTCATGATTTTCTCTCCCTTGCCGCAAAGAAGAGGTTTGGGATCTCGAAGAAAAGTCTAGACTTCCTAGAGGAATACAAGACCGAATCCACGAGACGGCAATACGAATCATCCTGGAGGAAATGGGTCTCCTTTGTTAAAGCAAAAAATCCTAAAGAAATCACCATTGATTTCTGTATGTCCTTCTTCATTCACCTTCATGGACAAGGATTAGCAGCCAATACGATTTCAACTTGCAAATCGGCTTTAACTAGACCAATTCTATATGCTTTCCAAATTGATCTGTCCAACGACATCTTTAACAAACTGCCGGAAGCATGTGCTCGCCTACGCCCAGCACCCCCTCCGAAACCGATCTCCTGGTCACTAGACAAGGTGCTCCATTTCGCCTCCAACTTGGACAATGATTCATGCCCCCTCAAGGATCTGACTCAGAAAGTTATATTTTTATTTGCTCTCGCCTCGGGAGCTCGAGTCAGCGAAATAGTGGCATTATCAAGAGAAGAGGGACACATCCTGTTTGCTGATTCAGGAGAAGTGACCCTCTCCCCCGATCCGACGTTTCTCGCCAAAAATGAATTACCCACCAAAAGATGGGGCCCTTGGAGAATATGCCCCCTGAAGGAGGATGTCTCTCTATGTCCAGTAGAGAGTCTCAAGGTCTATCTTCGCAGAACTTCAAACTTTGGTGGAGGCCAACTCTTCAAAGGAGAAACATCGGGCAGCGACCTGTCACTGAAACAATTAAGAGCGAAAATCACCTACTTCATTCGCAGAGCGGATCCGAACAGTACACCCGCTGGTCATGATCCTAGAAAAGTGGCATCTTCTCTGAACTTCTTTCAGAGCATGGACTTCGAGAGCCTTAAGAACTTTACGGGCTGGAAGTCCTCGCGAGTTTTCTTTAAACATTATGCGAAACAAGTGCACGAAATCAAACATTTTGTGGTAGCCGCAGGTAGTGTTATGAAACCTGCACCTAACTCTGCGTAGAACAGTGAGTTACTTGGGACTCTAACTCTTCGGGTGCCTATGTTGACCCTCGAGTGATTCATAGTGATGTCTAAAAACACTTAGTGCTTTTATAACTGTTCTTATCCCAGGTGGAATGTCATAGTGTCACACAAGTGCCGCATGCCTTGAGCATGATGTGTTATTTAAAGACTTGCGTTCCTCGAGAACGAGTACCTACTAATCCTGAAATTCCCTTTCAGATTCAAGAGCAAGCCTTTATTTCTATGTACATTATTATTACTGTAAATGAACTTTACTTTTTGCTGTAAATTATTTATTTTCTGCATTGTGAAATAAAATTTCTATTTTATTACTTGTGCGTCTCTTTCAGCTCCTACTTACTATGAAATACATACTGTCATAGTTTTATTTATTCCTCCTTTCTTATGGTCATGAAGAATTTAAGATGTCTATTCTTAAATTATATTCACCTTGTCTCAGTAAGGTTCCTACACGAATACTTACTTCTGATAATCAGGAGATGAACCTACACACAGTGCCCAACCACCACTGGCCTACTCAGAATGTTCCTATACAAATATCAAACATTCTGCTTCATCTCTAAGCTCTTAAAAGCTCTTCTGTCAAGATGAATAGCCCTTCAATACCACTTTGACGTCGGCATAGCCCATGGGAACTTCCTACCAATGGGGGGCAGGATACTTCGTTCCTATGGTTCTTACCTAAGATTACTTTGCTATTTTTGTCAATGCCTAGGCACTTAACTCTGGGGGAAAATCTACCAC
>NC_090759.1:42324540-42332040 GCF_036898095.1 Palaemon carinicauda
GCTATGAAGTGATTATATATATATATATATATATATATATATATATATATATATATATATATATATATATATATATATATATATATATATATATATATATATATATATATATTTATATATATATATATATATATATATATATATATATATATATATATATATATATTTGGGCTCAAGCCATGTCGTCCTGATGGAAGTTCCTATAGGGTAGCTTCCTAGGGTATATTACAACTACGGCGATATTCCCAGAGAATTTACCTTAAGGTACCAGAATTCTAACTCCTGGAGCGAGTATCCCTCGTGAAAGGGATATCGCGACATATCAGAGGACGTATTCTAGACACGTCACATGGCAATCTACGACCTGAACAGAGATTTCGTCTCGTAGGAGGTGATTGACGAGATACGAATTCGGGAAAGAAAAAGGGGAGCCGCTCCCAAGGCTTCCCTATCCCCCGATTCGTATGCGTGCCTGGCGCCAATCCTGGCGCCATCTGTATTCCTTTTTGCGTAGCTTAACAACTCGGTGTTTTTTCCTGTTTTTCTCGCAAATCTTGGATTTATTCGGCTTTTCATGGCTTCTTCGTCTTCGTTGGCCTCTGATAAGTTGAGTATAGTGTCTGTTATGTATAAATGTAGGCTCTTGGTAAAATTTTGAGTGATTAATAGGATTAATCTTTGATACAAGAGCCGTAGCCTACCAGAGGTGTCCTGGACACTGTCGCTCGCTAGGTATAAATTAGTTAGTCAGAGCGACATTCCTGGTTGTTTTGCTTTAATAAATTTTAGCTATTTAGCTTTACATAGGATTTCCTTTCGTGCTTAGTATTATTTGGCGAAGTATTCGCCATTCTGGCCTACGCTAGGCCATGTAGCCTAGTCGTTTGGTCCTAGTACTTCATGCATGATTTTGGTTTTTCCGAGTGTAATTAAAATTTTATTGAAGCTTTAGGCTATATTTCATACATTTTAGACTGTGTGGAATATTTCCAAGATTGTATACGTGTGAGTTTCGGTGAATTAGGTAATCGATTCTCTTGGTGCCTAGGCTAATTGCTTATGGAGCCTTAGTATACTTTATCATACTCCCCGGTTGCTTTCTTTTCTTCGGAGAAGGTATGCAATCCCTTTCCCTCTGTTTAAGCCTTGGGCTTATCCCTAAGTGGTTTTTTCCGAATTTATTTTCGATAAAACTATACTAGGGTGTTACTGTACCTTCATGTTCCTGTGGCTATGGTTCAAGAGGGACAGAACAACAGAGTTTTTAGTCTGAGTCCGTGTTGTCTGGCTTGGGGCAGAGTTCCCCTCGCTGACCTAACACTTACAAAGGGAGCTTAGCTCCCTTAGGTCACTACCGAAGGTTTCTGTAAGTTATGATTCCTTCTTTTGTGATCGACCAGACTAAGTCCTGTTGCTGTTCTCGGGGGAGGATAAGTTCTTCCCTTGGGAATAGCAACGCCTTCCTTGCTTTGGTGCTCTGGAAGCTGGCAAGTATTGCTGGCCCTTTCCCTTAGATCTCCCTTAGGCTAAGATAAGTTTCTTGGCTGCGGGTGATCTGTCACTAAAGCAAGGTTGGCAGGACCCTCTTGTCCCTTCCCCCTCTATCTCCGTAATGGCCTAGCCATTACTGTACTGTACCTTGCCGGCCGGCAGAGCTGGCCGGCAGGGGTATTACTGTACTGTACGTCGTTCTACTTCTGGACCTAGTATAGGTTGGGATGTAGAATTGACTCAGCCCATTGCCGGCCGGCAGAAATGCTGGCCGGCAAGGGTCTTATGTTTTCGAGTGCTGCCCGGACCTCTCTTGGTCCCTCATCCATGCCTGCCGGCAGAGCCGGACGGCATTGGTCAAGGAAGCCTGAATTAAGTTTCTCCCCTTCCTTATATGCACTCTTTCGGTTGCCGGGCTTGGGGGGTTGTGTACACTCTTATCCCGGCATCCATTCTATTTTCTTCTAGTGCTGTACGTGTCCCGGCTGCCGGCCTATGAGGCCGGCAGCCGGGCAGGTGTAGTCTTCTGGTTCTTTTGCTGCCGGCTGGCATCGGTCTTGTACCTTTGCCGGCCGGCTTATGTCAGTCCTTGTCTGCCGGTCACCAAGAGTGTGGCCGGCAGCTGGGTACTACCTTTTGTAGTTGCTGGCCGGCAGTCATTGCCGGCCAACACTGGCTGTTACCGGCCGGCAGCTGCTGCCGACCGGCACAGGCATTTGAACCAGAGTGCTGCCACCCTATAGCTGTTAAGTAGTATACTTTAAAGCTAGTTGTGGTGTGTGCCGGCCGGCAAAGGCAGGCCGGCACACATCCTCCTATACTGTACTAGTATTCTTCTGTATAGCATATACAGTAAGAAGAAAACTATAGTAAAGGTTTAGGTACAGCACTGTATCTTCTAACACTATTGTGTTTTCTTGCACAGCCCTCTGCTGTTGCCCTCAGATAGGAAGCAGAGTTCTTCCCTGTCTATTATCCAGGATTTTAAAATCATTGCCTAGGTGTGAGCTCCACCTGTTTCCTCTGGAAACCTTGCATTGGTTACTCTAGAAGAGATAAACCATGTTGATTTTATTATCTGGAAGGCTGCAACAATGGGTTGTGAGGGAAACACAAGTGTGTGTCTTTCCTTTATGAATTGTTATGCTATACTATGCATATCCAGTGATACATAGTTCACTTGATACTCATGGAAATTTCTTCTCTTTACAGGAGGACCCTCCGAAGTGCGGAAATGTTTTCTGCAATGTCCGCAGCAAGAACCTCTGTGGACATGAGTGTTGTAGGAGACACGCAGCATGCGCTGTCTCCAAGGATGATCTCCAGTATTGGGACCCTCAGGTATGTACTGTATGCACTAACCTGATTACTGAGGCTTTTGATTCCCCTAGAACGGCGGAATCAAGGGATATAGCAAGGGAAAAGCTTCGTACTTGGGTAAGGGGCTTCAAGAAGAACACCTCTGGCCCTTATCTTCCAAGTGAGAAGATGAGGGCGTATCTTTTTCCCCAGGCATCAGCTGAGGCAGTGATTCCCCAGCCTCAAGAGGAGATCCCTCAAGATCAAGTCCAGGTGGACGTGGAAGTCGCAGTAGGGATGCAAGACATCCAGTTGGATGACAGGATGTCTGACCTGGACGAACGTTTGGAAGAAGACCTCCTGGCAGAAGGTCAGGATCAAGTTCAAACCCCGGATGTCGCAGAGGATGAGGTCGACGAGGTGTCGGCTACTCCGGTTCAGATGCCGGAGCCTATCCCCTCAACATCGGCTGGTCTCCCAGTAGAACTGGGACAGGCCCTCTCTTCGATTGTTGGAATGATCCAACAAATGCAGAAGGAGAATCAGGAGAAGGCGGCTGCAATGGAACTGCGCATGCAGTCCCTGGCAGAATCACATGGGCCCCAGAAAAGGCTCAATGTGAAAGACCTTCCCATATGCTCAGATGCTAACCCATGGAGGTATGCTGAGCACATGCCGATGACGACTGGAAAGATCGTCATCTCGGATAAGCTGGGTTCAGTTCCCCTAGAGGAGGTAGAATTCTGGCCCAGCAAGGCATCATATCCGGACTGCTATGTCCGGCTGAGAAAAGAACCAGCTTCAAGGGAGGAGACAGAGCCGAAGGAGGTCATTATTATGGACCACGCTAAGGCTCAAGCCCTACTTTCATCCTCGATGAAAGAGAGGGGCTTCTCTAATTCGAAGGTAGCTGCATTGAGCAAGAAGCTCCCTTCTTTTGTGTCCTCTCCTGATAGAGCCTTCCCCTTTTTACAGAAAGGGTTTGCGGCTGTCCTAAAGGCAGTCGAGGCCGGCAAGCCTTGCCCCTCCCTGGAGGAGTGTAAACCCTTGTCGCTGGCTCTGCCTATGGACCACAAAGACTGGAAGGATGTCCATCTGACATTCTCAGTGGGAAAGTTGGAGGCTGATATTGCCGGACGGCAATTCGGCGAGGACCTCCCCAAGCTGTCCGAATCTCTTTTACGAAGAGAGTTCGAGACAAAAGAAAGACTGGCTGCCTCAATGTCTCATCAGACTACTCTTGAGACGATGGCAAGTGACCCTAAGGTCCATGAAATGTTCATGGTAGTGGCTAAGTCTCACCTAGCCACAGTGACGAAGGACCTTTATGGCTTCGTCAAAGCAAGGAGAGCTTGCAGGGAGTTCGTGTTCACCGGGGCTTCGGTGAGACACGAGCCAAGGAAGTTAATCTCCTCCAACATTTGGGGAAAAGACCTTTTCCCTACCGATGTGGTCAAAGAGGTTGTTGATAAGGCCGCCGTGGAGAATAAAAACCTTCTCCAGAAGTGGGGCCTGGCTATCAAAAGAAAATCTTCCCCGGATGAGGGTCCTCAACCAAAGAGGAAGAATATGAGGACTAGGCTACCGTCTCGGCCAGCCAAGCCTTATAGACAGCAACAGCAACTGCAATTGCCTTTGCCTCCAGTGGCCCAGATGGTGGCTCAAACCCCGACTACTTTTCAGTGGGTACCCCAGGCTGTGCCAGGTCAGTCAACCACATTCACCCCAACGTTCGAAGGACAGTCTTCTTCCTTTCGTGCAAAACCTAGAGGAGCAGCCAGAGGCTCGTCTAGGCGCCCCTCAAGGGGAAGGGTATTCAGAGGTGGTCGTGGTCAGGGAGGCAAGACTTCAGGACGGCAGTCCAAGTGAAACGATACCGGTAGGAGGGAGACTGATGAAATTTTGGGATCGCTGGACCTTCGATCCCTGGGCCCAAAGCCTACTCAAGAATGGACTGGGTTGGAGCTGGTACAGCACTCCACCCCCGTGCCTTCGGTTTTTCCAACACTCCACCCCCGTTTTGGAGGAGTACGTTCAAGAACTGTTGGAGAAAAAGGTGATCCGAAAGGTGAAGTCCATCAAATTCCAAGGGAGGCTGTTTTGTGTTCCCAAGAAAGACTCGGAAAAGCTCAGAGTCATTCTGGACTTGTCGCCACTCAACAAGTTCATAGTGAATTGCAAATTCAAGATGCTAACACTGCAACACATAAGGACCTTACTGCCCAAGAGGGCATACTCAGTCTCTATAGACTTGTCAGACGCCTATTGGCACATTCCAATCAGCCGTCGACTCTCCCCCTACCTAGGGTTCAGGCTACAACGGAGACTGTACGCCTTCAGAGCCATGCCATTCGGGCTAAACATAGCCCCAAGGATTTTCACGAAGCTTGCGAGCGCAGCTCTCAAACAATTACGCCTAAAGGGAATTCAGGTAGTAGCCTACCTGGACGACTGGCTGGTGTGGGCAGCATCCGAGACCGAATGCTTGCAAGCTTCCAGTCAGGTGATCCAGTTCCTAGAGTACCTAGGCTTCAAGATCAACAGAAAAAAGTCTCGACTTTCTCCATCCCAAAAGTTCCAGTGGCTGGGAATCCACTGGGACCTTTTGTCACACAGTTTCTCCATCCCGACGAAGAAAAGGAAGGAGATAGCGGGCTCTGTCAAGAGACTTCTAGATAACGAAAGGATATCAAGACGCGAACAGGAGAGGGTACTAGGCTCTCTCCAGTTTGCTTCAGTGACACACCCAGTGCTAAGAGCACAGCTAAAGGATGCAACCGGAGTTTGGAGAAGGTATGCATCAAACGCGCGAAGAGACCTGAGAAGACCAGTGCCGCCTCGGCTACGTACTCTTCTCAGACCTTGGTCCCAAGCCAGACATCTAAAGAAGTCGGTTCTTCTTCAGCCACCTCCCCCGTCGATGACGATTCACTCAGACGCCTCAAAGGAGGGATGGGGAGGTCACTCTCATCGGAAAAAAGTCCAGGGGACTTGGTCCAAGCTATTCAGGACCTTTCATATAAACTTTCTAGAAGCTATGGCAGTGCTCCTTACCTTAAAGAAAGTCTCCCCGCGTCACTCGATCCACATAAGATTGGTGACGGACAGCGAGGTGGTTGTGAGATGCTTGAATCGACAAGGGTCGAGGTCACCACCTCTCAAGCAAGTGATGTTAGCCATTTTCCGATTGGCGGAAAAGAAGAAGTGGTACCTGTCGGCAGTTCACCTTCAAGGAGTCCGCAATGTGACAGCGGACGCTCTATCCAGGTTCACACCGATAGAGTCGGAATGGTCCTTAGACGCAGGATCATTTTCCTTCATTCTGAATCAAGTCCCAGAACTGCAAATAGACCTCTTTGCGACGAAAGACAACAAGAAGTTGCCCCTGTACGTGTCCCCGTACGAGGACCCCTTAGCGGAAGCAGTGGACGCAATGTCCCTCGACTGGAACAGATGGTCCAGGATTTATCTGTTCCCTCCTCACAACCTTCTGTTGAGGGTCCTCAACAAACTGAGATCCTTCAAGGAGGTAGCGGCAATAGTGGCCCACAAGTGGCCGAACAGTATGTGGTTCCCCTTGGCGTTGGAACTACAGATGAAGTTCGTGCCGCTACCACATCCAGTTCTGACCCAGCGAGTCGAGAAGTCGACTGTCTGCGCTTCATTACAGAAAACCCGGACCCTGCAGCTCATGATTTTCTCGCCCTTGCGGTGAGAAAGCGTTTTGGGATTTCGAAAGCCAGCATAGACTTCCTAGAGGAATATAAGTGCAAATCGACTAGAAGGCAATATGAGTCATCTTGGAGAAAATGGGTGGCCTTTGTAAAGGCAAAGAATCCGCAGGAGATCTCAACAGACTTCTGCTTATCTTTCTTCATCCACCTCCATGGCCAAGGGTTGGCAGCTAACACGATTTCAGTGTGTAAATCTGCTTTGATGAGACCCATTTTATTAGCCTTCCAGATCGACCTAGGTAACGAGATCTTTAATAAAGTTCCGAAAGCCTGTGCTAGGCTCAGACCTTCAGCACCTCCAAAGCCCATCTCATGGTCTTTAGACAAAGTTCTTCATTTCGCCTCACTGTTGAGCAATGAAGAATGTGCGTTAAAGGATTTGACGCAAAAAGTTATTTTCCTATTTGCACTCGCGTCCGGGGCCAGGGTTAGTGAGATCGTAGCCCTCTCGAGAGAGGCAGGTCGTGTTCAGTTCCTGGATGGGGGGGAGCTGAACCTGTTTCCGGATCCTACGTTTCTTGACAAGAATGAGTTACCCACCAACAGGTGGGGTCCCTGGAGAATCTGCCCTCTGAAAGAAGATGCATCTCTATGTCCAGTAGAATGCCTAAAGGTCTATCTTCGTAGAACTTCAGACTTCAAGGGTGGTCAACTATTCAGGGGAGAAACATCAGGCTCAAATTTATCTCTGAATCAACTCAGAGCGAAAATCACATATTTTATTCGCAGAGCGGATCCTGACAGTACACCCGCAGGTCACGATCCGAGGAAAGTTGCCTCATCCCTAAATTTCTTTAATTGTATGGATTTTGAACATCTCCGTTCATACACGGGCTGGAAGTCTTCCAGGGTGTTCTTTCGCCACTATGCGAAGCAAGTAGAGGAACTTAAGAGATCTGTGGTAGCAGTGGGTCGTGTAGTTAACCCTACTGTTTAACTCTGCGAGGAACAGTGGTCTTAATTGGGACGATTAAGT
>NC_090759.1:42339540-42342396 GCF_036898095.1 Palaemon carinicauda
GACCTAAAAGAAAGTTACAAACCCGAAATATGGGAGGGTGAATCGGTTCTTAGTTTTGCAACTCGCATTTCTCGGGATTGTTATTCATTTGCTACCCGGAGTGGAAATCTCCCAGAAGGTGATAAAAAGACAATTGCCCCTAAACATATCCGCAGATCAGTAAACCCGTATTTATGTTGTTATTTTTTCCATGACAATTGCTTGTTAGCAGACGTAGTAAGTACGATACAAAAAAATTTTAGACAGTTTGCCAGAAGAAAAAAAGGACTGGGAATAACGGGGCCGATTCCGAGAAGTTGGCAGCCATGAGAGGAAGTCAACCCCCGAAGAGAGGTAAGGGGGATTGCCGTCAGCAGATTAGCAGAGTCTTCAGATGTTGGCACTGTGGGGAGAGGGGCACCAACGAGTGGAGTGCCTCACCCGATGATCCCCCCGCTGTTACACTTGTCAGACTTACGGTCATCTATCTGGAGAGTGCCCAGCAAAACACGCCCATGCGCACGCACACCTCTCCCCCGCCCAACGTCCAAGGAAAAGGAAACAGAGGAAGGGGGAGATGAGGGAGTTCGATGCCCCCCCCCTCATGATATCACAAGCAGTAGCCGAAGAAGCAGTGACGATAGACCTGAGAGAGCAGGCACTTTGACCTCCATCGTTACCCCCGACCTCACACCCGCAGCACTAGGGAGAGGACCAGGGAGCAGCGGCATGGTGGCTGAGGTCATTAGCACGTGCCCCATATCTCATAATAGCCATCTGGGAATGTTAGCATTTAGGATCAACCTGCAAGATAAATCCATCCGAGCACTGATAGACACGGGAGCCAGTGTTTCATTGACTGAAAAAAAAATTCTCCTCAAATCTACTACAGCCGGCGGCATCATTTGTTCTTAACACGCCAGAGGGAAATAAATTACGCATAAACCATACAACAATCGTCCATTTTAAGGTGGGGTCTGTGAAGTTTACACATGGTTTTTTGTCTTGCCCACCTTGGGAATTCCAGGAATCGAGGCTATCCTAGGAATAGACTTTATATCTAATAATCAAATTTGTATTTTTGGGGGAAAAGATACAATAACAGTAAAAACAAGAGATTACATTGTGCTGATAGAAAGTCATGAGACAGTAAGTGTGTGTGTTAGCTCGGAAAGATATTTAAGTAGGGTAACAGCTGTACCTGAGAGAGGAGAAGTGTTGTCCCCTCATACCCTTATGAGAATATCTGTGACTCCGTGTCGCCCTCCTGCGGAAGGAACCAAGGTAGTTGTTAAACCCCATGACAATTGGGCCCACATGATATTAGAGGGCTTGAGAGAAATTAAAGAGAACAGAGCTGATATAACAATAGTTAATTTATCAAATAAAAGAGTTATCTTAGAAAGTAGTTCTGTGTGTGAATTAAAATTATGTGAAATTGCTTATAATGGGATGTTGGGAGCCACAACTCCAGCCCGCACAGACGAATGCACTTAGAATTTGATTATGCAAGCGCAAAAATTATGTCCCTCAGAATATCAGCCTATAGTTAGTGACATTGTCAATAATTATTCCAATGTAATTGAAATTGGAGATGAGCCACCGGGGAGGATTGATCGATTCCCCTTTAGCATTGACACTGAGCGGGCGGAGCCGATCAGGTTAAGGCCTTATAAGGTACCCATTCATTTCCAGGTGGAGATAGAAAGGGAATTTAATAAATTAAGGGAACAAGGGATAATTGAGGAGAGCAAATCCCTTGGGGATTTCTCTAATTGTAGCTGTTAGGAAAAAGGATGGCTCAGTAAGATTGTGTGTTGATTATAGGAAATTGAATGCAATCACTAAGGATAATGCATTTCCATTGCCCTCGATCAAAGAATTTCTTGTGAAAGTATGGGATAGCAAATATTTTACAACTATTGATTTAAAACATGGATACTATTAAATACCCATTCAGGAAGACAGTAAATGTAAAACGGCTTACATAGCTAACGATAAATTATTTCAGTTTAATTTTCTTCCTATCGGTGTTAAAAATGCTCCAAGTCATTTTTTTAGAGTAATGGTGGTGGTTTTGTCACCCTTAATTGGCCATAATGTTCTTGTTTATTTAAATGATATCATAATTACAAGGAAAACGGCCGAAGAACAATAATATTATTCGTAAAGTTTTAGAAGCATTGCGACGTAATGGTATAAAAGTAAATTCGTCAAAGTGCAAATTTTTCTGTAAACTTCTCGAATTTTTAGTTCACATAATAACCCCAGAAGGTATCCAACCCTGCCCCAGTAAAGTAGCGGGTATTACAGATTTCCCCAAGCCACTTAACTCTAAGGAAGTAGCTGGGTTCCTTAGATTCGCTGGGTATTACCGTAAATTCACAACAGGTATTTGAGAGATAGTGAGACTATTCGATGCTTTAAAGAAACAAAAAGTAATAAATTGGGGAGGAAAAGAAGAAAGGGCCTTTAACCATTTGAAAACTGCATTAACTGGCAATGAGTTACTCACATATCCTACATTTATCACCCGTTTTTGGTGACAACAGATGCGAGTAGCGTAGCTATTGGTGGCGTAGTTTCTCAACGAGATGATAAAGGCAGAGAGAGACCCATTTGTTTTGCTTCCCGGGCGTTAAAATGGGCCGAAAAGAATTATAGTACATTCGATCGAGAGACTTTGGCTATTCTTTTGGTTCTAGAGAGGCATCGGTTCTCTTTGTTAGGTCAGTCGATTGAGTTGCAAAGTGATCATCGCCCCTTATGTGATTTGTATTACAAAAATGATTTGACCTCTCGTCAAGCGAGATGGATTGAGAGATTATTAGAGTTTAGTTTAAAGGGTTTTCATCATATTTTCATTACAAAGAATGG
>NC_090759.1:42350396-42365396 GCF_036898095.1 Palaemon carinicauda
TACATACAATCATAGACGATATTTAGGAGTAAAACAACGTATAAAAAAATTTTCATAGATAAAAAAAAACTGAATTGTTCAGATGTTTTATATCCAGTAATGAATATCAGTAAAAGACTCATAACCTGACAGCATATTAAAATTTGGTTTTGAACAGTAAGCTCCGAAATAATCATAAACATATTAGTAGCTGGCACTGAATAAAGTAACTGGAATTAATTCCTAATATTCCGTTGTCAGGTCATATCAAACCTGATATAAATATTTTTGGTTCATTATGATCATAGCCCAAGAGCCCGGAATAATTTCTCTGACGTAGCTTGCCGGTATTTATTTAATATTCTCAGAAGACCTTTATTTCTCACAAATAGTCACCTATTAACCGAAAGACAAGGCCACGAGGCCAAGTTAAAGGTTACGCAATGATCAATATTTTGTTATATTTACAAAAACAACAATAATAATAATAATAATAATAATAATAATAATAATAATAATAATAATAATAATAATAATAATAATAATAAAAATTATTATTATTATTATTATTATTATTATTATTATTATTATTATTATTATATATCTAAGCTACAACAGGGAAAGTAGCCAATGAGGAATGGAAATAGGGAAATAAAGTGCAAAAGTAGTAATTAACAATTGAAAAAAAAATATTTTAAGAACAGTATCAACATTAAAATAAAACTTCCATACATAAACTATAAAAGCAATAACAAAACGAGAGGAAGAGAGGTAGGATAGGATAGTGTGCCCGAGTGTACGCCAAGGCAGCGAAAAACCATATTACAGAGGCTTCTCTCCAAGTGAGCTGCTGGCCATAGTTAAAGAGTCTCTTATACCCTTACCAAGAGGAAAGTAGCCACTGAACAATTCTAGTACAGTAGTTAACCACTTCAGTGAAGACGAATTGTTGGGTGTTCTCAGTGTTGCCAGGTGTATGACGACAGGAGAAGGTGGAAAGAATAAACCAGAATATTCGTTGTAAGTGTAGGCAAAAAGGAAAATTAGCCACAACCAGATAGAAGGATCAAATATAGTACTGTCTGGACAGACAAAGGACCCAATTACTTTCTAGGTGTAGTATCTCAACAGATGGCTGGTGTACTGGCCAACCTACTGCCAACAATATGTCTGTTTCGACCTTTATATGCTTCTTCAGTCAGGTTTGGTTAAAGTAGATTTTTAATTCAGAGTCTACTGTCAGGGAATAGTTGGTAATGATGCCAATTACCAATTAACTGTTCAATTTAGATGTATTTATCTTAACCATAAAATCTGAATAGATCACTATATGAAATACGGAATGGGTTAAGCTTATATGCGTAGTTCAAAGGTACAATAGGAATTTGTCACCGGCGCGGCTCTGGTGGTGTTATTGGTAATCATATCATTTCTAATATCAAAACGTTTATCTTATCGCGTCTACATGGTTGCAAGGTAGGAAGGGTAATTTTCATTATCTTTTTTATGAGATTATACATTTCTATGATCTATACCTACTTTTCAAGATTAAATGTAAAAAGATGTCAGGGTAGGCAGACATGAAATTGTGTGTAAGAGGAAGAAAAAAAAATACTGCATTTGCCCTTCTATCGCCGCCTTATGTTTTGCTTCTTGTGCAGCCTGTAGGCGGCAATGTCATTAGCGCGAGGGGGAAAAGGTATAGACTGGTGAGCGTATAATCCCCTTTGAACTTTACGGTGCAATTGGTGAAAAGGTGTCCTGAAGGAAAATTAGATCGTTAATAAGAGCAAAGTGACAGACGCCTAAGATTTCCCTAATCTGGATCTGACAAGCGGTAACTCATCACTGGCATACAGACACATAATTTATACTTCTCTGAATGCCATCTATACTGTACGGCTCTGGTAAATAGTTCCCCACTCTTGTTAAAAATATGAGCAATACTTATATCGAGTTATCTTGATGTTATTTGAATGTTAAAAACTTAATTATCGTTCTCAAAGTTCTTTCTTGGAAAAAAGTAAAGGAACATGAAATAAGAGAATATTTATGAGTTTTGTGAATACTGTAAGTGTAGGTTTGGTGTGTGTGTATTCCTAGTTCCGGTTCTTATAGCCAGCAGGAACAGCAAATGTAAGTTCGGCTTGTATTCCAAGGTTAACTTTTTTTTGGCTCATAGGCATTGTTTGTAACTGGTGTTCATCCTTGCTTAGACTATAGCTTTTAATCAACGGGTTGCAGTCGTATGGAAGTAGATGATGTGACTGCTAGGAATGTTGGAACTAATATTTGCAAAGCCGGGCATCTTATACAGTCCCTCATTCCGGTAACAGAATTCACCCCGACTGAATTACCTTTGACATAAACAGGTTACGTTTGAGTTCATTCAAAACACTTAGAACTTATTAACTCTCCTGTCATGAATATCTGAAGGTAGTTTGGTATAATGGTGACGATTGCATATCCCACAAGCAATATGTACAACACCCTGACCACCATGACGATCAGCCCCGAGGGTTCAGAGCTATATCGGTTTGGTAGGTTACGCAAATGCTCATTAAAATTTGAGAGATATCGGGGTTTTAAAAACATTAAAATTTATACGAGAAATGACCCCTCTCCCCACAATACACACAGGTCATACACACCTTAAGAAAAGTTCCAAATAGGATAAAGGCAGGTGAGTTCGTCAGTCACATGAAATGTCTTCAATGACATTTTTTAGGGGAATCAGTTTTGGAAACCTGTGTTATTCTTCAGGATCTCTGCAACAGCTTGTTACTAGAATGTAACGTTAAAAATTCCTTCAAGAATTGAATCAAAGCAGTGAGATTTCCTGTGATACTGATTTTCAAAAGGCTACAGCTAGAAAAGAAACTTTATAAACCTGAAGAGATAGTTAAGGAGATAGATGAGCAGGGGATCTCTCTCTCTCTCTCTCTCTCTCTCTCTCTCTCTCTCTCTCTCTCTCTCTCTGTTGTTGTCTGGGATTTCTTCAGTAATTTTATATATATATATATATATATATATATATATATATATATATATATATATATATATATATATATATATATATATATATATACATATATACATATATATATATATATATATATATATATATATATATATATATATATATATATATATATAAAATGCAATGCCTACATTTTATGTTTAACATCGATAGTTTACGTATGATAAACATCATGTGTAGAATTGTCCGAGGTGAGATTTTCTCACTGCGGCATAGCTCTGCACTTTAGAGTATCTACTGTAGGCCCAAGAATCAAAATGAATGTATGAATCAAGGATTCATCCTTTAATTTGTTCATTAAGATCATGAAAATAGCATGTAATGTCTCTCTTGTCAGGATATGCGTTGTCAAGTCCAAGTATTTCTTCGATACACAATCTTTTTCTTCTGGCTCTCCCTCATCATCTTTCTCTTCTCTAATCGAATATTTGTTATGCAAAAGATTCCCCTTGCTTGTAAAATCCATTGCCAAAAGGCTGAGGATGTTAGCTGAAATGAAGTTTACTACTGTCAGCTGGATGGCTAAGCTTTAATAGCTGATGAAAGATTGGAATCTTTAGCAAAAAAGTATAGTTTGAAGGTTTAAAGTCCGTTCGTGAATTGCAGAGGCAAGGGAGAGTGTCATTGTCCTAACAAGATGGATAATGCCCTAGAAGCTGACCATATATACATGATCAGCGACCAAGCCCCTATCCACTAAAGTTAGTACCAGGGAGGACCTGCCAATGGTTGCTGATGACTAAGCAAGTAGACCTATCATCATCATCACCATCAGCCGTTACTAGTCCACTGCAGTGCAATGGCCTCAGACATGTCCTTTTACTAGCGTCTGTTTATGGCCTTTCTTAGTTTGTCAATCCATAGTTTTGTCTCCCGTCCCCTTCTTCTTTTACAATCTCTAGGGACCCATTCTGTTAATCGCAATGTCCATCTATTGTTTGTCATTCTCATTATATGTCCTTCCCATGTCAATATATCTTTCTTTGCACAAAAGCTAGTGTCAAGTTTCATCAAAGTTAGTTCGATATTGGTTATGCCCCAAGGATAAGGATAATCTGTAACATTTTGGCTAATTAGTTTATTTATCTATCTCTTTGTTAGTTTGTTTGTGAGCAACTTACCACACAATAACTACTGTACCGATTCTAATTCCCGGATGAATCTGTAATATTTTGGATAAAGTACATCAAAGAGCAAGTAAGCAAAAGTACCTGGAACATTATAGAAAAGTCATGCAAATAGCAAATATCTTGTTAATTTAGTTGCTATTTGTTAACAACATTATGCAAAACCTCCAGAACAAAATTAAACGAAACTTGGTAGCTATGTGGGGTATGACACGAGAATAAATCCAGTGGATTTGGAAGAAAATACATTAAAGTACATGTACACAGTGGATTTAAGAGCAAAATAAGACTACTTGCTTTGGCTAAGACATGCTTTCTACTGAGTGCCCCTCTAGTTTAGTCTGTGGCCATAAATATATTCTTTTAGGTTTGCGTGCAAAACATCATCAAGAGCCATGGGCTTAAGTCCTTCTGCCGGTAATTTTTGCAGTAATATTATGCATCAAATTTATTGAGAGCATGAGAAAACCTTAACCAAGGATTTCTTTTTCATGTGATAAAAAATTACTGTATGAATTGTGTATTTTTCATATGTGTAAATCGCTGCCTAGATTTGGGGGGTCTTTTAAATTGGTGTAACTTATAGATTTTTACCAATCGATGAAGTTATCATATGGGGTGTGTTGTTCCCACATATAATTACTTGGAAAAAGAATTAATAAATCAAGAAACTTTCCTACCTACCAGTTGATAAAATATTCTTTTCAAGTCACTTGCTAATAAGGAACTAGGTGACCGTAAACCATTTTCATATACCCTTATTATTTTCATTGAATGTTTTCATAAACTAAGCTTCCCACATTGCTATTTGATATGGTGGCAGAAGAAGCTCGTTTGCAGCCTGTATTTGGAGCAAGAGCCCAAGGTGGCATGACAACTGCTTAGCATAAAACGCATAAACGAAGCTGCATATCGAATACGTTGACAGTGTCCATTCCTTTAGGAAAAAAAAAAAAAAAAAAAAGACTTTAAAGGTTTTGGAAAGAGGGTCCAAATAAACATTTATTGGACAAACCGTAATGACCTTTATTGTCAGAATGTGTAGGATTGTGATTCTGAATGATTGGAAATTCTCAAGCGTTACAACTACGAAAAATTTAAATGAGTCCAGTTTCGTAAGTTATTACAAACTGCCATTTAATGAAGAAAAAATTCAAACCTAATATATGTGTGTAATATATTCGTCATTTTGCATATACGTCAATGTTGAATTATATACGTGAGTCTTTAGTTCAAAGGAAGCTTTCTTTTGTATTACATTGATAATAGCTATTGGGTTTAAATATTCCATAATATTCAAGGTATTTTCTGTTTCCCATTTGTTGCGTTGTTTGAAAAGTTGAGTTTTTCAGATTTTTTTTTTTTCATTATTCATGTTGCGGTGATGCAACCGACCAATTATACCTATTTCCTATCTGAGGTTACAACCGACTAATTGGGCCTATTTCTTATCTGAGGTTACAACTGACTAATTGAACCTATTTCCTATCTGATGAGGCAACTGACTAATTGGATATATTTCCTATTTGATGATGCACCCGATTAATTGGACCGATTTCCTAACTCAGGTTCGAACCGACTAATTGAACCTATTTCCTATCTGATGATGCATCCAACTAATTGGGCCTATTAGCTATCTGAGGGTAAAACCGACTAATTGAACCTATTTCCTATCTGATGATGCATTCAACTAATTGGGCCTATTACCTATCTGAGGTTACAACCAACTAATTGAACCTATTTTCTACCTGATGATGCATCCGACTAATTTGGGCTATTTCCTATCTGAGGTTACAACCGACTAATTGAACCAATTTCCTATCTGATGATGCAACCGACTAGTTGAACCTATTTCCTATCTGATGATGCATCCGAATAATTGGGCCTATTTCCTATGATTCTATCTGATGATGCAACCGACTAATTGGACCTATTTCCTATCTGAGGGTACAACCGAGTAATTGAACCTATTTCCTATCTGATTATGCATCCGACTAATTGGGCCTATTTCCTAACTGAGGTTACAACCGACTAATTGAACCTATTTTTTACCTGATGATGCATCCGACTAACTGGACCTATTTCCTATCTGAGGGTACAACCGACTAATTGAACCTATTTTCTATCTGATGATGCATCCGACTAATTGAGCCTATTTCCTATCTGAGGTTACAACCGACTAATTGAACCTATTTTTTACCTGATGATGCATCCGACTAACTGGACCTATTTCCTATCTGAGGGTACAACCGACTAATTGAACCTATTTTCTATCTGATGATGCATCCGACTAATTGGGCCTATTTCCTATCTGAGGTTACAACCGACTAATTGAACCTATTTCCTATCTGATGATGCATCCGACTAATTGGGCCTATTTCCTAACTGAGGTTACAACCGACTAATTGAACCTATTTTTTACCTGATGATGCATCCGACTAACTGGACCTATTTCCTATCTGAGGGTACAACCGACTAATTGAACCTATTTTCTATCTGATGATGCATCCGACTAATTGGGCCTATTTCCTATCTGAGGTTACAACCGACTAATTGAACCTATTTTCTATCTGATGATGCATCCGACTAATTGAGCCTATTTCCTATCTGATGGTACAACCGACTAATTGAACCTATTTTCTATCTGATGATGCATCCGACTAATTGAGCCTATTTCCTATCTGAGGTTACAACCGACTAATTGAACCTATTTTCTATCTGATGATGCATCCGACTAATTGAGCCTATTTCCTATCTGAGGTTACAACCGACTAATTGAACCTATTTCCTATCTGATGATGCATCCGACTAATTGGGCCTATTTCCTAACTGAGGTTACAACCGACTAATTGAACCTATTTTTTACCTGATGATGCATCCGACTAACTGGACCTATTTCCTATCTGAGGGTACAACCGACTAATTGAACCTATTTTCTATCTGATGATGCATCCGACTAATTGGGCCTATTTCCTATCCGAGGTTACAACCGACTAATTGAACCTATTTCCTATCTGATGATGCATCCGACTAATTGGGCCTATTTCCTAACTGAGGTTACAACCGACTAATTGAACCTATTTTTTACCTGATGATGCATCCGACTAACTGGACCTATTTCCTATCTGAGGGTACAACCGACTAATTGAACCTATTTTCTATCTGATGATGCATCCGACTAATTGAGCCTATTTCCTATCTGAGGTTACAACCGACTAATTGAACCTATTTTCTATCTGATGATGCATCCGACTAATTGAGCCTATTTCCTATCTGAGGGTACAACCGACTAATTAAACCTATTTTCTATCTGATGATGCGTCCGACTAATTAGATCCATCCGACTAATTGAGCCTATTTCCTATCTGAGGGTACAACCGACTAATTGAACCTATTTTCTATCTGATGATGCATCCAACTAATTGAGCCTATATCCTATCCGAGGGTACAACCGACTAATTGAACCTATTATCTATCTGATGATGCATCCGACTAATTGGGCCTATTTCCTATCTGAGGTTACAACCGACTAATTGAACCTATTTTCTATCTGATGATGCATCCGACTAATTGAGCCTATTTCCTATCTGAGGGTACAACCGACTAATTGAACCTATTTTCTATCTGATGATGCATCCGACTAATTAGATGCATCCGACTAATTGAACCTATTTGCTATCTGAGGTTACAACCGACTAATTGAACCTATTTCCTATCTGATGATGCATCTGACTAATTGGGCATATTTCCTATGAGAGGTTACAACCGACTAATTGAACCTATTTCCTATCTGATGATGGATCTGACTAATTGGGCCTATTTACTATCTAAGGTTACAAATGACTAATTGAACATATTTTGTATCTGATGATGCATCCGACTAATTGGGCCTATATCCTATCTAAGGTTACAACCGACTAATTAAACCTATTTCCTATCTGATGATGCATCCGAATAATTGGGCCTATTTCCTATGATCCTATCTGATGATGCATCCGACTAATTGGGCCTATTTCCTATCTGAGGTTACAACCGACTAATTGAACCTATTTTCTACCTGATGATGCATCCGACTAATTGGGCCTATTTCCTATCTGAGGTTACAACCGACTAATTGAATCTATTTTCTATCTGATGATGCATCCGACTAATTGGGCCTATTTCCTATCTGAGGGTAAAACTGACTAATTGAACCTATTTTCTATCTGATGATGAATCCGACTAATTGGGCCTATTTCCTATCTGAGGTTACAACCGACTAATTGAACCTATATTCTATCTGATGATGCATCCGACTAATTGGGCCTATTTCCTATCTGAGGTTACAACCGACTAATTGAACCTATTTTCTATCTGATGATGCATCCGACTAATTGGGCCTATTTCCTATCTGAGGTTACAACTGACTAAATAAACCTATTTCCTATCTGATGATGCATCCAACTAATTGGGCCTATTTCCTATCTGAGGTTACAACCGACTAATTGAACCTATTTTCTATCTGATGATGCATCCGATTAATTGGGCCTATTTCCTATCTGAGGTTACAACCGGCTAATTGAACCTATTTTCTATCTGATGATGCATCCGACTAATTACATGCATCCGAATAATTGGACCTATTTTCTATCTGAGGTTACAACCAACTAATTGAACCTATTTCCTATCTGATGATGCATCTGACTAATTGGGAATATTTCCTATCTGAGGTTACAACCGACTAATTGAACCTATTTTCTACCTGATGATGCATCCAACTAATTGGGCCTATTTCCTATCTGAGGTTACAACCGACTAATTGAATCTATTTTCTATCTGATGATGCATCCGACTAATTGGGCATATTTCCTATGATCCTATCTGATGATGCAATCGAGTAATTGGACCTATTTCCTATCTGAGGTTACAACCGACGAATTGGACCTATTTCATATGATCCTATCTGATGATGCAACTGACTAATTGGACCTATTTCCTATCTGAGGTTACAGCCGACTAATTGGACCTATTTCCTATCTGATGATGCATCCTACTAATCGGGCCTATTTCCTATGATCCTATCTGATGATGCAACTGACTAATTGGACCTATTTCCTATAATTCTATCTGATGATGAACCGACTAATTGGACCTAGTTCCTATCTGATGATGCAACTGACGAATTTGACCTATTTTCTATTTGTTGATGCAACCGACTAATTGGACCTAATTCCTATCTGATGATGCCACCGACCAATTGGACCTATATCCTATAATCTTGTCTGATTACGAACCGACTAATTGGACCTATTTTCTTTCTGATGATGTAACCAACTTCATATACAATACGAAAATTTCGTCCAGTGTAAGATTATGGAGACATGGTATCCGAGGAATGATAGAAGGAAAGAATAAAATCCGCTTTATATCTTGAAGTTTGTTAAGGTATTAACAAAAGATTGTGGTCCTTCCAGGCATCAATTAGACGTGTTCAATGCGTTACTGGCGTATATGAGTTGCCACTAGGTGGCTCTCGTGTAAAGGTAGACGGAGCTGGTGGTTCATGTCTACTTTGTAACAGATCGTCTTCTTCATTTCAGCCCATATCACAGCTCTCACAAAGGTTATATCTTTCTGATCCTTAGAGAAACGAGCAAAGCGAATACAGTGAACCCTCGCTATTTCGCGGTTCGACCATCGCGGATTCACCACTTCGCGGATTTTTTCCATAACCCATATATATACAGTAATATATATATATATATATATATATATATATATATATATATATATATATACATATATATATATATATATATATATATATATATATATATATATATATATATATATATATATATGTATGTATGCATGTATTTATGTATATATGTAGGTATGTATATGTGTATACATATAAATATATATATATATATATATATATATATATATATATATATATATATATATATATATATATATATATATATATATATATATATATATATATATATATATATATATATATATATATATACACACACACACACACATATATATATATATATATATATATATATATATATATACATATATATATATATATATATATATATAAATATATATATATATATATAAATATATATATATATATATATATATATATATATATATATATATATATATATATATGAAGATGTGATGTAGTTCTAAGGGAAAAGTATGGGAAATATGTCTGGGTAATAAGCAAAGCTCTACCTCCAGTTTGTTTCTACATTATGATCAGAGATAAATGTAAACAAAACATTGGTTGCCATTTTTTATCGTGCTTTTTAGCATGTTTAGGAAATGCATGATATAAAATCATCTTTAATATTTGTGCCTGTTTTAGTTTAGGGTACTGTAGTACATGCATTAAGTGTTCTGTACATTAAAGGGTAGTTTGTTAACAGTACTACGTACAAGGGAAGGTGTTAAAAGTCTGAATATACATGTTGAATAAATAGGTAAATATGGTGTCACTACTTCGCGGATTTTCACCTATCGAGGCCGCGACTGGAACCTATCTACCGCGATAAACGAGGGTTCACTGTATATCCAACAAGAAAAACACAACCACACATCAACATTTTCCTCCTGCCTTTTATCTCTATAGATGAAATACAATGAACTCGATTACTAAATAAGTTGATTTTTACAAATGCTAAGATCTTAAAAATAATTGACATTGCTATAAAAATGTATAAGTACTTATGTAGTTGAACATTTTAACTTAACTCTGATTATATAACATATCTATTTTATAGTCATAACATCTCCCACAAGATGAAAAGAGTTCCAGCATACGGTGTTTAGTTACAATGGGGAAATTTTGGAGATGATCCCCATGAAGGTTCATAAAAGTTGTAGCACAAGGTAATGCCATGTTACATTCTGGCACTAGTTCCGGCTTGGTAGAATTAATGTCGTCAAATTAAATACTGAAACGACAAAGAGGAAAACGACATTAAGATGTTGATCTCTCGAATCACTAAATTATATTTACAACGTTTTGGTGGCTAATAGATAAAACGTAAAAATTTTAAGGTATATCTTGGTGAAAATACGACAAGTATGTGGAAAACCTAAAAAGAGGGACATATTTAACAGTGACAATGTCACAGAATATTATGCTGTGTTTTTTTATAATTATAAATTTCCAGTCAACTAACCAGACTAGTAGACTACATGTAGATCTAAGCCTATGCCCTGCGTCTAGGATATATAAACACGTGTATACAGACGGTAGAATAATGCTTTTGCTTCATGTTGCAATGAAAAATGCTCACTCAACGTTCCACCAAGTCTTTTTACTACCCTGCTTGAGGATACACTCGGGCATGCTATTTCATATTGTTTCTCTTCCTCTTTTTTTTTATAGTTTATACATGGATCATATAATTTGATGTTGTTGCTGTTCTTAAAATATCTTATTTTGGTCATACATTACTTCTCTTGTAGTTTATTTATTTCCTTGTTTCCTTTCCACATTCGGCTATCTTTCCCTGTTGGCAACCTTGGGCTCATAGCATCCACCTTTTCCAACTAGGGTAGTAGCTGAGCTTGTAAATAATGATAATA
Source organism: Palaemon carinicauda (assembly GCF_036898095.1). Lineage (NCBI taxonomy): Eukaryota > Metazoa > Arthropoda > Malacostraca > Decapoda > Palaemonidae > Palaemon > Palaemon carinicauda. The sequence goes on from NC_090759.1 coordinate 42,362,139, forward strand.
ATAATAATAATAATAATAATAATAATAATAATAATAATAATAATAATAATAATAATAATAATAATAATAATAATAATAATATGTAGCTCCAGGGCAGAGTGGGTTAGGTTGTTGATGGACTGGTTAAGCAACATTAGGGCTGGTCAGTCGTTGGATGAGTGACCACTCTATTCGGCATTGATCCCTTGGGATAGGATCCTTACCATAATTTCCTCAGTCTACTCAGCTGTAAATGGGTACTTATCCCTGATGGGGTAGTGTCCAGCTATGAGTCAAACAGCTAAACTTAGCAATGATGGAAAGAAATAAAGGATTAAGCAACAGTGACATAAATGGAACCTCTTGCAACAGAGGAGCTTCGTCCGGCAGTCAGATATTCAACCCAATTGAAGGTGAAGATGGTCAGGTACTTGGAGGTTGTCATCCAGCAACTGACCACCATAATGACAGAAACCAACAGCCAGAGACAGGAGCTAGAGAAGTAAACCAGAGGAAAAAATGGACAAGAGAAAAAAATAGGGAAATATGGAGATGCTACATCAGAAGCAAACCCGACTGAGAGAGGATATAGAAGAAGGTTGGTCAACATCTGGAATGAGAGGAATAACACCCCTCAAACAGAGCAGAGGCTCGCAGACCCAGTAAGGAATATAAAGAAAAATAACTGGCTCTCCACAACAGAAAGAGAGGAACTGGAAAGTGAAATGACACACGACAATGAATTACAAGAAAACGAACTGAGAGACGATACCACAGAAGATGACAGGGATGATGAGGTATCAAACAATGTCACACAAGATACACCGACGAAGTAACAGAGAGGACGGAATAGGTAGAAAAGATTAGACAACGGAAGGAGCCAATTTCAGAGAGAACCAAGATACCCTCCATGAAAGCCTACAAAACCCAAAAATTAAGGGAGAAAATAAGTGAGGTCAATGAATTAATATGAATAATACACAACACCAGTATCACAGAAACAAATAACTTGGCATTTGCAGGAGCAAGATTAGTAGCAAAACTGATGGGGATAAAAACACCAACTCCACCAACACAGCTAACCCAGCAGAAACCAAAACAGCAACCTCCTTAGAAGAGGCACCTGGAAAAGCAATTTGTAGTGATAAGATCTGAACGGAGTAAACTGAAAGAGATGGCAGAAAAAAGGGCAAGAAGCAAGAAAACAAGGGAGGAACTCAACGAGAAATACTAAATACAAGAGAGGGGACTAAATGACACAATAGAAGATGTAAAACAGAGGTTTAAGGCCAATGCAAGTAAGATCCAACGGTACATTAACAGCAATAGGGGATAACAACACAACAAACTATTTGGAACCAACCCGTAAAGACAATACAAACAACTAAGAGGGGAAGACAACCACCAAGAAATCCTGGGAAAACATATAGAACAATCTGTTATCACACAACAAACATGCAACATGGTTCCAGGAAGTCAAAGAAGAAAAAAAGGGAAAATAAAGCAAAGATTCACAGAGATCACGCCAGACACAGTTAAACACCAACTAAGGAAAATCCCAAAATGGAGACACCCAGGTCCCAATAAAGTCCATAGATACTGGCTCCAAAACTTCAATACCCTACACCCATAAATAGCAGAATAGCTCCAGCATTGTATCTCAAATCACTTTGCACCCAAATGGAACATCCTTAGTACAAAAAGACAAGAGTAAGGGAAATATAGCCAGTGTATACAGTCCTTTCACCTGCCTACCAATAATGTGGAAGTTACTAACAAGTATCATTAGTGAAAGGCTATACAACTACCTAAAGGAGGCAAACACCATCCCCAACCAACAGAAAGCTGCAGAAGGAGGTGTAGGGGCACAAACGACCAGCTCATGATAGACAAAATGGTAATGAAAAACAAGAGAAGGAAAACCAGCCTAAGCATGGTATGGATTGACTATAAGAAATCCTTCGAAATGATACCACACACATGGCTATTAGAATAACCCAGAATATATGGGGCAGAGGAAAACACTATCAGCTTCCTCAAAAATACAATGCGCAACTGGAAAACAATACTTACAAGCAGTTGAGTAAGACTACCAAAGGTTAATATCAGAAGAGGGATCTTCCAGGGTGACTCACTGTCCCAACTACTCTTTGTAGTGGCCATGATTCCCATGACAAAAGTGCTGCAGAAAATGGATGCTGGGTACCAACTCAATAAAGGAGGTAACAGAATTGACCATCTGCTGTTCATGGATGACATAAAGCTGTATGGTAAGAACATCAAGACTGTAAGGAGTGTATCTGGGGGCATCAGGATGGAGTTCGGAATAGAAAAATGTACCTTAGTCCACATACAAAAGGCCAAAGTATCAGACTGAAGAGATAAAGCTACCAAATGAGAGCAACATCAAACACATAGATGAGACAGGATACAAATACCTCGGAATAATGTAAGGAGGGGATATAAAACACCAAGAGATTAAGGACATGATCAGTAAAGTATCTACGCAGAGACTCAGGGTGATACTCTAGTCAACACACAATGCCAGAAATATGATGAAAGCCATAAACGCATGGGCAGTGGCAGTAATCAGATACAACGCAGGAATAGTCGAATGGACGAAGGCAGAACTCCGCAGCATAGACCAGAAAACTAGGAAACATATGAAAATACACAAAGTAAAGCAGGACTACTATGTATAGAGGACTGTGTCAACATCGAAAATAGAGCACTGGGGCAATATCTGATAACCAGTAAAGACGAGTGGCTCAAGAGTGCATGGGACAAAAGACTGATAAAAGTAGACAAAGACCCAGTAATATAACAGAAAGGAGAATGACAAACAGAACAGAGGACTGGCCCAACAAACCAATGCACGGACAATACATGACAACAGACTAAAGAACTAACCAGCAATAACACGTGGAAATGGCTATTGAGGGGAGAGCTCAAGTAGGAAACTGAAGGAATGATTACAGCGGCACAAGATAAAGCCCTAAGAACAAGATATGTTCAAAGAATGATAGACGGAAATAACATCTCTCACATATGAAGGAATTGCTATACTAAAAATAAAACCATAAACGACATAGCAAGCGAATGTCTGACACTTGCACAGAACCAGTATAAAAAGAGGAATGATTCAGTGGCAAGAGCCCTCCACTGGAGCCTGAGCAAGAAACATAACCTACCTTGCAGTAATAAGTGGTACGAGCACCAACCTGAGGGAGTGATAACAAACGAGCAGGCATGGTATCAGAACAGATAGGTTGATACGTG
>NC_090759.1:42372896-42377329 GCF_036898095.1 Palaemon carinicauda
ATACTATTGTGTTTTCTTACACAGCCCTTTGCTGTTGCCCTCAGACAGGAAGCAGAGTTCTTCCCCGTCTATTATCCAGGATTTTTAAAATCATTGCCTAGGTGTGAGCTCCACCTGTTTCCTCTGGAAACCTTGCATTGGTTACTCTAGTAGAGATAAACCATTTTTGATTTTATTATCCGGAAGGCTGCAACAATGGGTTGTGAGGGAAACACAAGTGTGTGTCTTTCATTTATGAATTGTTATGCTATACTATGCATATCCAGTGATACATAGTTCACTTGATACTCATGGAAATTTCTTCTCTTTACAGGAGGACCCTCCGAAGTGCGGAAATGTTTTCTGCAATGTCCGCAGCAAGAACCTCTGCGAACATGAGTGTTGTAGGAGACACGCAGCATGCGCTGTCTCCAAGGATGATCTCCAGTATTGGGACCCTCAGGTATGTACTGTATGCACTAACCTGATTACTGAGGCTTTTGATTCCCCTAGAACGGCGGAATCAAGGGATATAGCTAGGGAAAAGCTTCGTACTTGGGTAAGGGGCTTCAAGAAGAACACCTCTGGCCCTTATCTTCCAAGTGAGAAGATGAGGGCGTATCTTTTTCCCCAGGCATCAGCTGAGGCAGTGATTCCCCAGCCTCAAGAGGAGATCCTTCAAGATCAAGTCCAGGTGGACGAGGAAGTCGCAGATGCGATGCAAGACATCCAGTTGTGTGACAGGATGTCTGACCTGGACGATCGTTTGGAAGAAGACCTCCTGGCAGAAGGTCAGGATCAAGTTCAAACCCCGGATGTCGTAGAGGATGAGGTCGACGAGGTGTCGGCTACTCCGGTTCAGATGCCGGAGCCTATCCCCTCAACATCGGCTGGCCTCCCAGTAGAACTGGGACAGGCCCTCTCTTCGATTGTTGGAATGATCCAACAAATGCAGAAGGAGAATCAGGAGAAGGCGGCTGCAATGGAACTGCGTATGCAGTCCCTGGCAGAATCACATGGGCCCCGGAAAAGGCTCAATGTGAAAGACCTTCCCATATGCTCAGATGCTAACCCATGGAGGTATGCTGAGCACATGCCGATGACGACTGGAAAGATCGTCATTTCGGATAAGCTGGGTTCAGTTCCCCTAGAGGAGGTAGAATTCTGGCCCAGCAAGGCATCATATCCGGACTGCTATGTCCGGCTGAGAAAAGAACCAGCTTCAAGGGAGGAGACAGAGCCGAAGGAGGTCATTGTTATGGACCACGCTAAGGCTCAAGCCCTACTTTCATCCTCGATGAAAGAGAGGGGCTTCTCGAATTCGAAGGTAGCTGCATTGAGCAAGAAGCTCCCTTCGTTTGTGTCCTCTCCTGATAGAGCCTTCCCCTTTTTACAGAAAGGGTTTGCGGCTGTCCTAAAGGCAGTCGAGGCCGGCAAGCCTTGCCCATCCCTGGAGGAGTGTAAACCCTTGTCGCTGGCTCTACCTATGGACCACAAAGACTGGAAGGATGTCCATCTAACATTCTCAGTGGGAAAGTTGGAGGCTGATATTGCCGGACGGCAATTCGGCGAGGACCTCCCCAAGCTGTCCGAATCTCTTTTACGAAGAGAGTTCGAGACAAAAGAAAGACTGGCTGCCTCAATGTCTCATCAGACTACTCTCGAGACGATGGCAAGTGACCCCAAGGTCCATGAAATGTTCATGGTAGTGGCTAAGTCTCACTTAGCCACAGTGACGAAGGACCTCTATAACTTCGTCAAGGCAAGGAGAGCTTGCAGGGAGTTCGTGTTCACCGGGGCTTCGGTGAGACACGAGCCAAGGAAGTTAATCTCCTCCAACATTTGGGGAAAAGACCTTTTCCCTACCGATGTGGTCAAAGAGGTTGTTGATAAGGCCGCCGTGGAGAATAGAAATCTTCTCCAGAAGTGGGGCCTGGCTATCAAAAGAAAATCTTCCCCGGATGAGGGTCCTCAACCAAAGAGGAAGAATATGAAGACTAGGCTACCATCTCGGCCAGCCAAGCCTTATAGACAGCAACAGCAACTGCAATTGCCTTTGCCTCCAGTGCCCCAGATGGTGGCACAAACCCCGACTGCCTTTCAGTGGGTACCCCAGGCGGTGCCAGGTCAGTCAACCACATTCGCCCCAACGTTCGAAGGACAGTCTTCTTCCTTTCGTGCAAAACCTAGAGGAGCAGCCAGAGGCTCGTCTAGGCGCCCCTCAAGGGGAAGGGGATTCAGAGGTGGTCGTGGTCAAGGAGGCAAGACCTCAGGACGGCAGTCCAAGTGAAATGATACCGGTAGGAGGGAGACTGATGAAATTTTGGGATCGCTGGACCTTCGATCCCTGGGCCCAAAGCCTACTCAAGAATGGACTGGGTTGGAGCTGGTACAGCACTCCACCCCCATGCCTTCGGTTTTTCCAACACTCCACCCCCATTTTGGAGGAGTACGTTCAAGAACTGTTGGAGAAAAATGTGATCCGAAAGGTGAAGTCCATCAAATTCCAAGGGAGGCTGTTTTGTGTTCCCAAGAAAGACTCGGAAAAGCTCAGAGTCATTCTGGACTTGTCACCACTCAACAAGTTCATAGTGAATTGCAAATTCAAGATGCTAACACTGCAACACATAAGGACCTTACTGCCCAAGAGGGCATACTCAGTCTCTATAGACTTGTCAGACGCCTATTGGCACATTCCAATCAGCCGTCGACTCTCCCCCTACCTAGGGTTCAGGCTACAACGAAAACTGTACGCCTTCAGAGCCATGCCATTCGGGCTAAACATAGCCCCAAGGATTTTCACGAAGCTTGCGAGCGCAGCTCTCAAACAATTACGCCTAAAGGGAATTCAGGTAGTAGCCTACCTGGACGACTGGCTGGTGTGGGCAGCATCCGAGACCGAATGCTTGCAAGCTTCCAGTCAGGTGATCCAGTTCCTAGAGTACCTAGGCTTCAAGATCAACAAGAAAAAGTCTCGACTTTCTCCATCCCAAAAGTTCCAGTGGCTGGGAATCCACTGGGACCTTTTGTCACACAGTTTCTCCATCCCAATGAAGAAAAGGAAGGAGATAGCGGGCTCTGTCAAGAGACTTCTAGATTCCGAAAGGATATCAAGACGCGAACAGGAGAGGGTACTAGGCTCTCTCCAGTTTGCTTCAGTGACAGACCCAGTGCTAAGAGCACAGCTAAAGGATGCAACCGGAGTTTGGAGAAGGTATGCATCAAACGCGCGAAGAGACCTGAGAAGACCAGTGCCGCCTCGGCTACGTACTCTTCTCAGACCTTGGTCCCAAGCCAGACATCTAAAGAAGTCTGTTCTTCTTCAGCCACCTCCCCCGTCGTTGACGATTCACTCAGACGCCTCAAAGGAGGGATGGGGAGGTCACTCTCATCGGAAAAAAGTCCAGGGGACTTGGTCCAAGCTATTCAGGACCTTTCATATAAACTTTCTAGAAGCTATGGCAGTGCTCCTTACCTTAAAGAAAGTCTCCCCGCGTCACTCGATCCACATAAGATTGGTGACAGACAGCGAGGTGGTTGTGAGATGCTTGAATCGACAAGGGTCGAGGTCACCACCTCTCAACCAAGTGATGTTAGCCATTTTCCGATTGGCGGAAAAGAAGAAGTGGTACCTGTCGGCAGTTCACCTTCAAGGAGTCCGCAATGTGACAGCGGACGCTCTATTCAGGTTCACACCGATAGAGTCGGAATGGTCCTTAGACGCAGGATCATTTTCCTTCATTCTGAATCAAGTCCCAGAACTGCAAATAGACCTCTTTGCGACGAAAGACAACAAGAAGTTGCCCCTGTACGTGTCCCCGTACGAGGACCCCTTAGCGGAAGCAGTGGACGCAATGTCCCTCGACTGGAACAGATGGTCCAGGATTTATCTGTTCCCTCCTCACAACCTTCTGTTGAGGGTCCTCAACAAACTGAGATCCTTCAAGGGGGGTAGCGGCAATAGTGGCCCACAAGTGGGCGAACAGCATGTGGTTCCCCTTGGCGTTGGAACTACAGATGAAGTTCGTGCCGCTACCACATCCAGTTCTGACCCAGCGAGTCCAGAAGTCGACTGTCTGCGCTTCATTACAGAAAACCCAGACCCTGCAGCTCATGATTTTCTCGCCCTAGCGGTGAGAAAGCGCTTCGGGATTTCGAAAGCCAGCATAGACTTCCTAGAGGAATACAAGTGCAAATCGACTAGAAGGCAATATGAGTCATCTTGGAGAAAATGGGTGGCCTTTGTAAAGGCAAAGAATCCGCAGGAGATCTCAACAGATTTCTGCTTATCTTTCTTCATCCATCTCCATGGCCAAGGATTGGCAGCTAACACGATTTCAGTGTGTAAATCGGCTTTGATGAGACCCATTTTATTTGCCTTCCAGATCGACCTAGGTAACGAGATCTTTAATAAAGTTCCGAAAGCCTGCGCTAGGCTCAGACCTTCAGCACCT
>NC_090759.1:42382829-42415329 GCF_036898095.1 Palaemon carinicauda
TTATCATGTCTGCGCCGCCCCCCCCCCCCCCCCCATTGCCTATAAAACCATGACAAGATAATAATGATTAAGAAGATTTAGATAATAAAGACTTCAAAGAGAAATATACAGAATGGGGAGAAATTCTATTAAAAAAATAGTAATATATTTTCTAAAAAGAATAATGATAATCATAATATAGAGGATAATAATGGATTCGGTATTTATTAATAGAACAGACAATTGCAGTCAATTTCCTTTTTTCTACCTAAATGCTGAAAAATTTGATATAGAAAATATATTCCGCTATGATAGAATCGAAATCCTATATGTGTAAAACTTGCATTTTCCAGTAGTTACGAATAGCCCGGGGATACTCAACTACTTGTAAATACAAAACAGGTCAGCTTAAGATTTGTGTTTGTTTTTGTTGCAGTAAGATGTTGTATTAATATCCTGAAGTACATATTATCGTCAGCTTTACTCGGAACCTTTCAGCATGCCCAAGGCCATAGGGGTCTAGTTTAGTTGACACACAGATCATGTATTGCTGCGCACATAAAATTTTGTGTGACGATCACCCGTTTTCGTTGTACCAACTTCCAATACTACTTTGATAATGTTTTAATATTATTTATTGCTTACATCCATTAAAATTTGCTATATATTACTTCAGATTCTCCAGATTTTAAATATTTTAGAAACCCTGATATGGAAAATCCGTCTCGTTAGAAGGATGCTTATGATTAGGAGGTAAAAGAATTACTGATGTAGTCTCAGCTGCACTGTTGCCCTGATATGGCTGTCAAATGCGCTTCAGTTCTCTACTTTTCTTCCAGTCCTGGCCTAGTAATACACAGTAAAGACTTTATATAGGATGTGCTTTTTGTCGCATCACTGTGACTGTGTTGTATTGACTTTATATCAATGGATTGTATTACATTTATAAAACATTCACCATCTCCAAGTTCTCAGACATAGATATGGTCAGCAATCTATAAATTTACCAAAGAGAAAGCAAAACACAATAATGATCCATTTCAAAAGAAATAGTTCATAAATAGCAAAATACATGTAGAAGTAAAAGTGTATATACTCATTACAAGTCAGCTTTCGTCATTTCTACATATACCATAACCTGGTTGGGTAAAGGTTGCATACTTATGAAAAGGTACTTGAAGTTCTTGAACAATTATACCTATGCTCATAAGAATATACTGTAAAGTGAGTATCCTATTGCTGTTACGTTGTAGAAGCCTCAAACGCGATTGAAATGCAATCATAGGTTATTGTTTCGTTGTACACATCGCCGAGAAAATTATATTACGTGAGTTCTCGTTTATCTGTCATATTTATTAAATAATATATTATCTAATTTAAATGATAACTTCATCCTTCGCAAACGATCTTCTCTTATCTTCTCCTTTTATTTCTTTTTGTATTTGTTTACAAATGTTGAGTTTTTTCTTGTACGAATGAATTTCATTAATTCCATTTATACTTTTTGTCTCACGTTTTTCATAACAAGGATTAAATTCACCATTAAGAGTCCAAATTCAAATTTACTTAAGAAAAAAATATTACCCGCAACTTGAACTAATAATATATATTGCTTTTCTATAGAATTAGAATTTGTTGTACTCATTATTTTGAACACCAAAGTATTGCAGATTATTAATTTTTTCTGTAACATCTATTTCCATTATTTCCGCCGCCCCCATTCCCAGATAACAAACATTGAACGGACTGGCCAAGTAGAGAAAGTGAGTGTAGGAGAAAGCTGGAAGGCTGCGATAGCCCAAAAACCTTACCTTAGATCATCTCCTCCTACTACTACTTCCAGTATAAAAAAAAAAAAAAAAAAAAAAAAAAAAAAAAAAAAAAAAAAAAAAAAAAAACCTTGATAGGCCTAGTACTACTTCTAGTCTCCGAGAGGGAAATTGGACAAGAGGATGAAGAACCATATTCAAAATGTGACATTAGTCTATAAATACGAAAAAAAAAATAGAAATGGAGGATTTCCTAACGAATGCTAGAATTGATGACCTGCCCGTTATTATATATTACTATACATTGTGAAAGGGTAAAAAGCGTTATCATTGTCCAAAGCATTTTGATAATTATCCTAGAATTCTCTATTCCCACGTGAATTCATGACTATTCTAAGGTGTGTACTTTATTTAGTTTGGTGAAAGATGGTATGGGAGAACAGCATTTAAAATCAAAAGTACTGATTGATTGATTATAGGTTTTATAGCATCCTGGCTTCGTATATTATAAATAAAGAATGGAAAAAATTATATATCCAATTGAAACCATATAAGCAAAAATGTCATTACAAAAATTAAATAGCTTTCAGAAGACTTGCTTTTGAAATAAAACTAAAAATGCTGGTAACATTGTACGATACATCATGTCCAAAAATCTTGGGGAGGATTAACCTGCCATCCTCACCTCAAGCCTCAGATAGAGATATATTTCTTTCAGTGCTATACTGTAAGTGGAGTATTCCATCAACAAATGCCTCACTGTCAAGGGGACCAAACATGCATTGCAATATGGCTTAAGTTGGCCAGTCAACCGAAAAACGTGTGTGTCAACTGAGTGTGACCAATGCGAAGATGACAAAATGTAGTCTTCCACTTTCAGGGCACCATGTTATACCGCTAAGGAGATATAGCATTCCCTATTTCTCTCATCTTATTTTCATCTACACTATTCCAATACTGTTGCCAACTATTACAAAACAATTTCTTAATGTTAGGTATGAAATCATTACAGAGAATGGGACATCTTCTTGGTAGCAACTCGGATGCAGCATTCTTTGCCAGTAAATCTGCCTTCTGATTCCCAGACACATCTACATCTGCTGGAACCCAATAAAATAGAACTGTTATACTTCTCAGCCCAGTAATAGAAATCCATTCTAAAATTTTTAAAACTAAATGGTTACTGGAATTAAAAACTTCTAAACCTTGAAAGACACTCCTTGCATCACTAAAAATAGTAAAATTACCCTCCTCCACTAACACTACTTTCTCAATAGCGGTCAGTATACCATACAGTTCGGCAGTGAATATGGAAGCTGTTAGAAGAAGTGCACCTCTGCATTTAAAAGTATGACTATATACCCCACATCCAAAGCCAGCATCAGATTTATGGCCATCAGTATATATATATATATATATATATATATATATATATATATATATATATATATATATATATATATATATATATATATATATATATATATATATATATATATATATATAAATATATATATATATATATATATATATATATATATATATATATATATATATATATATATAGATGTCAATTTCCAATGTTCTGCTACATGTTCCATAAAAAGTGGATACTCTCCTCTCGGTAAGTGAAGAATAGACTCTTTAGCTACGGTAAGCAGCTCTTCTAGGAGAAGGAAACTCCAAACTCAAATTAATGTTCTATAGTCTTGGGTAGTGTCATAGCCTCCGTATCATGGTCCTCTACTGGGTTGGGTTAGAGTTGTGTAGCTTGAGGTACACTCGGGCCCAGTATTCTATCTTATTCTATACTATCTTTTTTTTTCTTGTAGACTACATATGAAAGATCTATTTTCATATTGTTACTGTTCTTAGAATATCCTATCTTAATTGTTCATAACCTTTCTTGTAGTTTATGTAATTCCATATTCCTTTCGTCACTGGGGAGTATTTCCCTATTGGAGGCCTTGGGCTTATGTCATCCTGCTTTTCTAAGGAGGGTAGTAACTTCGATAATAAAGATAAATACAATAATAATAATAATAATAATAATAATAATAATAATAATAATAATAATGAAAATAATAATAATAATAATAATAATAATAATAATAATAACTAGAACGGGCACTCGGTAGAGCGCGCGCCTACGCTACCACACTTTTGTCAGCAAGAAAACTGATGACGTCCATGCATGACGACAAAGATAGGCTACAATATGGCAAAAAGACGTTTTGGACTTTTTGGTGAACTTGGCCTTGAATTTTTACCCAATCCGTCCCAAAATCTAATCAAATTGTCCTTTTTCCATGGCCAGTCATCCCACTAAATGTCATGAGATTAGGTCAAATAGGTTTTAAGTTATGCGAATCACAATTGCACAGACGGACATACAAAGAACTAAATATACAAAAAAAGGGTAATGAAATAACTATATCATTTTGTATATCAAAAGATGGGCAGTTAAATTATGCATATTTTGGCTTTAGTTTCATCCGAATTTGATTAAAATTGCCCACAATATAGCAAAGAGATATTTTTTAACTTTTTGTGTTCTCGACCATAACATTTTGACTCAAACATTCCCAAAGCCTAACTAACTTGTCATTGGGTCACGGCCAATCATACGACAAAATTCTATAATATTCCTTTGAATAGCTTTTCAGTTATGCGAATCACAAAGGTATCCAGAATTCTAACTCCTGGAGCGAATATCCCTTAAAATTTAAAAAGGGATATCGCGTAATATCAGAGGACGTATTCTTGACACGTCTCATAGCTATCTACACCCCTAATAGCGCTTTCGCTTCGAGGGGAAAAGTGGCAAGAATATAGGAGAGTCGTTAAAAAGGCGACGCTCCTACCGCACTGTAAATAGTGCGCCAAATCGCTACCGCGCGGCGCCACCAGGCCATTCTTTGTAGCTCTGTAGGTGTTGCAGATACAGTACCATAGGGAGGAATTCATTATCCTTTTGTCAAAAAGAGGGTGGGTCCATCAGGACGACATGGCTACCTCACCCAAAAATAGATTTTTCGCTTCGCTCAAAATCCGTTTTTAGGGCTTAGGCCATGTCGTCCTGATGGAAGTAAACCAGAGCATTAATGTATCTGTAGATTTTCAATAGTGCCGTAAATCTCGAGGTAAATTTTTCCTTTTTGGTCTTCTGGACCTAGAGACACTTGATGTTACCGTTTTACATCAATCAACTGATCATAAAATATGTCAGTTCTTCCTGCCCCCTACAGGGAAGAGTCTGGGTAGACTCTAGGAAAAAAACCCGAGGATTGTGAGTTCAAGGAACAATCTAGCAAACAGTTTGTATATTAGTGTCATCATATACATAAAGCATAGTTTGTACTTAGATAGTATTGATCTGTGTAGGTTACTGATACCTCCCGAGTCTGGTTGTTAAAGAGACAGACAGGTTTATATATGTGTAGGAAACCTTAAATCAGTAAGATAAACAGTTTAGTACAATCAGTTCTTACATGTTTGCTTGGAACAGTAGTAACTGTTGTTCCCAATATTTTCTTAATTATTATATGAATCAGGGATGCTCTGACTTTATTCTTAATCTAGAATATTTGAGGCAAAAGAGACGCAAAGATTCCTTCTATTGTTTATTACAATAAAAATAGAAATCATAATTGTATTCAATTACATTTTACGCTGAACAATTCTGCATAAAAGCATAAACAGTAATAACAGAAATAAAATAAGTTTCACCTGAAAGGGAAACACCAGCCACTCTATGGGAAATATAAAAATTGCACTATGTATTCTGTTGTTACTAAGAACACTCTGCATATAAGTATGCCTGGCACTTGTGTTAGTCTATTATGATTAATGTCACCTGTGTAGATAGAACAGTCTATAGTGTCATCACTAAACACAATACGCAACATGATATGTCTTACGAGTCTATCATGTACACCCTTCACTAAAAGTCCCAATTACTGCACTGTTCTTCGCAGTAATCAAGCAGCAGGTTTTATTACACTGCCTGCCGCCACCATATGAAATTTTATTTCCTGTAATTGCTTCGCGAAGTGTTTGAAGAATACTCTGGATAACTTCCATCCAGTATAAGCACGAAGGCTTTCAAACGACATCGTCTGAAAGAAATTCAGAGACGAGGCAACTTTTCTCGGATCATGACCTGCGGGTGTACTGTCTGGATCCGATCTGCGTATGAAATAGGTGATTTTCGCCCTTATCTGTTTCAAGGATAATGTTGAACCAGAAGTCTCTCCCCTGAAAAGCTGACCTCCCTTAAAGTCTGAAGTTCTACGAAGATAGACCTTTAGGCATTCCACTGGGCAGAGGGATGCTTCTTCCTTCAGAGGGCAGATTCTCCAGGGACCCCATCTCTTAGTGGGCAGCTCGTTCTTGGTGAGAAACGTCGGGTCCGGAAAGCGGTTCAGTTCTCCGCAGTCTGTTAACTGAATGTGGCCATCATTCCTTGAGAGGGCCACTATTTTGCTAACTCTGGCTCCTGAGCCTAGTGCAAATAAGAATATCACCCCTTGAGTCAAGTCTTTCAGCGAGCAATCTTCATTGTTCAGAGTTGATGCTAAGTGAAGAACTTTATTCAAAGACCATGAAATGGGCTTTGGAGGAGCTGCGGGCCGAAGTTTAGCGCAGGCTTTAGGAAATTTTTTGAAGATTTCATTAGAAAAGTCTACCTGGAAGACGTAAAGCATTGGTCTGGCTAGAACAGATTTACATGTAGTAATCGTATTGGCTGTTAAATCTTGTTCATGAAGATGGATGAAGAAGGACAAACAGAAATCCATAGAAATCTCCTTAGGTTTCTTCGCCTTGACAAAGGCCACCTATTTCTTCCAGGAAGACTCATATTGTCTTCTTGTTGACTTTGACTTGTATTCTTCTAAGAAGTTAATACTCTCCTTAGAAATCCCGAACCGTTTCTTGACCGCTAAGGCGAGAAAATAATGAGATGAAGGTTCTGGGTTTTCTCTGATGAAGCTGAGACAGTCAATTTCTGCACTTGTTGAGTCAGAACTGGGTCCGGCAACGGGATCAGCTTCAGGCGTAGTTCCGTTACCAGAGGGAACCAAACACTGTTGGGCCACTTGTGGGCCACTATTGCTGCTGTCCCTTGAAAGGATCTCAGTTTGTAGAGGACTTTCAGCAGAAGGTTGGTTGGAGGGAATAGGTAGATCTTGGACCATCTGTTCCAATGTATGGACATTGCATCCATCGCTTCCGCTAGAGGATCCTCATACAGGGTTACGTACCGGGGAAGCTTCTTGTTGTCGCTCGTTGCGAAGAAGTCTATCTGCAGTCCTGGGACTTTGCGTAATATGGAAGAGAATGATCTTGCGTCTAGGGACCATTCCGACTTTATCGGGTTGACCCTGGATAGAGCGTCCGCTGTTACATTGCGGAACCCTTGAAGGTGGACTGCTGACAAGTGCCATCTCTTCTTCTCCGCTAGTCGGAGGATGGCCAGTATCACTAGATTTATGTGACGCGATCTCGAGCCTTGTCGGTTTAGGCATCTCATTACAACTTCGCTGTCTAAAACCAAACGGATGTGGATTGAGCAGCGAAGTTTCAGTTTCTTCAGAGAAAGAAAAACTGCCATGGCTTCCAGAAAATTGATATGGAAGGTTTTGAAGAGGGGAGACCAGGTTCCTTGGACTTTCCGATGATGAGAGTGACCTCCCCACCCCTCTTTTGAGGTATCCGTGCTAACGGTGACTGACGGTGGAGCTGGTTGCAAAGGTACCTTGCTCTTTAGGTTCTTGGCCTCCGACCATGGCTTGAGTATTGATCACAGACGATTTGGTATCGGTCTTTGTAGATCTCTTCGAGCGTTGGATGCATATTTTCTCCAAACTCCTGATGCATCTTTTAATTGTGCTCTCAATACTGGATCTGTCACTGAGGCAAACTGGAGGGACCCCAACACTCTCTCCTGTTGCCTTCTTGATATCCTGGTGGATTGAAGGAGTCTTTTGACAGATCCTGCTATCTCTTTCCTCTTCTTTGATGGAATGGAAAGGCAGTGTGTCTGCAATCCCAGTGGATGCCCAGCCACTGGAACTTTTGAGCTGGATATAGTCGAGACTTTTTCAAGTTGATCTTGAATCCCAAGTGTTCCAGGAATTGGATCACTTCCTTGGAGGCTTGCATGCACTCTCCCTCGGATACTGCCCACACCAGCCAGTCGTCCAGGTAGGCTACCATCTGAATTCCCTTTAGGCGTAGTTGATGAATGACTGCATTCGCAAGCTTGGTGAATACCCTTGGAGCTATGTTTAGACCGAAGGGCATGGCTCTGAAAACGTACTTTCTCTTCTGTAGTTTGAACCTTAGGTAGGGGGAAACTTGATGGCTGATTGGAACGTGCCAGTACGCATCCGTCATGTCTATGGAGACTGTGTATGCCTGTTTGGGCAAAAGGGTCTTTATGTGTTGAAGTGTCTGCATTTTGAACTTGTAGTTCAATATAAACTTGTTGAGTGGTGATAAGTCCAGAATGACTCTGAGCTTTTCTGAGTCCTTCTTCGGAACACAAAATAGCCTTCCTTGGAATCTGATGGACTTCGCCTACCTTATAACTCTTTTGTTCAGGAGTTCCTGAACATATTCTTCCAGTATGGGGGTTGAGTGTTGGAAGAATTGAGGGAAGTTTGGTGGAGTTGAGCTCCAACTCCACCCTAGTCTGTTCTTGATTAGGCTGTCGGCCCAGGGATCGAAGGTCAAACGATCCCAGAAGAGGAGAAGTCTCCCTCCTACCGGTAGCATCTCACTTTGAGTGCTGGTTGGAAGATTTACCTCCTTGGCCACGTCCACCTTTGTTGCCCCTACCTCTGAAGGGGCGTCTAGAGGATCCTCGAAAGGAACCTCGAGACTTCGGCCTAAAGGTTGTTGATTGCCTTTCGAAGACTGGGGTGAACACAGGAGATTGGGTCGCCAGCATTTGGGGCACCAGTTGGAAGGTGGTGGTTGGCTGCGCCACCGTCTGGGGTGCCGTGGCCATGGGAAGCTGTTGCTGTTGTTTTGGCCGGGAGGGCACTCTTGGTCGTTTCGATTTATTCTTCGGCAGGGGACCCTCATCAGCTGAAGATTTTCTTTTAGAGGACAAGCCCCACTTGGAGAGGAGTTTCCTGTTCTCCATTGCGGCTTTGTCCACGACCTCTTTGACCACTTCGCTTGGGAAGAGGTCTTTTCCCCAGATATTGGAGGCTATCAGCTTCCTTGGTTCGAGCCTCACCGCAGGCGAGGCGAACACGAACTCTCTACAAGCCCTTCGGGCTTTAATAAAATTGTACAGGTCCTTGGTGACTGTCGCCAAATGAGATTTGGCGAAGACCATGTACATGTCTGGGGTGTCCGGGATGCTTGCCATAGTCTCTAGGCCAGTCTGCAGAGACATGGAAGCAGCAAGACATTCTTTTGTCTCCTGTTCCCTTCGCAGGAGAAAGTCTGACAACTTTGGGAGGTCTTCGCCAAACTGTCGTCCAGCAATATCTGCCTCCAGCTTCACGACTGTGAAGGTGTTGTGGACATCCTTCCAGTCTGCATCGTCTGATGGAAAGGCGAGGGAAAAGGGTCTACACTCTTCCAGTGTAGGGCAAGGTTTCGCTGCCTCGACTGCCTTTAAGGCTGTCTTTAACCCTTTGTCCATAAAGGGGAAGGCACGTTTGGGGTCAGCAATAAAGGACTGGTGCTTTTTGCTGAGAGCCGGCACCTTGGAGCTAGTAAAGGCCCTCTCCTTCAAGTTAATTGTATATTAGGCCTGGGCATTAGAGAGTTCATGGACAATGGTCTCCTTCGGCTCTGTCTCCTCTTTGCTATGTACGTCTGAGGACACCTCAGACGTACATAGCAATCCGGATAGGCCCCTTTGCTGGGCCAAAAACTCAATTTCCTCTACTGGGACAGTGCCCAGTTTCTCCGAGAGGAAGATCTCCTCCCCCCCCCCCCCCCCCGCCCGACATTGGCATATGCTCTGCGTATCTCCAGGGGTTGACGTCAGAGAAAGCGGGGAGATCCTTGACGTTTAGCTTCTTCAGGGCTAAACGTGTTGCAACCAGCTGATGCATTCCATCCGAAGAGAGGCTTCTTTCTCGGACAATTACTTCTGAATCTCCTGCACCATAGACAGCAGCGAGTGCAACGTGCTCGTGAGGGAATCTAACTGGGGTGCAGTGGAATAAGTCGAGGGCACCGGCTCAGTCACCGTGGCTGATGATACCGAAATCGTTTCGTTTTCTTCGACTTCAGCCTCAGGAGGTACGTCATCCTCCTGATCCAGTTCCTCCACTAAGAGATTGTTCTCAGTCTCCTCCGAGACAACAGATATGTTGTCCTCCAATTGGATGCCCTGCAAGGCGTCCGATATGCCAGGTTCTACTAGAATCTGAACTAGGGGAATTTCAGGTTGAGCCTGGGGAATGATTGCATCCGAAGATGTCCTAGGGAAAAGACAATCCCTCATCCTCTCATTAGGAAGGTATGGGCCAGAGGTGTTCATCTGAAAACCCCTGACCCATTTTCGCAGCATCTCCCTTGCTGCATCCCTCGACTCAGTAGACTTTTGGTCATCAAAAGCCTCTTTCACCAGTTTATCACAAACGGTAAATACCTGTTGGTCCCAGTACTTGAGAGCCCCCTTGGTGACTGCACAGCAAGCATGGGCCCTGCACATTTCATGGCCGTAGAAGTTCTTACTACGGACCCTACAAAAGTTGTTCCTGCACTCGGGATGCTCCTCCTGTAAAGAAAGAAAAGCATATAAGTATTCGGTGAAATTCTCAGATTTCAGCATACATATTTTTAATAATATTAGCTAGGAAATAGGAAAGACACCTACTTGTGTTTCTTGTCCAGCCCATTTCTATGACCTCCTCCAATATTGAACACTAAATCCTTAACGAATTTTAGGGGAAGATGATATCCTTTGATATAAATTGTCTTCTTAACACAATCTTATAGGTTCAATATTGGGATTAAAATAATGGTTGATAACCATTAAATGGTAGAGAGAATCGCTCTCTTATATGTGATGGTCTCACAATAGGCTGCCCATGAAGCACCTTGTAGGTTGGAAAAAAACTTCTGGGCTATAGCACTGACTGTCGGCGGCATGCCGCCAGTCCTGCCGGGCCTGCCGGCATATGCCGGGCCTGCCGGCACATGCCTGGCCTGCTGGCATATGCCGGCCTATTATGGGCTATTGAAGGCAGATACTGTCTTCAGAGTAATGGGCGGCAGGTCGCCAGCAGCGGCTCTGCCGGCTGGCAGCCAAAGGATCCCTCTATCAAGTAGGACCCGGCAGCAGCCGGCGGCAAATGTCTAGACTTTGGGTGGCCGGCAGCCGGGCAACAACTTAGTTGCCGGCAGCCGGTCATAGTATGTCTACTGTCGTTGGGTCGTCAATCAGCGACACCCATGGCAAGTGGCGGCAGAGCAACTGCCGGCCAACAGACTACTAACATGGCCGCCGGCAGCTACTAGCTACCGGTGGCTGGCCCAGAATATGGAAAGACAGAGAAAAAGAGAGGATGGAAGATGGCAAAGGCTCAGCCTTGCCAGCCTACATCCAGAATGAGGGTTCAAGTGGAAGGGGGAATTATATTCGGTCTTCCACCCAACCATATCCCATCCATATGGGCTAGGGAAGGCAGTCCAAGGGAGGACTGAAGAACACTCTAATGAATTTGAGGGTACCTGCCGGCAGCCGGCTCAGCCGGCGGCAGACAGGGAATCTCAGGCTAATTCTTCAGATTACCCATAGGGTCAAATGTAGAATGACGTCCAGGGAGGGTGATGTCTCATCCAACAAAAAAGAGACATAGGGGAGGGGGTAAGGGTCCTATAAGTAAGGTAATACCCGGAGGCACTACCTAACTTGAAGGATTCTGATCTCATAAAGTAACCTCAAGTAGGGTAAATCATTTCCCCAGGTTGGGTTAGTCAAGTGAGAAAGCGGCACACAGGACACAATCTCGCAAGAGAAGAGAATCTCGTACTAGAGATCTTAGGCAAGGAAGAAATCATTTCTTTGGTCTAAGATCTACCAGCACAGGACTGTCTGCTAGACCAAGGAAGGAGGAATTTTCATACAAAACCTTCACGTATGGTCTAGGGAGGTCTAGCCTCCTGTAAAGACAACTTAACCTGACTTGGGAAATCATTTCACTAAGACAGTAAGATGCCTAACACAGACTTATTACTCTGATATCCCGTTCTAAGCTCAAAAACCAGGTAAAGAGAAAGAAACGAAAAACCCCAGTAAAACTTTGCCAGAACTCAGTTCCCAGCAAAGCTAACTGAGGAGAGCCTAGTCCAGGGGTGGGGAACCTTTTTGTGCATGAAGGCCATCTTACAATTCATCATCCCACATAAAGGCCGCATAGAACATTTTTAAAGTTATCTTATCGCTTGAGTAATTCATTAGTAATCTATTAAAAAGATAGGTTTATAGAGAACGAAAGTATAATATTTCCAAATATCTTTACTCAAGTATGTACTTTTTATATAAGTAATACGTAAATGAATAATATCGAAAAAAGAATTTTCAAACATTTCATATTTGTAAGATGATTTCAAAGTAATAAGTAAATGAATAATATTGAAAGCATGACATTTCAAATTATTTCAATTAAGAGAAGTTTTTTTTTGTATTCAAGGAACAAGTAAAGGAATAATATAAAATGATATCATATAAGCATCGAGAAAGTAAAATTTTTCAAATATTCAATAAACAGTTACCAAGCATGTACATTTTTATACATATTAATGACTTTTTTGAGTTTGCTTCTTTTGAGAAAGCATTTCGATATCAGGCTCTAGCATAGTGGTTCTTAGTCTCAAATGGTCCTCAAAATGCTCGTCTGTCAAATGAGTTCTCAGTGAATTCTTGATTTTCGCCAAGTACGAAAATGTGGATTCACAACAGTATGTTGAAGAAAAACAGAAAATCAATCGTCGTGTATCTACATGAAGACGAGAATAATCAGTGGCGTTTTTCCAAATTTAGACGGGATTTTCTCTCTTGTCAAACACAGACTTCAAGATATTATCCTCAGACATTTCAATAAGCTCCATTTGTAACTCTTCAGGAGCCTCTGATACATCAACTAAGTGAGGTTGAAAATCAAGTTTCAGTGTGATGCTACGCTTTTCAGAATCATTGAATCTTTTATTGTATTCTTCTATATATGTGACTAAAACAGACTCATATTCTTTAAAATGACCATATAAAATCTCAAAGTCACTCATTACTTTCGTAAGCTTAGGAAAGTGTTCTTCAGAAAGTTTTGATTGAGCCAAAAGGGACTTGAAATGCAACAGGTTCTTTCTAAATGCCTGATTTTTTTTTGCCACATACCATATATGCATTATTTTTGCCTTGCAGTGAAATGTTTAACTCAATTTGTTTTAACATCACATCACATACAGTCAATATCGCTGTAATAATTTGTATCTGATAAATAACAATACTTGTTGTTTTCTTTTAAAAAGTCAATAATTTGCCTTCGTAAAGACAAAATTTTAACCAATACTTATCCTTGCGACAACCAGCGTACTTTTGGGTGATATGGCAATTCTACACTAATTACTTGTCATCCATCTTCAGCATGCTTCGAAATTGACGATGCTTTGCGGCATTCCCTCGAATATAGTTAATAATACTTATAATCTTTTGCAAAGTGTCATTTAAAGTTACAGATTTTGCTCAGAGATTTTGCTAGTGTAAAATACAATGAAAAGGAATACGTGTATTTGGTTCTTGGATTTCTTTCTTAAGATGTCCAATAAATCCTTCATTTTTAGCAATCATAACAGGAGCATCATCCATGCACACACTTACCAAATTAGTAAAATTTAGTCCTATTCTATGATATTACTCTTTGAAGTTGTTATAAATATCTATCTCCCTTGTCCTTCCTTTAAGGGTGCCTAAAGCAAGCAATTCTTCATTTAATTGAAAATCAACTGTTATGGCACGAATAAAATACATTACTTGTGCTGAATCAGTGGAATCTGTTGATTCATCCAAACCTACTGAGTAATATATATTCTCTTTTTCTATTACATTTTTCAATTGTTCTGTTACATTACATGACAATTCATGCTGTCGATTTGTATTAGTCCTTCTTGAAATGAGTTCTGCATCGCTAAATGGCTTACCTTCTTTTCCAAGCAAATATGCAACTGTATAGCTTGCTTCTGTCGTAGCATTCCCTTGATGTAACATAGACTGGAAAAATTGTCTTTGCTTCTGTTTTCCATCTTTCAGTTTCTGCATTGCTATCTTCCGAGGGTCACCCTGTAATTTGGTATATTTAATGTCTTCATGAAGAGCATAGTGTTGCTGTGTATTGAATTTTTTAACCGTTACAATTTCAGTATCACAAAGCAAGCAAGACGTTTTGCCTGAAGTATTCACTAAAAAATATTGCAGTGCCCATTCTTCATTAAAGATCCTATTTTCTTCTTCAAAGTCCGTTTGAACTTTTTTTTGACATGATTATGGGTCAAAGAGAAATGTATTTATTCTGAAAAGGCATAAAAAAGGTTAATAATGAATTAGGCCAGCTGCACACTGACCCAGACAAAACAATCTTGGAAAACATCAATAAATTTGCATCCACTACTATGTTATGTTATTATTATAACAACAACAATAATAATATAGATTAGTTATATTTTTTTCTATGATTAGTATTATTATTTTTCTATGATTAGTATTATTATTTTTCTATGATTAGTATTATTATGTATCATCAAGAAATTGCTGCTGAATCAATATCAAATATCGACTGTTTCCATTCTTGCAAAATGGCAATTGCTAAATTCATGGCCAAGATTCCAAGAACATGGTTTAGCAATTCGATTGATTGTGTCTTATTTTAAGACAGTTTCGTCTGGAAGAGTGTACAGCCGGTCTAACATTTTAACAAGAATGCAATAACGGTATCTCTAATTTTGTCATAACGATTAAAAGCACGTCTGTAAAATCAATGCACGCAGTTGCAAATGTACAATTTCTAATAAGGGTATAACTAAGTCTTACAAAACAAGTCTATATGAAGTACGACATGACAACACAATTACTGAGTAGAGTACGTTGTTACTCTGGCTTACTCAGACCAGTGACCATAGTGAGGAGGCGGATGAGACAGGAACTCTTCCTGTATCATACACGAAATAACTCATTTCCACTAGGCTAGTGAAGCGTACACGGAAACATTGCCTTTATATATTGTAACTAGTTGCTTTAAGTTTAGATTCACTTAAATTGAAGAAAAATGCTACCAATCTCTTGGAGCTACATCACTATACACAGATAACTTTCCTTTTGTACACACACACACACACACACACACACACACACACACACACACATATATATATATATATATATATATATATATATATATATATATATATATATATATATATATATATATATATGTGTGTGTGTGTGTGTGTGTGTGTGCACGCGCGCACGTGCCTGCATAAAGGTTTTAGACAAAATGTTCAATGTAAAAAGAAATATATATATATATATATATATATATATATATATATATATATATATATATATATATATATATATATATGTGTGTGTGTGTGTGTGTGTGTGTGGGTGTGTGTGTGTGTGTGTGTGCACTCGCATGCCTGCATAAAGATTTTAGACAAAATGTTCGATGTAAAAAGAAATATATATATATATATATATATATATATATATATATATATATATATATATATATATATATATATATATATATTTATAGACTATGTATATATATCAAAATGCCATAGAAGGACGCACCTGGTGGTCCAGAAGGCCGCATGTGGCCGTAAGGCCGCAGGTTCCCCATCCCTGGCCTAGTCTAATCAGAGGGAAGGGGGATTGCTCTTAAATCTCGCCAGGTGATTAGTAACGACTTAAAAGGTATAGGAGGTGTCAGTCTCCCCTTAAAAAACAATACAGGAGCAATGGGGACATGTATGAAAGTATACTAAAGCCCCTAGGCTAGTAGCCTAGGAGCATTGAGAATCGTTCACCGAAACTCTCTTGTATACTATCTTGGAAGAGGAAAATTTTATGCAGTAATATGTTAATTGTATAAAATATTGCCTGAGCTTCAACAAAACTTTACCAGGAAGGTTATATCATGCATGAAGTGTGTAGGTGCCTAGGCTAGGAAGCCTAGCACTCGTGAGGCTCGATCGTAAATAGCCAAATCCATGACAACAATGACATAATAAAAAATCCCTAGCTAAGTTTCTAAATAGCTAAAGTTATTAAAGCAAATAATACCAGGAAAGTCGTTCTGGCTAACTAAATGCACAAGAAAGAACGACCGTGTCCATGACGCCATCCGGCTGGCAACAGCTCTTGTTACGTTAATTACGATCTCAATCGAAAAGCAAAACTGGCAAGAACTTACATTTACACAATTCAAAGTTATTACTTAACTTTCCAGAAGCAGTTGAGGCTGGTGAAGACATCATTGCAACAAATAAACTCCAAAATAGCAAGAGATAACACGGGATAACACCGGTCAACAAAGCTACAGCAGAAAGAATGGCTTGGTGGCGCCGCGCGGTGGGGATTTGACGCACTATTTACAGTACGGTAGGAGCGTCGCCTTTTTAACGACTCTCCTATATTCTTGCCACTTTTCCCCTCGAAGCGAAAGCGCTATTAGGGGTGTAGATAGCTATGAGACGTGTCAAGAATACGTCCTCTGATATTACGCGATATCCCTTTTTAAATTTTAAGGGATATTCGCTCCAGGAGTTAGAATTCTGGATACCTTTAGTAAATTCTCTGGGATATATCACTTTAGTCAAATATACCTAGAAAGCTACTAATGAAGGAACTTCCATCAGGACGACATGGCCTAAGCCCAAAAATAAATCTAATCTCTATCTGTAGACTTTGAATATTCATTCTCCCTCCAAAGTTTTTAAATTTCTGCCTAATGACGATTGTAACGTTTTATTCCTTTTTTCGTTCTCTCTTTTTATTTCTGGAATTATACGAGAATAAGGATTAATTATATGAAGTTTAGTATATATTAGAGAGAATTAAACTATTTTCAGAAAAAAAAAACAAATTAGGGTAGGCTAGAATGACGTAGATAGCCCAAGAGGCTCATGGTATACATAGTGTGAGTTCTTTCAAAAAGATTACATTTTGAGGTGCAGACAATCGGTTGCTTTCGAGGCCAGTCTCTCTCTCTCTCTCTCTCTCTCTCTCTCTCTCTCTCTCTCTCTCTCTCTCTCTCTCTCTCTCTCTCTCTCTCTCTCTAAAATCAGTGCCGAGGTAACGGATACAAACTAGAAATGAAAAGATACAAATCCACTCATTGTAGTAGTTTCTTTACATTTGATATAGAAGGAATTGACACGGTAAACGAATTCAAGATAAAGCTAGACAAGATCATAGAAACTTTGTAGATACTAAAACTAATTAGCTCTATCCAAAAGCAAATGGAATGTCCATGGAGACATCCCAAATACTTTCTAACTCCTTGTAACCGTGTAATGCGTTTTGTAGTCCAGGCAGAAGAATAAGAATTTATGTTTAAGGTTAGAATGCTGTACAGGTTATTATGAAAAGAAGAAAAAAAAACGCAATACTAAGATTTTTATTTTCGAGGGAAATTTCCTACGCTTGCAGAAATGAAAAGATGTACACTAAAAGTGCAGTTGTGATGATTGTTTATCCAAGCCATGGGCTGACTTTTATCGCTGTTACAGCAGGATACAATTTAGAATGATGGTAAATCATATTAAGAATTTTTATAATGGAAGAACCTGACTCATTCCAAAATACCTTTATGGCCGGTGTGAGGCTCATACCCACCCATATATATATATATATATATATATATATATATATATATATATATATATATATATATATATATATATATGTATGTATATATATATATATATATATATATATATATATATATATATATATATATATATAATTGTCCCGGGTCTGGACACCGTAAATATATTATATGGCCACGGGTTTGGGGACCAAAAATATATATCATATATTATGGCTGGCACATTACACAACCTCCCGAGTTCCACTTCAATAATACCCGACCTCTGAGAAAATTATATAACCCCCAGACGGCAATGTATAAAAACACTGAATATCCAAAGGTCTCTTACGTATACTCCAAATATTTAGAACTATTCAAAACACCCTCTTACTTCAATTCTTTAACAGGAATATGAGAGTTCTGTGAGAAACGCTAGTGATCGAAATAATACCCTCTTTACAAAAATAGATATATTATATAAAAACTACATCACTTTGAAAGAATTTACACCAACAAAAAATCACTTGAATTATTAGATATGAACGAAACTTACACTAAGACAAGAAAATATTACACTCTTAAAATTATATGATCACTTGTTTCACTTGAAATTAAATGTTACACAAATCTTTAATATTGATAATTAATGAAAATAGGTAATCTTAACAATCTAATGATTAAACTCTTACTGAAATTCACATAAAAGTAACTGACAAACTTACAAGTTTTTAGCTCACACAAAGGTTCCGACCACATAGCATTACAAATACACTTCACGTTTTTACTAAGATTTATATAATACTGGCCCGTACAATTACCCAAAAATTCGAAATCACCTTTAAAGTTATTTGAACACACTACAGATGATATATGTTAGGTATAAACTTAACCACTTTGGTTAGGACACACACTCAAGGCACTTGAGAGAGAGATTTAAACTTGTCTCTTACAAATGGAAAGGCTGCATCTCTTCTGCTGCTATGCATCCCTGGGTGCTCATATAAATTGACTTAAAAAATTCTTGATCCTTTTAGGTCAGGGAGTCTAGAAGCTTAGGGGCCATGCCTTACAGTGCAAGGCTTCCAACGATCAGGTCTCAGATGCATACTAAAGAACCAGGGAGACGACTCTCTCTCAGCAACTCCGCCCACCCCTGTTCTCGTAACAATAAAAAAAAGATAAAACTAAGACTGGGATTTTTGAGAACCTTCAAAGCATGTGGAAATATAACACTTGTGTAATTTCTCATATAGTCAGGGGATACAAGCAAAGTACTGAGAAAAAATATTGGTAATCAAAGTAATACACACTTTACAAAAATAATTATATTGTATAAAAGGTTACAACATTTCAATAGAATTAACACCAAAAATAAATCACTTGAAATTTAAATCAGAACTAGACCTGTGACTAAGACAAAAATAAAGACACTCTATAGAAGTTATACAATCACTGGTTTCGTGAGAACTTAATTTACAAAAAAAAATTTAATTATGACAATTTACGAAAAAGTTGACACTTTAACGCTATTGAAAAAAAAATCAAATTTACACTTATATATTCTTAACCAATACTCTTATGTCCTTTGGCTCACACAAGTTTACCGAACAGGTAAGCAAAATGAATACACTTAAGGGGACCGTCTGCTATGGTGTTTTTACATAACAACTTTCAGCAATCGAAAATCGGTTTATTGTTTCTATGTATGCATAAACATATAGTACATGCTTTCCAGAAGTTCCAGCCAATTATTTTTACAAATAATGAAGATACAGTATAGCAGTCTCCAAATGATGATGTTATCCTTTTGCGTTATCTGCTTGGCTGACTTTGACATAATCATATTTGTGTGTTTATTTTTGCATGTATATATATATATATATATATATATATATATATATATATATATATATATATATATATATATATATATGTGTGTGTGTGTGTGTGTGTGTGTGTGTGTGTTTGTGTATATATATAAATAAATTTTTTTCACTTACGTTTTGAAATTTCGTGTGTCTGGCAGAAATGGAAGGCATTGGTAGTGGGAAGGTGAATGAAATCTATGAGGTACGAGAACAGCAGCCAGAGTTTCCAAAGACGTATAAACTCTATAATGCATGTGTTTGTTTACTTGTATTTCATATGTACATTTTGTTTTCATAACGTCCTCGGGAACTTTATAGCAAGGCCAATGTTACCTACGGTCATTGAAAGAGCAGAAAATAAGCAGAGAGCAAGAAAAAAGAACCAAGAAGAGAAGAAAGTATGAAAAAGAGTAAAAAACTAGAACATTCTAGCTAAAACTCTGGCAACAATGAGAGGCTGCTTGCAACTTATGACACACTTATGCCAAGTATATTAGAAACTTAGGGTTTAGATACCTCGTTTATGGTGCGTTTATGTATTAATAAACAAGAAAATCACTAAATAAGGTTATCATAATAATGTTATCATAATTTTTCTAAAAAAAAGAAGTGAAAATATTTTGCAAACCTTTGGGAGCTCATAACTCAAAAACATACTTGTTCACACTTAAGTACATTTTTGTCACTTATTTATTGTTCGATTTTAAAGAGAAAAATATAATTGAAAAGAGGAAATAAAAACCCAGAGTATTGTGTATCAGAATTTTTATTTTCCCTTTCCTTTTTTTCATGAATATTTCATGTCTAGACGAAGAAATATAAAAAAAATAATAATTAAAATAAAGGGAAAAAAGTCACAGAAATATTTGATTTATAAAGAAAGTTTTGATTGTATGATTTTCAAAATAATTGGTGTCATGTTAGCGGAGAAAAATGTCCCTGAAATTCTTTTTAAAATCATGATTTTTGCTAATATATCAAAAAGTTTTTGATCAAATGACAAAATTTGCATATGATGAAAGTATTATATATGTCTAAAACATATATATAAATTGTGTATTTTTGATACTTAAAAAAAAAATCATGGCATGGTGGACGGTCCCCGTAACTCTTCAACCTGAATCTCACAGGGCCAGTTACAAAAACTTTATAACATAAATTCACGGATATTAACACACTTCACTTGAATTAACATCCAATAGTATCACCAGCGTTTGAAAAACACTATACACAATATATTAGGATAGGAATAATTTTTCCTGTTTGAGAGGACACATCATGCACACTTGAGAGGAGAGAGGGCTTGCAAACGTTGGGTCTTTCGAATAAATAGGCTGGGTCTCGTCTGCTTCCTATGCATCAAAATGACCGAATCTCCAGTAAGGAACTGTTCCATCAACGCGTGTACACCTCGTGTCACCACACTATGATTAGATCTTGTGTCTCGCAATATCTTGACCGGGATCTGCTCGCTCCCCTCCAGAGCGACTAACATACCTTAAAAAATATATGGCTTTAAGGCATCCAAGCTGTTTTGGGTTGTCCTGTTCGTCATGTGAACGTTAGTTAGCTTATTTTTCCTTATCGACCTTTCCCGTTTGATTCTTCGTCTTCGCATTCTGTGAAGTCGAAATACCCTTAACCCCTTGAGTGACTTCTTTCAGTTGGTTTGACAAACATTCCTTGCTGATGTGGCCTTTCTTGCTACACTTATAATAGACGATATTAATCTTTTGCCCGTCTATTACGATACATGAAGGAGGATGATTCAACAACTGCTGTTGTGCTAATATTAAATTCTGCTTTGGAATAGTACCAATGGGACTTGCGCTGTACCTATTGAACCAGTTCCCGTAGTTATTACTGAACTGGTTTCAATGGCTCGGCGAATACTTGACACTTGGTTGAAACTTCATAACCGAAGAGGGTTTACGACCGATAATACTATAATCTGCACTAAGGAAAGTGGCTTTATCAAGTTTCTTCATCTCTCTCTCTCTCTCTCTCTCTCTCTCTCTCTCTCTCTCTCTCTCTCTCTCTCTCAAGTACGTTAGAATATGTTCAGGAATTCATCATGAATTTGTACCAGCACTATTAGTTATTCTAAATAAGCCATCTCTCTCACTTTAGCAACCTCCATCCATCTCTTAAAACATTGTCGTACTTTATAAGTGAAATCCAGGAAAATCATTTTCTCATCCTTTCGAAAACTTCGGAATCTTTCATTATGATATTCATGGGTTATATGACACACTTGCAACATGCTCCTCTTAACTTTTTGATACTCCTTCTTCTGGTCTTAAAACAAAACAAGATATGCATTGCACCCTTTTCTAATAAGGACACTCTGCAATAACACAGGCCATTTATCTCCAGGCCATTCCATCGTCGACATGACTGTTTCAAAATTATCAAAGAATTTGTCGGGAACTTATGTAAATTTCAGAATTAATCTCTGTGCGTTCGTCACATAAAACACAGGATCCTTCATAGCAGGGGTCATCTTTGTTGAACTTGCTGTACTTGCTGAACTTGCACAAGCATTCAACATTTCCAACTCCCTCGCTTGTCATGTAATTTCTCTCGCCTCTTCACTCACTATTTCTTATGGTTCTCCCTCTTTTTCTTCTCACCATTCAATTTTTCTTGCTTCTCTCTCTCTCTTTCCGCCCATCTCACTTCTATTTCCCTCGTATATCTTGCAATTTCTCTTGCTTCTTCTCTCTCTTTTTCTACCCGTTCTCTCTCTTCTGCCCTCCTCTTCAGCTTAACCAAATTCTCATCCGCTGCAATTCCTTGAATCTCAGCCTCTAAATTTCTTCCTACTTTCATTCCTTCCATTCCTAGATGAACTGATACTTACTTCGCTACAAATTCTGCTTCAGCCTTCAGACGTTTGCGAGCTGCTATAATATCTTCTTTTGACAACTTTCCTGAGTTTATCAACGCTTCTAAGGCTAGACACTTCAATTGGGCTTTAAATTTTCCACCATTTGCATGGCAATTTCATGCAATTAACATAGAGAGCCAATGATCTTTAGTTACATTAGCTCCCGGTAGTTCCCGAACTCTTCTACATTCAACTGTGCCATACTGTACTTACCAAAAATTATACCTCTCCAAATATATATTTCAACAATACACTGAATCCTAGCAACACTAAACTGTTCCAAACTTTAATAAAAACACGGTCCTTTTATCACCAAAATTTAAACAGACTTGCTGGATGGCTATGTCTGAGCACCAAAAATTTGTAAATTACGGCTAGCAAATTACGTAAATTCCCGAGCTCCGAAACTCCCTCATTTTACTCTACATAAGTCTGATACATACTAGACATACCACCGAGTCCAGGAAAATCACGCAACTCCTAGACAGTGATACATTTGAACGCCGAATAACCAAAGGTCTCTTTACATAATTCAAATCAAAACTAGATGATTACTTTACGAAAACTATTCTAAAACCAACTTCTTACTTCAGTTTATAGTGAGGGGATATGAGTAAAGTACTGAGAAAAAAAAATTGGCGATCAAAATAATACACACTCTAGGAAAATAAATATATTCTATAAAAAGTTACAATAATTCAAAGGAATTATCACCAAAAATAAATCACTCAAAATTTAAATCATAACTAAACCTGACACTAGGACAAAAAGAAAGACACTATAATAATTTTACAGTAACTTGTTTCCCTAGAAATTATTTTACCAAAAAAATATGTATTTTTGATAATTGATAAAAAAGTTGGCACTTGAACACTATAAAGAAAAAAATTCAAATTTACACTTACATACAGCAAACTTAACCGATGATCTTACGTCCCTTAGCTCACAGAAGATTACCAAACAGTTAAGCAAAATAAATACACTTCAATCTTTAACCTAAATCTCGCAGGACCAGTTACAAAAACTTTATGATATAGATTCACTGTCATTAAAACACACTACACTTGAATTAATACCCAATAGTATCACCAATGTATGAACAACACTATACACAATATTTGTTATATGTTGGATAAGAATAATTTTTTCACGGTTGATAAGACACACCATGCACACTTGAGAGGCGAGAGGGCTAGTGAACGCTGGGTCTATGAAATGGATACGCTGAGTCTGCTCTGCTTACTATGCATTGCTAGGTCCTATATATATTAGGTTATTATATCTAAAAATTTCTAGTAAATCATTCTCGTGGCGGGGGTGGGGGCGGGCTTATATCTAGCGGTGTAATATTATCGACTTATTAATTTGAAGAAAGGTACTAAAGTTGCTTGCGATGCCACTCTCTCAGGTAACTAGACCCACTTTTCTCATGAAACATAAAAAAAAATAATAAACTTAATTTAGAATTTTCCCAACTTTTCTAACCACGTGGGAACATAATAATGACAAAATGATAATACCTCATGTGTGTCATACGGCATACCTACAAATTACATAAGACTTTGTAACAAAACTACATGAAATGAAAAGTTAAGTGTTTGAAATAACGAAATTTCCATAAGCAAAACTAAATGAAAATACAATTAAATGAATAACGAATGTCGTATGTAACTAACATACATTTCTTGATTCTACGTGAGTGAAACTCACCTTACGAGCCGGATATACGTCCCTTAAACACAAAAATGAAATACGTTAATGAAATATTCTACTCTCATGAAGACCATCTTTGTAGGAATATATATATATATATATATATATATATATATATATATATATATATATATATATATATATATATATATATATATATATATATATATATATATATATATATATATATACATTACTCAAAGTGGACAGGGAAATAGGCAGTTCTAAAATTCCATTTTTTATATATCCCGACGTTTCGTAATCGTCATTATCACATCTTCCAGGGCTACAAATAAGAAGTACATTTATAACATTAAGAAACAGTAATAAAAAATATATAAATATAAAAAGTAAGAATTAGTAAAAAACACTAAAAATTCAAGTAAAAATATGCATAAAACAGAAGTGGAACCAACCTCGCAGAAGTACAAACAAAAACTGAATGGCATCAACAATTACAGAACAAAACAAAGAAAGTTAGGACAAGTACAATTGAGTGGAGGAAGCTTGGGTGTTTAACGACGGAACCAGGGTTTTAATCAAAATTAACTCCAGAATAGGCAAGTCGTGGTAATTAGATACCTGTCCTATAATGCTAAAATCTTTATTGTCAATATTTATTTTGCACATTTTAGTATGATTGCGAATATTTGAATGTTCTGGGTTGGATATTCTGCAACCTGATCGAAAACTAACACCTCTATGAGAGTCAATTCTGACCTTCAACAACTTCTTGGTAGATCCTACGTAGGTCCCAGAGTTACACTTTGGGCAAATATATCGATACACTACACCAGAGGACATCAAAGGACTCAATCGATCCTTAAAGTGAAAAACCAAGCCAACTGTGAGAGGATTCTTGGGAATTAAGTTTACTACAACAGCTTGTAGTAAACTTAATTCCCAAGAATCCTCTCACAGATGGCTCGTAGGATCTACCAAGAAGTTGTTGAAGGTCAGAATTGACTATCATAGAGGTGTTAGTTTTCGAACAGGTTGCAGAATATCCAACCCAGAACATTCAAATATTCGCAATCATACTAAAATGGGCAAAATAAATATTGACTATAAAGATTTTAGCATTATAGGACAGGTATCTAATTACCATGACTTGCCTATTCTGGAGTTAATTTTGATTAAAACACTGGTTCCTTCGTTAAACACCCAAGCTTCCTCCACTCAATTGTACTTGTCCTAACTTTCTTTGTTTTGTTCTGTAATTGTTGATGCCATTCAGTTTTTATTTTCGCTTCTGCGAGGTTGGTTCCACTTCTGTTTTATGCATATTTTTACTTGAATTTTTAGTGTTTTTTAACAAATTCTTACTTTTTATATTTATATATCTTTTATTACTGTTTCTTAATGTTATAAATGTACTTCTTATTTGTAGCCCTGGAAGATGTGATAATGACGATCACGAAACGTCGGGATATATAATTAATGGAATTTTAGAACTGCCTATTTCCCTATCCACTTTGAGTAATGTAAATTACTGGCTGCCGCCACTTTCTCTGATATATATATATATATATATATATATATATATATATGTATATATATATATATATATATATATATATATATATATATATATATATATACATATATATATATATATATATATATATATATATATAGGTATATATATATATATATATATATATATATATATATATATATATATATATACATACACGCACATATGTAGATATATATATATATATATATATATATATATATATATATATATATATATATATATATATACATATACATACACACATAGGTAGATATATATATATATATATATATATATATATATATATATATATATATATCTATATATCTATATATATATATATATATATATATATATATATATATATATATATATATATATATATATATATATATATATATATATATATATATATATATATATATAGATATATAGATATATATATATATATATATATATATATATATATATATATATATATATATATATATATATATATATATATATATTGTAACTTAGTTGTCATTAATTTCTGAATTATTTAAGTTTTTAGACTTTTAATGTTAAGTATAGAAGTGTTGTATTCTTTCTTTATTAGCTTTTTGTCTCCTCACCGGTGGTTATCTTGGTGTTTATTATTGGCTAACGACTATTTTATATTTTCAAGTTGTGTTGGTTACGTGGCAGCTCTCCCTCATTATCCGAGGTATGGAGGTTTTCGCTTGGAGGAGTTGGCCTCAGTGTGTTTCTGAGCCTCCAACCTTGAAGGGCACGATAATTGCTGCTGGATTTATATTATTCATCGCCATTGCAGAGCTGCGTTGTGAAGCTGTTTTGCTTTCCCAGGATATCCTCGCTCTGCATTAAGGATTTTTATCCTATATATATAGTGTACTGCCCTTGGTTCAGTAAAAGCCAAGGGGACCTCTCTGCCCCAAGGTAAAGATTTTGATCGTTATATTTGTGTGTCGGGCCCACGACCTGTACTCCTGGGCGTTCTGCATTATTGAAGCATTCAACACCATTGTCTTGGATCCTTGTTTTTTGCCACCTGGAATAATCCTCCAGCTGGAGAGTTTATTGTCCTCTTTGAGGAGGCCCCTAGAAGTGTATGAGGAATTTGTTAGGGATATTTAGTGTGTATTTGTTAGGATATTCTTACTTTTCGTTTGCGTCCTCCTTTCTGGACCCTCTTCCCTTTTTGTATGCTTGTGTTGATGACCTTTCTTTAATTGTGTAATTGTTTTCTTTTACAGGGAGTTTAAGAGTGAGTGTTTATCATTAATTACTGTATTGTTGAGGTTCAGGTGTTATTTCTGTCTGAAACTTGTGTATTAAAATTAAGTATATTTTTGTGGTATTTTCTTTGTCCCCTTGAATTGACTTTGCACTCTTATTGAACTTGTATACTATTCCACCTTTTGTGGACTTAGTATGGTACTTAAGTGAATACTGTTTGATAAGTTTAGTGTTTTTGTGTGGTGGTCAAGCCAGCCATCACAAAAAGGCGACCGTGACAGGATCTTTTCGTTCCTAAGTATTCACCGGTGTATGTGCAAAGTAAATTCTTGGGGTTGTTTTTCAGGCAGCATATTTTCACCTCCTTGTGGTTTTTTTTTTTTTTTTGTAGATTTAGTATTGTATGAATAATAGTGGTCATCATGGTTAATGTACTAGACCTCCTTAGCGGAGAGGGGTGGCAAGAAAGGCTTGCAGAGTTGAATAGGGAAGATTTGGAAATTGTAGCAGAACATTTTGAATTGGAATATGATGTGTCAATAAGAAAGGGTGTATTGCTATTGCAAATTTATGAATGTGTTAAAACTGTAAAGGCTGGTGGGGAACAAGTGAAACCTGATAAAGCGCTGTTGTCTGTAGAAATTTTGGATAGGCAAATTGCTCTGAGGCAGATGGAGTTTGATATAGAAAAGTTTAAGGCGGAGGAAAGAGAAAAGGAGAGGCAGCATGAGATTGCCATGAAAAACTCAGGTTCCTCTTCTTCCTCTCCCCCTTCCCCAAATAGGTCAGTAACGCCTGCTATTAATTTAGCGCAGGCTCTCAAATTTGTGCCTAAATTAGAGGAAGACAATATTGCAGAGTTTTTTGTATCATTTGAGAGGATTGCAGCAAGGTTGGAGTGGCCCCAAGAGTATTGGACCACTCTTATACAAAGTAATTTGATTGGAAGAGCTCAGAGGGTGTATGTAACTCTGGAGGAGGATCTGTCATCAGATTATGAGTGTGTGAAGGCTATCGTCTTGAAGGCCTATGAGTTAGTCCCTGAAGCCTATAGGCAACGCTTCAGGAACTTAGAAAAAAGTAGGGAGCAAACTTTTATTGAATTCGCAAGATCGAAGGAACAATATGCTAGTGATTGGTTCAAATCCAAGGAAGTGGTAAATTTTGAGAAATTGAAGGAGTTAATGTTGGTGGAGGAGTTCAAGAGGTGTGTTCCGGATAAACTGAAGGTTCACCTCGAAGAGTTAAAACTAGAGACCATTCAGGAGGTAGCCATCGCTAGTGATGAGTATTATTTGTCTCATAAGAGTGAGTTAGGGGGAGTAACAAAAATGGTGAAGTCCGGATGGGGTAAAGTAGGTAGGAATAATAATTCTAACAATAATAGTAATTCTAACAATAATAATAATAATAATAATGCAGGGATGTTTACTAGAAATAATTATAGAGGTAATGATCAGGGCAATGCCAATACTAATATTAATTTTTCTCCTAACAGGAATAATAGACCTAAGATATATAATCCCGAGAAATTGAAAACATTGACGTGCTTCTTTTGCAATAAGAAGGGGCACGTAAAGAGCATGTGTTATGCGTTTAGAAACTCACAAAATGCTAATGTTAGGCCAGTGATGGGTGTGGAAGAGAGAGAGAGAGAACCTACCCCAACAACATCTGCTGATCAATGACTACCTGGTTGTTTTGACAGATATTTGTCCTTCGGTAGTGTCTCTTTCGCCAATTCGTCTGAGAAAAGACGTGTGCGTATTTTGCGTGATACCGGTGCAGCTCAGTCTTTGATATTAAGGGAGGCATTACCTTGCAATTTTGTATCAAAAAGTGGGGAATTTGTGCTATTGGCTGGTTTTCCTGATACGGTAAAATCGTATGCCATGGAAAATTTTAATTTAATCTGCCCTTCCTTTGCAGGGAATTTGATATTGGCCATGGTTGATAAATTTCCGGTTAAAAATGTTGATGTTGTGATAGGGAATGATGTTGCTCTGAAGAATAATACTTGTCCCATACTGATAATCCCTGATAGTGAAGTAGCAGCAGTTACTCGTTCTAGTGCTAAAGTTGTTGACGCTGCAGAGTCAACAATTGATCTAGATTTAAGTAGTTTAGAACGTAGTGATAGCGTAGTTGTAGATCTTGGGATTTTGAAGGACAAACTGAATTGGACTATTGAAGAGCTAATCAAAGCTCAGAAAAAGGATTTCAGGGATCTCCCTATTGAGTCAGGTGAGGTGACTGATATAACCGGTCCCAAATTTAAAATAATTAATAATATTTTATATAGGTTGACTAGGCCTATGGAGGCTGATAACTTTGATTATGAAATTTTGAAACAGATAATGGTTCCATTTGTTTACAGGAATGAGTTGATATCATTGGCGCATGAAAGTGGTTTGGCCAGACATTTTGGCATTCATAAGACATCTGGCAAGTTGTTAATGAATTATTATTAGCCGAAGTTGAAGGCGGACGTAAAGAAGTTTGTCAATAGCTGTGATGTTTGTCAGAAGGTCGGTAAACCTAATCAGCTTATTCCAAAAGCGCCTCTATGTCCTATTCCAGTGGTTTCCGAACCTTTCACGGAGGTCATTATTGATATTGTTGGACCATTACCAAGGACTCGTAGTGGAAATGAATATATTTTGACTATCATGGATAGGATGTCTCGATATCCCGAGGCAATACCACTACGTACGATAAAAAGTGTTAAAATTGTAGATGTACTAATTGGCTTTTTTACCAGGTTTGGGATGCCTAAAATTATTCAATCGGATTGTGGTTCTAATTTTGTTAGCAGGTATTTCAGAGATAAAATGGCAGAGTTAAATATAAAACATGTGACCTCTTCTCCATATCATCCAGAAAGTCAGGGAGCTGTGGAGAGATTTCATCAAACCCTGAAATCGATGGTAAAGAAATATTGTTTGATTAATGGTTCTGAATGGGATAAGGAATTACCTTATTTGTTGTTCGCTTTTCGTTCTGTCCTAAGTCAGTCTTTAGGTTTTTAGCCT
Source organism: Palaemon carinicauda (assembly GCF_036898095.1). Taxonomy (NCBI): domain Eukaryota; kingdom Metazoa; phylum Arthropoda; class Malacostraca; order Decapoda; family Palaemonidae; genus Palaemon; species Palaemon carinicauda. The sequence goes on from NC_090759.1 coordinate 42,412,684, forward strand.
TTCAGCCTTGTGTTTGGCCATTGTGTTCGAGGTCCTCTTGATGTTGTTCGGGAGTCCTGGGAGGGAGACGTCCCTGAGATCAATTTATTAGATTATGTGTCTAATCTAGGTGATAAGTTAACGAAGGCTTGGAAATTTGCAGGTGAAAATATATTGTGTAGCCAAAAAAGAATGAAGTACTTTTTTGACAGGTCTAAAGCACGTGACTTTGTGGTAGGCGACAAAGTTTTGGTTTTGTTACCCATTCCTGGAAATCCATTGAAAGCATCTTTTTCAGGTCCTTGGAAAATTCTGAAAAAAATTAGTGAAGTTAATTATTTAGTAGAGACTCCCGAGAGAAGGAAACCTTTTCAGCTTTGTCACATAAATATGTTGAAGGCTTATGTAGAACGGGAGAAAGTCATTCCCGTGGCAACCATAGGGAATGCTGTACTTTCCGAGAACGATAAACTTTTTTCTTTTTCAGAGGGTGAAAGTATTGATGATAATTGTTTTAATGGAAGTGAATGGCTTTCAGATAATAAGAATTCTTTGAAACATTTTTCTGGTATGGTTTCTCATTTAAGTAATGAAGAACAAAAGTCTTTAAAGAAATTGGTATTTAATTATAAGGAATTATTTTCGGATGTACCGGGAAGGACTAATGTCCTTGAACATGACGTGTACGTAGGTAGTGCCACTCCTGTGAAACGAGCGCCTTACAGGTTGAATCCCTTTAAAAAGGTGGTTGTAGCGAGGGAAGTTGATTATATGCTAAAACATGACCTAATTGAACCTAGTCAAAGTCCTTGGTCATCACCTATTGTTTTGGTAAAGAAACCCGACGGTAATTTCAGATTATGTTTTGATTACCGTAAATTGAATGAAGTGTCTAAGTCTGATTGTTACCCATTACCACGAATTGAGGATTGTATTGATCGTATGGGTAAGGCCAAGTACATTAGTAAATTCGATTTGCTGAAAGGTTATTGGCAGGTTCCTCTTTCGAAGCGGGCAAGGGCCCTGTCTGCTTTCGTAACACCCCAGGGACTGTTTCAATGTAAAGTGATGCCGTTTGGTATGAAGAAAGCGGCTGCCACCTTTCAGAGGTTAATGAATACTTTAGTCTATGGTTTAGAGGGGTGTGTAGTTTATATTGATGATATTGTTATTTATAGTAATGATTGGGAAACTCATTTGAAACGTATTAGGGCACTATTTGAGGTTTTGAAGAAAGCAGGTTTAGTAATTAATTTAAAGAAAAGTGAATTCGCAAAGGCGAGGGTCGTATATTTGGGTCATGAAGTTGGTAATAGTAAAGTTGCTCCTAAGCAAGCAAATATCGAATGTATTGAAAAAATGTTAATCCCTAAGTGCAGGAGGTATGTCAGAAGATTCCTTGGGTTGGGTGGGTACTACCGAAGGTTTGTTAGAAATTTTTCTGACATCGCCGATCCTTTGACTAATCTCTTAAGAAAGAAGGTAGCTTTTGTCTGGACTGATGAAACACAAAGGGCTTTTGATAATTTAAAAAGAGTATTAATTAATTTCCCTGTCTTAAGAGCTCCTGATTTTGACCTTCCTTTTTCTCTTGCCACGGATGCAAGTGACGTTGGTGTAGGAGCGGTGTTGTTGCAGAATGACGAGCAGGGAGTTTCTCATCCTGTCGCATTCTTTTAAAAAAAATTGTCCTCCGCCCAACGTAGGTATTCCACTGTGGAGACAGAGACTCTTGCTTTAGTATTTGCTATTAACCATTTTCAGGTTTATCTTTCCTCCTCAGATACACCTATTAAGGTCTTGACGGATCATAATCCCCTGACCTTCATCAGCAGATACAAGAATAAAAATCAAAGATTGATGAGGTGGAGTCTCATGCTGCAAGAGTAGAATTTAGAATTTTCCCACATCCCAGGAAAAGATAACATTGTTGCCGATTTTCTCTCTCGCAGCGTTGAATATTAGTTGATTGACAGAGGGCTATGCAGTTATTAAAGGTAGTATCTGTATCGTTCTAATTATGGTGTGTGTGCTGTTGAAGTGGGCACGTAGTGAGTAGAAGCAAATGTATATTTAAAATTTATTAATCATGGTTTGTTTACAGAAGACTATAATGTTTTGGGTATAGTATATGGGATCTGTAAGGTTAAAAGGTGAGAGTGATCACTGGTACTTTCTAATGATTGATTAATTAGAAGGGTCATGGGCTCACGGGTCTGTAGCACAGCACAGCCGTTTTTTAGGCGCTACAGGCTGGTGTATGAGTGGTACCCTAGACAGAGTTAAGGTTAATCTACTAAGGTTTAGAGGTGTCAGGTACGATAAGGTTTATAATAAGCTAAGAAAAGAGATAGGCACTAATCTGGTATTCTGTATTTTCAGGCTAATAATTACGCTTCATCGATTTTGTTTGTTTGTTTGCGCAGGGGAGTCTTGTGGTGGTCTTCTCTGTGTCGTTCGGTGTGTGTGTATGTATTGGACACTATGGTGATAAGTGTGATATATAACACTGAAATAGACAGTGGTTTTTGTGATCAACATTTATTGCTAGTAGTGATGTGTATCCCTGAAAATGAACAGTGTATTGATAGTGGAAAAGGTTATAGCCTTTGGACTATATATACAGAATCCGGTTGTTAGTGCAATGACTCTTTATTAAGTTTATTA
>NC_090759.1:42424049-42429049 GCF_036898095.1 Palaemon carinicauda
CAGAGGGCAGATTCTCCAGGGACCCCACCTGTTGGTGGGTAACTCATTCTTGGCGAGAAACGTAGGATCCGGAAACAGGTTCAGTTCTCCCCCATCCAGGAACTGAACACGACCTGCCTCTCTCGAGAGGGCTACGATCTCACTAACCATGGCCCCGGACGCGAGTGCAAATAGGAAAATAACTTTTTGTGTCAAATCCTTTAACGCACACTCTTCATTGCTCAACAGAGAAGCGAAATGAAGAACTTTGTCTAAAGACCATGAAATGGCCTTTGGAGGTGCTGAAGGTCTGAGCCTAGCGCAGGCTTTCGGAACTTTATTAAAGAACTCGTTACCTAGGTCGACCTGGAAGGCATATAGAATGGGTCTTGTCAAAGCAGACTTACACGCTGAAATCGTGTTAACTGCCAACCCTTGACCATGGAGGTGGATGAAGAAAGATAAGCAGAAGTCTGTCGAGATCTCCTGCGGATTCTTCGCCTTGACAAAGGCCACCCATTTTCTCCAAGATGACTCATATTGCCTTCTAGTAGATTTGCACTTATATTCCTCTAGAAAGTCTATGCTGGCTTTCGAAATCCCAAAACGCTTTCTCACCGCTAGGGAGAGAAAATCATGAGCTGCAGGGTCTGGATTTTCTGTAATGAAGCGCAGACAGTCGACTTCTGGACTCGCTGGGTCAGAACTGGATCTGGTAGCGGTACAAACTTTAGCTGTAGTTCCAATGCCAGGGGGAACCACACGCTGTTCGACCACTTGTGGGCTACTATTCCCGCTACCCCCTTGAAGGATCTCAGTTTGTTGAGGACCCTCAACAGAAGGTTGTGATGAGGGAACAGATAAATCCTGGGCCCTCTGTTCCAGTTGAGGGACATCACGTCCACTGCTTCCGCTAAGGGGTCCTCGTACGGGGACACGTACAGGGGCAACTTCTTGTTGTCTTTCGTCGCAAAGAGGTCTATCTGCAGTTCTGGGACTTGATTCAGAATGAAGGAGAATGATCCTGCGTCTAAGGACCATTCCAACTCTATCGGTGTGAACCTGGATAGAGCGTCCGCTGTCACATTGCGGACTCCTTGAAGGTGAACTGCCGACAGGTACCACTTCTTCTTTTGCGCCAATCGGAAGATGGCCAACATCACCAGGTTGAGAGGTGGTGACCTCGATCCTTGTTGATTCAAGCATCTCACAACTACCTCGCTGTCCATCACCAACCTTATGTGGATCGAGTGACGTGGGGAAACTTTCTTTAAGGTAAGGAGCACTGCCATAGCTTCTAGAAAGTTTATGTGAAAGGTCTTGAATAGCTTGGAACAAGTCCCCTGGACTTTTTTCCAATGAGAGTGACCTTCCCATCCCTCCTTCGAGGCGTCTGAGTGAATTGTCGCCGACGGGGGAGGTGGCTGAAGAAGAGCCGACTTCTTTAGAAGTCTGGCTTGGGACCAAGGCCTGAGAAGAGTACGTAGCCGAAACGGAACTGGTCTTCTCAGATCTCTTCGCACGTTTGATGCATAACTTCTCCAAACTCCGGTTGCATCCTTTAGCTGTGCTCTTAGCACTGGGTCTGTCACCGAATCAAACTGGAGAGAGCTCAGTACCCTCTCCTGTTCGCGTCTTGATATCCTTTCGGAATCTAGAAGTCTCTTGACAGAACCCGCTATCTCCTTCCTTTTCTTCGCCGGGATGGTGAAACGGTGTGACAAAAGGTCCCAGTGGATTCCCAGCCACTGGAACCTTTGAGATGGAGAAAGTCGAGACTTTTTTCTGTTGATCTTGAAACCTAGGTACTCTAGGAACTAGATCACTTGACTGGAAGCTTGCAAGCATTCTGTCTCGGATGCTGCCCACACCAACCAGTCGTCCAGGTAGGCTACTACCTGAATTCCCTTTAGGCGTAAAGGTTTGAGAGCTACGCTCGCAAGCTTCGTAAAAATCCTTGGGGCTATGTTTAGCCCGAATGGCATGGCTCTGAAGGCGTATAGTCTTCGTTGTAGCCTGAACCCTAGGTAGGGGGAGAGTCGACGGTTGATTGGAATGTGCCAATAGGCGTCTGACAAGTCTATAGAGACGGAATATGCCCTTTTGGGCAGTAAGGTCCTTATGTGTTGCAGTGTTAGCATCTTGAATTTGCAATACACTATGAACTTGTTGAGTGGCGACAAGTCCAGAATGACTCTGAGCTTTTCCGAGTCTTTCTTGGGAACACAAAACAGCCTCCCTTGGAATTTGATGGACTTCACCTTTCGGATCACATTTTTTCTCCAACAGTTCTTTGAACGTACTCCTCCAGAACGGGGGTGGAGTGTTGGAAAACCCGAAGGCCCGGGGGTGGAGTGCTGTACCAGCTCCAGCCCAGTCCATTCTTGAGTAGGCTGTGGGCCCAGGGATCGAAGGTCCACCGATCCCGAAATTTCAGAAGTCTCCCTCCTACCGGTATCATCCCACTTGGACTGCCGTCCCAGGGTCTTGCCTCCCTGACCACGACCACCCCTGAATCCCCTTCCCCTTGAGGGGCACCCAGACGAGCCTCTGGCTGCCCCTCTAGGATTTGCTCGAAAGAAAGTAGACTGCCCTTCGAACGATGGGGTGAATGCCGTGGACTGTGTCGACACGGCCTTGGGTACCCACTGAAAAGTGGTCGGGGTTTGTGCCTTAATCTGGGGCACTGGAGGCAATGGTAATTGCAGTTGCTGTTGCTGTCTAAAAGGCTTGGCCGGCCGAAACGGTAGCCTAGTCCTCATAGTCTTCCTCTTTGGTTGAGGACCTTCATCCGGGGAAGACTTTCTTTTGATAGCCAGGCCCCACTTCTGGAGAAGGTTTCTATTCTCCAAGGCGGCCTTATCAACTACTTCTTTGACCAAATCGGTAGGGAAAAGGTCTTTGCCCCAAATGTTGGAGGAGATTAGTTTCCTTGGCTCGTGCCTCACCGTAGCCGAGGTGAACACGAACTCCCTACAAGCTCTCCTCGCCTTGACGAAGCCATAAAGGTCCTTCGTCACTGTGGCCAGATGAGTCTTGGCCACCACCATGAACATTTCATGGACCTTGGGGTCACTTGCCATCGTCTCAAGAGTAGTCTGAAGAGACATTGAGGCAGCCAGTCTTTCTTTTGTCTCGAACTCTCTCTGCAAGAGAAAGTCAGACAGCTTAGGGAGGTCCTCGCCGAACTGACGTCCGGCGATATCAGCCTCCAACTTCCTAACTGAGAACGTAAGATGGACGTCCTTCCAGTCTTTGTGGACCATAGGTAGGGCCAGCGACAAGGGATTACACTCCTCCAGGGAGGGGCAAGGCTTGTCGGCCTCGACTGCTTTTAGTACAGACGCAAACCCTTTCTGTAAAAGGGGAAGGCTCTAGCAGGAGAGGACACAAAGGAAGGGAGATTCTTGCTCAATGCAGCTACTCTTGAGTTAGAGAAGCCCCTCTCTTTCAACGAGGATGAAAGCAGAGCTTGAGCCTTAGTATGGTCCATCACTATGACCTCCTTCGGCTCTGGCTCCTCCTTTGAAGCTGGTTCCTTCCTCAGCCGGACGCATGGTTTAGCATCTGAGCACAAGGGAAGGTCTTTCATATTGAGCCTTTTCTGGGGCCCATGTGATTCTGCAAGGCTCTGCATCCGCAGTTCCATTGCAGCCGCCTTCTCCTGATTCTCCTTCTGCATTTGTTGGATCATTCCAACTGGGAGACCGGCCGATGTTGAGGGAATAGGCTCCGGAATCTGAACCGGAGTAGCCGACACCTCGTCGACCTCTTCCTCTACGACGTCCGGGGCTTGAACTTCATCCTGGCCTTCTGCCAGGAGGTCTTTTTCCAAACGCTCGTCCACGTCAGACGTCCTGTCATTTAACTGGATGTCTTGCATCGCGACCGCGACTTCAGCATCCACCTGGATCTGACTTTGGGGGATCTCCTCTTGAGGCTGGGGAATCACAGCATCAGCTGATGCCATAGGGAAAAGATACGCCCTCATCTTCTCACTTGGAAGATAAGGGCCAGAGGTGTTCTTTTGGAAGCCCCTTACCCAGGTACGAAGCTTCTCCCTTGCTATATCCCTTGATTCCGCCGTCCTAGGGGAATCAAAGGCCTCAGTAATCAGGTTAGTGCATACAGTACATACCTGAGGGTCCCAATACTGGAGATCATCCTTGGAGACAGCGCATGCTGCGTGTCTCCTACACAACTCATGTCCGCAGAGATTCTTGCTGCGGACGTTGCGGAAAACATTTCCGCACTTCGGAAGGTCCTCCTGTAAAGAGAAGAAATTTCCATGAGTATCAAGTGAACTATGTATCACTGGATATGCATAGTATAGCATAACATTCAGAAAGGAAAGACACACACTTGTGTTTCCCTCACAACCCATTGTTGCAGCCTTCCAGATAATAAAATCAAATGGTTAATCTCTTCTAGAGTAACCAATGCAAAGTTTCCAGAGGAAACAGGTGGAGCTCACACCTAAGCAATGATTTTAAAATCCTGGATAATAGACAGGAAAGAACTCACTTTCTTATCTGTAGGGCAACAGCAAAGGACTTGTGCAAGAAAACACAAAAGTGTTAGAACACACAGTGCTGTACCAAAACCCATACTATAGTTTTCTTCTTACAGTATATGTTATACTGAAGAATACTGGTACAGTATAGGAGGTTACGTGCCGGCCGGCAACACACCATGACTAGCTTTAAAGTATACTACTTAACAGCTATAAGGTGGCAGAACGCTGGTTCAAATGCATGTGCCGGCCGGCAACAGCCAATGCCGGCCGGCAATGACTGCCGGCCGGCAACTACACAAGGTTGTACCCAGCTGCCGGCCACACTCTTGGTGACCGGCAGACAAGGGCTGACATTAGCCGGCCAGCAAAGGTACAGGACCGATGCCGGCCGGCAGCAAAAGAACCAGAGGACTACACCAGAAAAATAGGATGGATGCCGGGATAAGAGTGTACACTACCTCCAAGCCCGGCAATCTGAAAGAGTGCATATAAGGAAGGGGAGAAT
>NC_090759.1:42434049-42451549 GCF_036898095.1 Palaemon carinicauda
GAATCACAATAAGGTAGTACAAGTAAATTTTGTGTGTTATAGTTTTTTCTGTTATCATTACCGAAAATGGGGCTGGAGTATAAATTTCACTATGGAGCTGGAGAATAATTGTACCCTACCTTTTTTGGACTGTCGCATACATAGATGTAATAATAGTCTCAAGTTCAGTGTATACAGAAAGCCAACGAATATCTCGGCATATGTCCATTATTACTCAAACCAAGGCAACAAAGTTAAGAAATCTGTATTTACTTCTATGTTTTTAAGAGCATTTCGAGTCTGCAGCCCTGAATATATTGATGACGAAATAAATGGTATTAGAGCAATAGGTAAAAAACTAATGTATCCTGAAATTGTGTTAGATGATGCCCTAAGAACAGCAAAAAAGACTTTTTTTCGGTAATGATAACAGAAAAAACTATAACACACAAAATTTACTTGTACTACCTTATTGTGATTCATTTAAAGAAATTCCCCAACTGTTAAAAAACTTCAATGTAAATGTAGCATTTAAGAGTAAAAATACAATAAAAACAGCCTTAATAAAGAATTCTCCTGACATTACCAAGGGATGTGTATATCGTATTCCATGCAATGCTTGTGAAAAATACTATATTGGTCAAACTGGTAAAGCCCTAGAAAAGGGAATTGAACAACATAAGAAAAGTGTCAGGTATGCTCAAGATAATAATGCACTCTTTGCCCACGTTAGAGATAAAAATCACCCTATTAATTGGTCAGGTGCAAAGAAATTGGTTCATTCAAATAACTTAGTAGAAAGAAACATCATAGAGTCCAGTTTCATAAAAGAAACCTTTGAAAACAACTTGAATATTGGTCATGGAATGTATAAACTCGACGCCTTTATATGTAAAGAGATTTGTAAGTTATATAAAAAAACATTAACCACTTAATGTAGAATTGAATGTATTGTGAATAATTAACGTCGGTGTGAAATTAATATTTAGACCTAAGCTACCATTCATTAAAGGAAACAATTATTTTATATAGTATGCATAAGTATATTGGCACTATATAGTGTTATGCTAGATATAAGTATTGATATATACATGATTATATGTTTATGATATTAATGTTGTATACATATAAATGTATATATGCATAAGTATGTATGTGTATATATGTATATATGTATATATGTATGTGTATATATATGTATATATGTATGTGTATGTATATGTATGTGTATGTGTAAGTATTTATGTATATGTATATGTATTTGTATCTGTATGTATGTATATATATGTATATGTGTATGTGTATGTATATGTATATATATATATATGTGTATATATGTATATATATGTATATATATATATATATATATATATATATATATATATATATATATATATATATATATATATATATATATGTATATATATTTGTATGTTTGTGTATGTTTTGCTTATGTATTTATATAGATAAGGCTACCGCATTGACATATAAATAACTGTAATGAAAGTAAAATAAGAAGAAAACAAGAATATACCCGCCACTAGAAATGACCCTTTTTAGCAGGTGTCTAACGAGCTTGCGGACTCCTCCTACTCACACCTGAGTCAAGCCCAGGTAGCGGGTAAGGGAGTGTCATTGTTCTCTAAATCTCTATATGTATGTTCGTACTTTTGCTTTCCCTATAAATTGTAAGAAACCTCTCTCAATAAATCAGTCCTCTGAGGAAGTATCACGAAACTAGTCAGGACTCAAGTGTATATTCTGTATTTTTATTTTCCCTGTGGTTCTTCTGCATATATATATATATATATATATATATATATATATATATATATATATATATATATATATATATATATATATATATATATTCCTACAAAGATGGTGTGCATGAGAGTAGAATATTTCATTAACGTATTTAATTTTTGTGTTTAAGAGACGTACATCCGGCTCGTAAGGTGAGTTTCACTTACGTAGAATCAAGAAATATATGTTAGTTACATACGACATTCGTTATTCATTTAATTGTATTTTCATTCAGTTTCGTTTATGAAAATTTCGTTATTTCAAAGACTTAACTTTTCATTTCATGTAGTTTTGTTACAAAGTCTTATGTAATTTGTAGGTATGCCGTATGACACACATGAGGTATTATCATTTTGTCATTATTTTCTGCCCACGTGGTTAGAAAAATCAGGAAAATTCTAAATTAAGTTTATTATTATTTTTTTATGTTTCATGAGGAAAGTGGGTCTAGTTACCTGAGAGAGTGGCATCGCAAGCAACTTTAGTACCTTTCTTCAAATTAATAAGTTGATAATATTACACCGCTAGATATAAGCCCGCCCCCACCCCCGCCACGAGAATGATTTACTAGAAATTTTTAGATATAATAACCTAATATATATAGGACCTAGCAATGCATAGTAAGCCGAGCAGACTCAGCGTATCCATTTCATAGACCCAGCGTTCACTAGCCCTCTCGCCTCTCAAGTGTGCATGGTGTGTCTTATCAACCGTGAAAAAATTATTCTTATCCAACATATAACAAATATTGTGTATAGTGTTGTTCATACATTTGTGATACTATTGGGTGTTAATTCAAGTGTAGTGTGTTTTAATGACAGTGAATCTATATTATAAAGTTTTTGTAACTGGTCCTGTGAGATTTAGGTTAAAGATTGAAGTGTATTTATTTTGCTTAACTGTTCGGTAATCTTCTGTGAGCTAAGGGACGTAAGATCATCAGTTAAGTATGGTGTATGTAAGTGTAAATTTGAATTTTTTTCTTTATAGTGTTCAAGTGCCAACATTTTTATCAATTATTAAAAATACATATTTTTTTGGTAAAATAATTTCTAGGGAAACAAGTGACTGTAAAATTATTATAGTGTCTTTCTTTTTGTCCTAGTGTCAGGTTTAGTTATGATTTAAATTTTGAGTGATTTATTTTTGGTGATAATTCCTTTCAATTGTTGCAACTTTTTTTTAGAATATATTTATTTTCGTAAAGTGTGTATTATTTTGATCGCCTTTTTTTTTTTCTCAGTACTTTACTCATATCTCCTCACTATAAACCGAAGTAGGAAGTTGGTTTTAGAATAGTTTTCTTGAAGTAATCATCTAGTTTTGATTTGAATTATGTAAAGAGACCTTTGGTTATTCGGCGTTCAAATGTATCACTGTCTAGGAGTTGCGTGATTTTCCCGGACTCGGTGGTATGTCTGGTATATATCAGACTTATGTAGAGTAAAATGAGTGAGTTTCGGAGCTCAGGAATTTACGTAATTTGCTAGCCGTAATATATATATTTTTGGTGCTCAGACATAGCCATCCAGCATGTCTGTTTAAATTTTGGTGATAACAGGACCGTGTTTTTATTAAAGTTTGGAACAGTTAAGTGTTGCTAGGATTCAGTGTACTGTTGAAATATATATTTGGAGAGGTATAATTTATGGTAAGTACAGTATGGCACAGTTGAATGTAGAAGAGTTCGAGAACTACCGGGAGCTAATGTAACTAAAGATCATTGGCTCTCTATGTTAATTGCATGTAATTGCCATGCAAATGGTGGAAAATTTAAAGCCCAGTTGAAATGTCTAGCCTTAGAAGCGTTGATAAACTCAGGAAAGTTGTCAAAAGAAGATATTATAGCAGCTCGCGAACGTCTGAAGGCTGAAGCAGAATTTGTAGTGAAGTAAGTATCAGTTCATCTAGGAATGGAAGGAATGAAAGTAGGAAGAAATTTAGAGGCTGAGATTCGAGGAATTGCAGCGGATGAGAATTTGGTTAAGCTGAAGAGGAGGGCAGAAGAGAGAGAACGGGAAGAAAAAGAGAGAGAAGAAGCAAGAGAAATTGCAAGATATGCGAGGGAAATAGAAGTGAGATGGGCGGAAAGAGAGAGAGAAGCAGGAAAAATTGAATGATGAGAAGAAGAAGAGGGAGAACCATAAGAAATAGTGAGTGAAGAGGCGAGAGAAATTACATGACAAGCGAGGGAGTTGGAAATGTTGAATGCTTGTGCAAGTTCAGCAACTCAGACAAAGATGACCCCTGCTATGAAGGATCCTGTGTTTTATGTGACGAACGCACAGAGATTAATTCTGAAATTTACAGAAGTTCCCGACAAATTCTTTGATAATTTTGAAACAGTCATGTCGACGATGGAATGGCCTGGAGATAAATGGCCTGTGTTATTGCAGAGTGTCCTTATTAGAAAAGGGTGCAATGTATATCTTGTTTCGTTTTAGGACCAGAAAAAGGAGTATCAAAAAGTGAAGAGGAGCATGTTGCAATTGTATCAGATAACCCATGAATATCATAATGAAAGATTCCGAAGTTTTCGAAAGGATGAGAAAACGATTTTCCTGGATTTCGCTTATAAAGTACGACAATGTTTTAAGAGATGGATGGAGGCTGCTAAAGTGAGAGAGATGGCTTATTTAGAATAACTAATAGTGCTGGTACAAATTTATGATGAATTCCTGAACATATTCGAACGTACTTGAAAGAGAGAGAGAGAGAGAGAGAGAGAGAGAGAGAGAGAGAGAGAGAGAGAGAGAGATAGATGAAGAAACTTGATAAAGCCACTCTCCTGAGTGCAGATTATAGTATTATCAGTCGTAAACCCTCTTCGGTTATGAAGTTTCAACCAAGTGTCAAGTATTCGCGGAGCCATGGAAACCAGTTCAGTAATAACTACGGGAACTGGTTCAATAGGTACAGCGCAAGTCCCATTGGTACTATTCCAAAGCAGAATTTAATATTAGCACAACAGCAGTTGTTGAAGCGTCCTCCTTCATGTATCGTAATAGACGGGCAGAAGATTAATATCGTCTATTATAAGTGTAGCAAGAAAGGCCACATCAGCAAGGAATGTTTGTCAAACCAACTGAAAGAAGTCACCCAAGGGGTTAAGGGTATTTCGACTTCACAGAATGCGAAGACGAAGAATCAAACGGGAAAGGTCGACAAGGAAAATAAGCTAACTAACGTTCACATGACGAACAGGACAACCCCAAACACCTTGGATGCCTTAAAGCCATATATTTTTTAAGGTATGTTAGTTGCTCTGGATGGGAGCGAGCAGATCCCGGTCAAGATATTGCGAGACACAAGATCTAATCATAGTGCGGTGACACGAGGTGTACACGCGTTGATGGAACAGTCCCTCACAGGAGATTCGGTCATTTTGATGCATAGGAAGCAGAAGAGACCCAGCCTATCTATTCGAAAGACCCAACGTTTGCCAGCCCTCTCTCCTCTCAAGTGTGCATGATGTGTCCTCTCAAACAGGAAAAATTATTCCTATCCTAATATATTGTGTACAGTGTTTTTCAAACGCTGGTGATAGTATTGGATGTTAATTCAAGTGAAGTGTGTTAATATCCGTGAATTTATGTTATAAAGTTTTTGCAACTGGCCCTGTGAGATTCAGGTTGAAGAGTTAAGGGGACCGTCCACCATGCCATGATTTTTTTTCTAAGTATCAAAAATACACAATTTATATATATGTTTTAGACATATATAATACTTTCATCATATAAAAATTTTGTCATTTGATCAAAAACTTTTTGATATATTAGCAAAAATCATGATTTTAAAAAGAATTTCAGGGACATTTTTCTCCACTAACATGACACCAATTATTTTGAAAATCATACAATCAAAACTTTCTTTATAAATCGAATAATTCTGTGACTTTTTTTCCCTTTATTTTAATTATTTTTTTTTTATATTTCTTCGTCTAGACATGAAATATTCCTGAAAAAAAGAAAGGGAAAATAAAAATTCTGGCACACAATACTCTGGGTTTTTATTCCTCTTTTCAATTATATTTTTCTCTTTAAAATCGAACAATAAATAAGTGAGAAAAATGTACTTAAGTGTGAACAAGTATGTTTTAGAGTTATGAGCTCCCAAAGGTTTGCAAAATATTTTCACTTTTTTTTTTAGAAAAATTATGATAACATTATTATGATAACCTTACTTAGTGATTTTATTGTTTATTAATACATAAACGCACCATAAACGAGGTATTTAAACCCTAAATTTCTAATATACTTGGCATAAGTGTGTCATAAGTTGCAAGCAGCCTCTCATTGTTGCCAGAGTTTTAGTTAGAATGTTCTAGTTTTTTACTCTTTTTCATACTTTCTTCTCTTCTTGGTTCTTTTTTCTTGCTCTCTGCTTATTTTCTGCTCTTTCAATGACCGTAGGTAACACTGGCCTTGCTATAAAGTTCCCGAGGACGTTATGAAAACAAAATGTACATATGAAATACAAGTAAACAAACACATGCATTATAGAGTCTATACGTCTTTGGAAACTCTGGCTGCCGTTCTCGGACCTCGTAGTTTTCATTCACCTTCCCACTACCAATGCCCTCCATTTCTGCCAGACGCACGAAATTTCAAAACGTAAGTGAAAAATTTATTTATATATATATATATATATATATATATATATATATATATATATATATATATATATATATATATACACACACACACACACACACACATATATATATATATATATATATATATATATATATATATATATATATATATATATATATATATATATATACATAATATTTATATTTATACATTATATATATATATATATATATATATATATATATATATATATATATATATATATATATATATATATATATACATGCAAAAATAAACACACAACGATGATTCTGTCAAAGTCAGACAAGCAGATGACACATAAGGATAACATCATCATTTGAAGACTGCTATATCTTCATTATTTGTAAAAATAATTGGCTGGAACTTCCGGAAAGCATGTACAATATGTTTATGCATACATAGAAACAATAAACCGATTTTCGATTGCTGAAAGTTATGTAAAAACACCATAGCGGACGGTCCCCTTAAGTGCATTCATTTTGCTTACCTGTTCGGTAAACTTGTGTGAGCCAAAGGACGTAAGAGTATCGGTTAAGAATATATAAGTGTAAATTTGATTTTTTTTTCTATAGCGTTAAAGTGTCAACTTTTTCATTAATTGTCATAATTAAATATTTTTTGTAAATTAAGTTCTCACGAAACCAGTGATTGTATAACTTCAATAGAGTGTCTTTATTTTTGTCTTAGTCACAGGTCTAGTTCTGATTTAAATTTCAAGTGATTTATTTTTGGTGTTAATTTTATTGAAATGTTGTAACCTTTTATAGAATATAATTATTTTTGTAAAGTGTGTATTACTTTGATCACCAATATTTTTTCTCAGTACTTTGCTTGTATCCCCTGACTAAATGAGAAATTACACAAGTGTTATATTTCCACATTTTTTGAAGGTTCTCAAAAATCCCAGTCTTAGTTTTATCTTTTTTTTATTGTTCCGAGAACAGGGGTGGGCATTGTTGCTGAGAGAGAGTCGTCTCGCTGGTCCTTTAGTATGCATCTGAGACCTGATCGTTGGAAGCCTTGCACTGTAAGGCATGGCTCCTAAGCTTCTAGACTCCCTGATCTAAAAGGATCAAGAATTTAAGTCAATTTATATGAGCACCCAGGGATGCATAGCAGCAGAAGAGATGCAGCCTTTCCCTTTGTAAGAGACAAGTTTACATCTCTCTCTCAAGTGCCTTGAGTGTGTGTCCTAACCAAAGTGTTTATACCTAACATATAGCATCTGTAGTGTGTTCAAATATTAACAAAACTTTAAAGATGATCTCGAATTTTTGGGTAATTGTACGTGCCAGTATTATATAAATCTTAGTAAAAACGTGAAGTGTATTTGTAATGCTATGTGGTCGGAACCTTTGTGTGAGCTAAAAACTTGTAAGTTTGTCAGTTACTTTTATGTGAATTTCAGTAAGAGTTTAATCATTAGATTGTTAAGATTACCTATTTTCATTAATTATCAATATTAAAGATTTGTGTAACATTTAATTTCAAGTGAAACGAGTGATCATAATTTTAAGAGTGTAATATTTATTTGTCTTAGTGTAAGTTTCGTTCATATTTAATAATTCAAGTGATTTTTTGTTGGTGTAAATTCTTCCAAAGTGTTGTAGTTTTTATATAATATATCTATTTTTTTAAAGAGGGTATTATTTCGATCACCAGTGTTTCTCACAGAACTCTCATAATCCTGTTAAAGAATTGAAGTAAGAGGGTGTTTTGAATAGTTCTAAATATTTGGAGTGTACGTAAGAGACCTTTGGATATTCAGTGTTTTTATATATTGCCGTCTGGGGGTTATATAATTTTCTCAGAGGTCGTGTATTATTGAAGTGGAACTCGGGAGGTTGTGTAATGTGCCAGCCATAATATATGATATATATTTTTGGTCCCCAAACCCGTGGCCATATAATATATTTACGGTGTCCAGACCCGGGACAATTATATATATATATATATATATATATATATATATATATATATATATATATATATATATATATATATATATATATATATATATGGGTGGGTATGAGCCTCACACCTGCCATAAAGGTATTTTGGAATGAGTCAGGTTCTTCCATTATAAAAATTCTTAATATGATTTACCATCATTCTAAATTGTATCCTGCTATAACAGCGATAAAAGTCAGCCCATGGCTTGGATAAACAATCATCACAACTACACTTTTAGTGTACATCTTTTCATTTCTGCAAGCGTAGGAAATTTCCCTCGAAAATCAGAAGCTTAGTATTGCGTTATTTTTTTTCTTCTTTTCATAATAACCTGTACAGCATTCTAACCTTAAACATATATTCTTATTCTTCTGCCTGGACTACAAAACGCATCACACGGTTACAAGGAGTTAGAAAGTATTTGGGATGTCTTCGTGGAGATTCCAATTGCTTTTGGATAGAGCTAATTAGTTTTAATGATCTTGTCTAGCTTTATCTTGAATTCGGTTACTGTGTCAATTCCTGCTATTTCAAATGTAAAGAAACTACTACACTGAGTGGATTTGTATCTTTTCATTTCTAGTTTGTATCCGTTACCTCGGCACTGATTTTAGAGAGAGAGAGAGAGAGAGAGAGAGAGAGAGAGAGAGAGAGAGAGAGAGAGAGAGAGAGAGAGAGAGAGAGACTGGCCTCGAAAGCAACCAATTGTCTGCACCTCAAAATGTAATCTTGCTGAAAGAACTCACACTATGTATACCATGAACCTCTAAGGCTATCTACGTCATTCTAGCCTAACTTAATTTGTTTTGTTTTTCTGAAAATAGTTTAATTCTCTCTAATATATACTAAACTTCATATAATTAATCCTTATACTCGTATAATTCCAGAAATAAAAAGACAGAACGAAAAAAGGTTTAAAACGTTACAATCGTCATTAGGCAGAAATTTAAAAACTTTGGAGGGAGAATGAATATTCAAAGTTTACAGATAGAGATTAGATTTATTTTTGGGCTTAGGCCATGTCGTCCTGATGGAAGTTCCTTCATTAGTAGCTTCCTAGGTATATTTGACTAAAGTGATATATCCCAGAGAATTTACCAAAGGTATCCAGAATTCTAACTCCTTGAGCGAATATCCCTTAAAATTTAAAAAGGGATATCGCGTAATATCAGAGAACGTATTCTTGGCACGTCTCATAGCTATCTACACCCCTAATAGCGCTTCTGCTTCGAGGGGAAAAGTGGCAAGAATATAGGAGAGTCGTTAAAAAGGCGACGCTCCTACCGTACTGTAAATAGTGCATCAAATCGCCACCGCGCGGCGCCACCAAGCCATTCTTTCTGCCGTAGCTTTGTTGACCGGTGTTATCCCGTGTTATCTCTTGCTATTTTGGAGTTTATTTGTTGCAATGATGTCTTCACCAGCCTCATCTGCTTCTGGAAAGTTAAGTAATAACTTTGAATTGTGTAAATGTAAGCTCTTGCCAGTTTTGCTCTTCGATTGAGATCGTAATTAACGTAACAAGAGCTGTTGCCAGCCGGATGGCGTCATGGACGCGGTCGTTCTTTCTTGTGCATTTAGTTAGCCAGAACGACTTTCCTGGCATTATTTTTAAATAACTTTAGCTATTTAGAAATTTAGTTAGGGATTTTTTTATTATGTCATTGTTGTCATGGATTTGGCTATTTATGATCGAGCCTCACGAGTGCTAGGCTTCCTAGCCTAGGCACCTAGACACTTCATGCATGATATAACCTTCCTGGTAAAGTTTTATTGAAGCTCAGGCAATATTTTATACAATTAAGATATTACTGCATAAAATTTTCCTCTTCCAAGAGAGTTTCGGTGAACGATTCTCAATGCTCCTAGGCTACTAGCCTAGGGGCTTTAGTATACTTTCATACATGTCCCCATTGCTCCTGTATTGTTTTTTAAGGGGAGACTGACACCTCCTATACCTTTCAAGTCGTTACTAATCTCCTGGCGAGATTTAGGAGCAATCCCCCTTCCCTCTGATTAGACTAGGCTATCCTCAGTTATCTTTGCTGGGAACTGATTTCTGGCAAAGTTTTACTGGGGTGTTTCGTTTCTTTCTCTTTACCTGGTTTTTGAGCTTAGAACGGGATATCAGAGTAATAAGTCTGTGTTAGGCATCTTACTGTCTTGGTGAAATGATTTCCCAAGTCAGGTTAAGTTGTCTTTACAGGAGGCTAGACCTCCCTAGACCATATGTGGAGGTTTTGTATGACAATTCCTCCTTCCTTGGTCTAGCAGACAGTTCTGTGCTGGTAGATCTTAGACCGAAGAAATGATTTCTTCCTTGCCTAAGATCTCTGGTACGAGATTCTGTTCTCTTGCGAGATTGTGTCATGTGTGCCGCTTTCTCACTTGACTAACCTAACCTGGGGAAATGATTTCCCCTACTTGAGGTTACTTTATGAGATCAGAATCCTTCAAGTTAAGGAGTGCCTTCGGGTATTATCTTACTTATAGGACCCTTACCCCCTCCCCTCTGTCTCTTTTGTGTTGGATGAGCCATCACCCTCCCTGGACGTCATTCTACATTTGACCCTATGGGTAATCTGAAGAATTAGCCTGAGGTTCCCTGTCTGCCACCGGCTGAGCCGGCTGCCGGCAGGTACCCTCAAATTCATTAGAGTGTTCTTCAGTCCTCCCTTGGACTGCCTTCCATAGCCCATATGAATGGGATATGGTTGGGTGGAAGACCGAATATAATTCCCCCTTCCACTTGAACCCTCATTCTGGCAAGGCTGTGCCTTTGCCTTCCTCTATCCTCTCTTTTTCTCTACCTTTCCTTATTCTGGGCCGGCTGCCGGCAGCTAGTAACTGCCGGCGGCTATGTTGGTTGTCAGTCGGCCGGCAGTTGCTCTGCCGCCACTTGCCGTGGGTGTCGCTGATCAACGACCGAACGACAGTAGACATACTATGACCGGCTACCGGCAACTAAGTTGTTGGCCGGCAGCCGGCCACCAAAAGTCTAGACATTTGCCGCCGGCTGCTGCCGGGTCCTACTTGATAGAGGGAGCCTTCGGCTGCCAGCCGGCAGAGCCGCTGCTGGCGACCTGCCACCCATTACTCTGAAGACAGTAACTGCCTTCAATAGCCCATAATGGGCCGGCATATGCCAGCAGGCCCGGCATGTGCCGGGAGGCCAGGCATATGCCGGCAGGCCCGGAATAAGCCGGCAGGCCCGGAATAAGCCGGCAGGCCCGGCAGGACTGGCAGCATGACAAACTGAGATCCTTTCAAGGGACAGCAGCAATAGTGGCCCACAAGTGGCCCAACAGTGTTTGGTTCCCTCTGGTAACGGAACTACGCCTGAAGCTGATCCCGTTGCCGGACCCAGTTCTGACTCAACAAGTGCAGAAATTGACTGTCTCAGCTTCATCAGAGAAAACCCAGAACCTTCATCTGATGATTTTCTCGCCTTAGCGGTCAAGAAACGGTTCGGGATTTCTAAGGAGAGTATTAACTTCTTAGAAAAATACAAGTCTAAGTCAACAAGAAGACAATATGAGTCTTCCTGGAAGAAATGGGTGGTCTTTGTCAAGGCGAAGAAACCTAAGGAGATTTCTACAGATTTCTGTTTGTCCTTCTTCATCCATCTTCATGAACAAGATTTAGCAGCCAATACGATTACTACATGTAAATCTGCCCTAGCCAGACCAATGCTTTACGTCTTCCAGGTAGACTTTTCTAATAAAATCTTCAACAAATTTCCTAAAGCCTGTGCTAAACTTTGGCCCGCAGCTCCTCCAAAGCCCATTTCATGGTCTTTGGATAAAGTACTTCACTTAGCATCAACTCTGAACAATGAAGATTGCTCGCTGAATGACTTGACTCAAAAGGTGATATTCTTATTTGCACTAGGCTCAGGAGCCAGAGTTAGCGAAATAGTGGCCCTCTCGAGGAATGATGGCCACATTCAGTTCACAGACTGCGGAAAACTGAACCTCTTTCCGGACCCGACGTTTTTCGCCAAGAACGAGCTGCCCACTAAGAGATGGGGTCCCTGGAGAATCTGCCCTCTGAAGGAAAAAGGTCTATCTTCGTAGAACTTCAGACTTTAAGCGAGGTCAGCTTTTCAGGGGAGAGACTTCTGGTTCAACGTTATCCTTGAAACAGATAAGGTTGAAAATCACCTATTTTATATGCAGAGCAGATCCAGACAGTACACCCACAGGTCATGATCCGAGAAAAGTTGCCTCGTCTCTGAATTTCTTTCAGACGATGTCGTTTGAAAGCCTTCGTGCTTATAATGGATGGAAGTCATCCAGAGTATTCTTCAAACACTACACGAAGCAATTACAGGAAATAAAATTTCATGTGGTGGCGGCAGGCAGTGTAATGAAACCTGCCGCTTGATTACTGCGAAGAACAGTGCACTATTTGGGACTTTTACTGAAGGGTGTACATGATAGACTCTCAAGGCATATCATGTTGAGTATTGTGTTTAGTGATGACACTATAGACTGTTCTATCTATACAGGTGACATTAAGCATAATAGACTAACACAAGTGCCAGGGATAGTTATATGCAGAGTGTTCCTAGTAACAACAGAATACATAGTGCAATTTTTATATTTCCCATAGAGTGGCTGGTGTTTCCTTTTCAGGTGAAACTTATTTTATTTCTGTTATTACTGTTTATGCTTTCATGCAGAATTGTTCAGCGTAAAATGTAATTGAATACAACTATGATTTCTGTTTTTATTGTAATAAACAATAGAAGGAATCTTTGCGTCTCTTTCGCCTCAAATATTCTAGATTAAGAATAAAGTCAGAGCATCCCTGATTCTTATAATATTTAAGAAAATATTGGGAACTACGGTTACTACTGTTCCAAGCAAACAGGTAAGAACTGATTGTACTAAACTGTTCATCTTACTGATTTAAGGTTTCCTACACGTATATAAACCTGTCTGTCTCTTTAACAACCAGACTCGGGAGGTATCAGTAACCTACA
Source organism: Palaemon carinicauda (assembly GCF_036898095.1). Classification (NCBI taxonomy): domain Eukaryota; kingdom Metazoa; phylum Arthropoda; class Malacostraca; order Decapoda; family Palaemonidae; genus Palaemon; species Palaemon carinicauda. The sequence continues at coordinate 42,447,412 of NC_090759.1, forward strand.
CAGATCAATACTATCTAAGTACAAACTATGCTTTACGTATATGATGACACTAATATACAAACTGTTTGCTAGATTGTTCCTTGAGCTCCCAATCCTCGGGTTTTTTCCTAGAGTCTACCCAGACTCTTCCCTATAGGGGGCAGGAAGCACTGACATATTTTATGATCAGTTGATTGATGTATAACGGTAACATCAAGTGTCTCAGGTCCAGAAGACCAAAAAGGAAAAATTTATCTCGAGATAAACGGCACTATTGAAAATCCACAGATAGATTAATGCTCTGGTAAACTTCCATCAGAACGACATGGCCTAAGCCCTAAAAATGGATTTTGAGCGAAGCGAAAAATCTATTTTTGGGTGTGATAGCCATGTCGTCCTGATGGACCCACCCTCTTTTTGACAAAAGGATAATGAATTCCTCCCTATGGTACTGTATCTGCAACACCTACAAAGCTACAAAGAATGGCTTGGTGGCGCCGCGCGGTGGCGATTTGGCGCACTATTTACAGTACAGTAAGAGCGTCGCCTTTTTAACGACTCTCCTATATTCTTGCCACTTTTCCCCTCGAAGCGAAAGCGCTATTATGGGTGTAGATAGCTATGAGACATGTCAAGAATACGTCCCCTGATATCACGCGATATCCCTTTTAAAATTTTAAGGAATATTCGCTCCAGGAGTTAAAATTCTGGATACCTTTGGTAAATTCTCTGGGATATATCACTGTAGTCAAATATACCTAGGAAGCTACTAATGAAGGAACTTCCATCAGGACGACATGGCTACCTCACCCAAAAATAGATTTTTCGCTTCGCTCAAAATCCATTTGTTATTATTATTATTATTATTATTATTATTATTGTTATTATTATTATTATTATTATTATCATTATTATCACCTTCACCTGCTTTGTTGTCTAGTTTTGATAGGTGTTGTCTGTCTGTGTTTGTGATTCGCATAACTGAAAAACTATTCAAAGGAATAATATAGAATTTGGTCGTATGATTGGCCGTGACCCAATGATAATTTAGTTAGGCTTTGGGAATGTTCGAGTCAAAATGTTATGGTCGAGAACACAAAAAGTTAAAAAATATATCTTTGCTATATTGTGGGCAATTTTAATCAAATTCGGATGAAACTATAGCCAAAATATGCATAATTTAACTGCCCATCTTATGATATACAAAATGATATAGTTATTTCATTACCCTTTTTTTGTGTATTTAGTTCTTTGTATGTCCGTCTGCAATTGTGATTCGCATAACTCAAAACCTATTTGACCTAATCTCATGACATTTAGTGGGATGACTGGCCATGGAAAAAGGACAATAATTAGATTAGATTTTGGGACGGATTGGGTAAAAATTCAAGGCCAAGTTCACCAAAAAGTCCAAAACGTCTTTTTGCCATATTGTAGCCTATCTTTGTCTTCATACATGGACGTCATCAGTTTTCTTGCTGACAAAAGTGGTGGTAGCGTAGGCGCGCGCTCTACCGAGTGCCCGTTCTAGTTATTATTATTATTATTATTATTATTATTATTATTATTATTATTATTATTATTATTATTATTGTTGTTGTTGTTGTTGTTATTATATTTATTTTTATTATCGAAGTTACTACCCTCCTTAGATAAGCAGGATGACATAAGCCCAAGGCCTCCAATAGGGAAATACACCCCAGTGACGAAAGAAATATGGAATTACATAAACTACAAGAAAGGCAATGAACAATTAAGATAGTATATTTTAAGACCAGTAACAATGTGAAAATAGATCTTTCATATGTAGTCTACAAGAAAAAAAAAAGATAGAATAGAATAAGATAGAATACTGGGTCCGAGTGTACCTCAAGCTACACAACTCTAACCCACCACAGTAGAGGACCATGATACAGAGGCTATGACCCTACCCAAGACTATAGAACATTGATTTGAGTTTGGAGTTTCCTTCTCCTAGAAGAGCTGCTTACCGTAGCTAAAGAGTCTATTCTTCACTTACCGAGAGGAGAGTAGCCACTTTTTATGGAACATGTAGCAGAACATTGGAAATCGACATCTATATATATATATATATATATATATATATATATATATATATATATATATATATATATATATATATATATATATATACTGTATATATATATATATATATATATAAATATATATATATATATATATATATATATATATATATATATATATATATATATATATATATATATATACTGATGGCCATAAATCTGATGCTGGCTTTGGATGTGGGGTATATAGTCATACTTTTAAATGCGGAGGTGCACTTCTTCTAACAGCTTCCATATTCACTGCCGAACTGTATGGTATACTGACCGCTATTAAGAAAGTAGCGTTGGTGGAGGAGGGTAATTTTACCCTTTTTAGTGATGCAAGGAGTGTCCTTCAAGCTTTAGAAGTTTTTAATTCCAGTAACCATTTAGTTTTAAAGATTTTAAAATGGATTTCTATTACTGGGCTGAGAAGTATAACAGTTCTATTTTATTGGGTTCCAGCAGATGTAGATGTGTCTGGGAATCAGAAGGCAGATTTACTGGCAAAGAATGCTGCATCCGAGTTGCTACCAAGAAGATGTCCCATTCTCTGTAATGATTTCATACCTACCATTAGGAAATTGTTTTGTAATAGTTGGCAACAGTATTGGAATAGGGTAGATGAAAATAAGACGAGAGAAATAGGGAATGCTATATCTCCTTAGAGGTATAACATGGTGCCCTGAAAGTGGAAGACTACTTTTTGTCATCTTTGCATTGGTCACACTCGGTTGATACACGAGTTTCGGCTGACTGGCCAACTTAAGCCATATTGCAATGAATGTTTGGTACCCTTGACAGTGAGGCATTTGTTGATGGAATACTCCACTTACAGTATAGTACTGAAAGAAATATATCTCTATCTGAGGCTTGAGGTGAGGATGACAGGTTAATCCTTCCCAAGATTCTTGGACATGATGTATCGTACAATGTTACCAGCATTTTTAGTTTTATTTCAAAAGCAAGTCTTCTGAAAGCTATTTAATTTTTTTAATGATATCTTTGCTTATATGGTTTCAATTGAATATATAATTTTTTCCATTCTTTATTTATAATATACGAAGCCAGGATTCTATAAAACCTATAATCAATCAATCAGTACTTTTGATTTTAAATGCTGTTTTCCCATACCATCTTTCACAAAACTAAATAAAGTACACACCTTAAAATAGTCATGAACTCACATGGGAATAGAGAATTCTAGGATAATTATCAAAATGCTTTGGACATAGATAACACTTTTTACCCTTTCACAATGTATACAGTAATATATAATAACGGGCAGGTCATCCATTCTAGCATTCGTTAGGAAATCCTCCATTTCTATTTTTTTTTTCGTATTTATAATCTAGTGTCTCATTTTGAATATGGTTCTTCATCCTCTTGACCAATTTCCCTCTCGGAGACTAGAAGTAGTACTATCAAGGTTTTTTTTTTTTTTTTTTTTTATTATTTTTTTTTTTTTTTTTTTTTTTATGCTGAAAGTAGTAGTAGGAGGAGATGATCTAAAGGAAGGTTTTTTGGGCTATTGCAGCCTTCCAGCTTTCTCTTACACTCACTTTCTCTACTTGGCCAGTCCGTTCAATGTTTCTTATCTGGGAATGGGGGCGGCGGAAATAATGGAAATAGATGTTACAGAAAAAATTAACAATCAGTAATACTTTGGTGTTCAAAATAATGAGTACAACAGATTCTAATTCTATAGAAAAGCAATATATATTATTAGTTCAAGTTGCTGGTAATATTTTTTTCTAAAGTAAATTTCAATTTGGACTGGTGAATTTAATCCTTGTTATGAAAAACGTGAGACAAAAAGTATAAAGGGAATTAATGAAATTCATTCGTACAAGAAAAAACTCAACATTTGTAAACAAAAACAAAAAGAAATAAAAGCAGAAGATAAGAGAAGATCGTTTGCGAAGGATGAAGTTATCATTTAAATTAGATTATATATTATTTAATAAAAATGACAGATAAACGAGAATTCACGTAATATCATTTTCTCGGTGATGTGTACAACAAAACAATAACCTATGATTGCATTTCAATCGCGTTTGAGGCTTCTACAACGT
>NC_090759.1:42464829-42485425 GCF_036898095.1 Palaemon carinicauda
ATCACTCTAAAATCTTGAAAACTAATTTGTTACTGGAAATAAGAACTTCTAAATCTTGTAGAACGCTTCTCACATCACTAAAAATAGTAAAATTACTCTTCTCTTTTAACCCTATTTTCTCAACAGCGGTTAGTATGCCATATATTTTGGCAGTATATATAGAAGATATTAGAGGAAGTGCACCTATAAAGTTAAAAGAACTACTATACACTTCAAATCAAATGTCATCATCAGTTTTGGACCCATCAGTAGATATAAAATTTGATTCCCTGTGTTCTTTAACATATTCCATAAAAAAAGACCTAGCTTTTAATTCAATCATGTTCTTTTTTATCCCAGTAAAATATTTTACAAAAAGATGTCTCGTAATTTCCATGGAGGGTTGGTGATAACCTTATTTAAAGAACTCTGTTTTTTTAATATATCAAGACGGTGTATTAATTTTTTTACCCGAAAACCTTAAAGTTGAAGAGATTATGGGTGTAACTCAAAATATCTACAATGTCTTACAAACTTTGCAGTCTGATATGCTACAGAATAGGGAAGTCTTTGCAACCTAAACCCCTACCTAATAATATAAGGCTTTCGGTAAAGGTATAAAGGTAATTCTCCAGCATTCATAGGGACTCTTGGTAAAGGCAAAGTTCTAAATGCTCTTGTGGACAATTTGATACCAGCATGATTTATTGAATCTAATATCTTCAATCGAATTGTGGTGGCTATGAAGTATATTTCACATCCATACGTAAGTTATAAAAAATTAAGGCCTTGTATAATTTTAGATGAGTTTTGTGGTCTACACTCCATGATGTATGGGACAATACTTTTAAAAGATTCAGATCCTCAAGACATTTAGCTTTTAATGCCTTCAAGTGAAGAACCAATGTAAGCCTACAATCACATACCAATCCTAAAATTCAAGCTTCACTTACACATGTGATCCGTGGACCTTTGATTTATATATAGGCGTCTGGATGTACTCCCCGCATAGGACAAAAATGGACAACAACAGTTTTTCTCGTCGAAATCTTAAACCTATTCATATCATCCTACTGAATAGTTTTATCAATTGTAAGTTGTAGTTTTCTCTCAACCATTGCCATTTTTGCTCCAGACAATGATAGGAAGAGATCATCTACAAATAGTGTTGAGAGAATATCTTGGGGTATGACAGAGTGTATCCCATTGATGGCTTGTGCAAATAGTACAGCACTTAGCACACTACCTTGAAGAACTCCTTCTTCCTGACATTTCCTCTTTGGTAGAGCTATCCCCACTCGCGCAAGTACAAACTTGCAGCAAATGTTTATACGTTGTTCAACAACAAAAACATTTGCTGCAAGTTTGAACTTTTGAAGTTCTACTAATTCAACTATCCGATTAGGAATATCATTCCACAACTTGTTCACGGTTGGAATAAAACATTTAGAGTAGGGTGTAGTATTAATTCTCATAATGGAGAACGCCTGACTATTAGAATCAACTGCATGCATAGTATTGTAAACAGGTTGAAAATGTCCGTGAAGATCTGAATGTGAAGGATGGTAAAAATTATAAAAAATCTCATACAATATGCATAATGAACTAATTGAACGACAGTGGCAGAGATTAATATCTAGATAACTAATAAGAGATTTAATAGACTGTAAGTATTAATATATATATATATATATATATATATATTTATATATATATATATATATATGTATATAGATATATGTATATATATGTATATATATATATATATATATATGTGTTTGTGTATATATATATATATATATATATGTATATATATACATATATATATATATATATATACATACATGTATACATACATACATACATATATATATATATATATATACATATATATATATATATATATATGTATACATACATACATATATATATATATATATATATAGATATATATATATATGTATGTATGTATATATATATATATATATATATATCTATAAATGTATATATATATATATACATACATACATACATACATACATATATATATATATATATAAGGACTTATGTCCGCCTTTTCAGTCTGACATAAATCCTTGTAAAGGTTATATATGAAATATCTGTTTTAATGTTGTTAATGTTTTTAAAATATTCTACTACTTCTTATATCATATAGTTGGAAAACCAAGATGCTATAAGCCCAAGGGCTCCAGCAAGGAAAAATACCCCAGAGAGGAAAGGAAATAAGGATTTATTCCTTATTTCCTTTCCTCTCTGGGGTATTTTTCCTTGCTCCAGCAAGGAAAAATACCCCAGAGAGGAAAGGAAATAAGGATTTATTCCTTATTTCCTTTCCTCTCTGGGGTATTTTTCCTTGCTGGAGCCCTTGGGCTTATAGCATCTTGGTTTTCCAACTAGGGTTGTAGCTTAACTAATAATAATAATAATAATAATAATAATAATAATAATAATAATAATAATAATAATAATATGTACATGTATAATCATATTGATATATGCATATACGTAATATTATATATAACAATTCCTATGAAGAATGAGTTATTAAATATACGTAATTTTATATATTTGAATCTTTTATGAGTTATTAAATGTATGCAGCCATGTGAAAGGGAAGAGAACCAGAGATCTGAAATCAAATTGATTTTCATGCAATAATGCTTATGAACTTACAATTCAGATATAACTACTTATAAAAACTTTCAATTGGATTAATTTCTGCAAAGCAAAATTTGATATATTCGTGAAATGAACAACGTCCGAAAGCTTTTTGTAATGGAAAGAATAATAAATGAACTAATATTTTACCTGCTCTCTTATCCTCTGAAGAACTTTGCTCCAGGAGTTATAAGGGGCTACAAGAAACTTGAAAGGGCCAAAGCTAAAACGGTAAAAATAATCAGCCTTATATATATATAAATATATATATATATATATATATATGTATGTATATGTATATATATATATATATATATATGTATATGTATATATACATATATATATATATATATATATATGTATATACATATATATATATATATATATGTATATATATATATATATGTATATATATATATATATATATACATATATATATGTATATATATATATATATATATAAATATATATATATATATATATATAAATATACATTATATATATATAAATATATATATATATATATATATACACAGAACGAGAGAGTGAGAGAGAAAGAGAGAGGGACAGAGATTAATAATGTGATTTCCGATTCACAAATTCATAGATTTCAGTAGCATACGCAAGTTTACCCTCTCCCTGTGGCATGCATCGGGTGGGGAATTGCTTTGGGCCTGACATTTATACTAGCCGGTTCTAGGTGGGTGAGGGGGCACTCCCGTGCCCCCTGAAGGTTATGATAATGTGTAGGGATTGGCATCCAAGACATTGTGCAGAAACAAAATCGCCTGTTCTATGCATCTGTGCAGGAACAAAATCGCCTGTTCTATGCTTCTGCTTCCCAAAATAGACTTTTTAAATTTTAATGATATTGCGATTCCTTATTTTTCGTCTTTTCCATTATCATTCTTGGTCATAGTTTTACTTCCACATAGTCCACAGTTGCATAGGCGTTTACCATTCAATGGCTGAAGCCGTCCACATAAAACGGATTAGAAAAAAACATTCAAATCAAACTTCAGTACAAAAATGTACAGATTCTTTTTGAATTCAAACCAACACTCGCTCTTGTGACAATTCATTTCCTGTGGAAGCATTTATTAATTATAATTTCCCCTGAAGAAATTGAAAATAGAATCCTTAATCAACTCGTGACCTATCTTAATGTAAATAGTCTTCGGTTCATAGATATTCGATTGTTCTTGCGTATGTGACATTCCCAATTATAGGCCTACCTTTACCTGACACGTATTCACTCCGAAACCACTTGCTTTCATTGAAGTTCTGGCTTCAACGACGTGTCGACATGGCGCCATAATCTAGCATCCATTTCTCTTACGGTCCACCGGGGATAGGTTATATCATAGACTTTATATCTCTCAGCCGACATTTTCAGTTCAGAAAAGTTCCTGTTTAAATTTCAGAGCTGCTCGCGATATCTTAATATAAGTCAGTTTGGTTTGACGAAAATTAAATTTTATGATGTCGTAAACTGCTCTTCTTTTGAAAAAGTGAAAATATTTTTAGATAGAAGCTTCTATATGTGGAGCGTTGAGGGTAGGGACACAAGTTAAACTTTGGCGGAGGTTTGCAATTCGCTTCCACTTGTGCTAGACAATATATCCACTTTGTCATTGTAATAGATAGAGTCATTCATATAAGATGGTTGATGTCTTAGTGTTTAAGAGAGATTTCCATATCACCCCTTTCTAGACGACAGATGTCAAGGAGAGCGAAACCGATTAGATATAGGTAGTTGAATATTTGACCCGTTTCGCGCTTCAAGACATTTGTCGTCCAGAAGAGGGGGAAATGGAAATCTCTCTGAAACACCAGGACACCCACCAACTTATATGAATGACTTTACCAGCATTTGTGCTGTTGTTTGCATGCCGCTCTTCTTTCTGATTCGATTAAAATGTTCAAGTTGGCGTTGGATCACGGATTATTGGTCAGGAAATAGTTTCAGCTATAGGACCGCCAAATCTATCTTTGCTATTCATGTATAGATGTTAGAGTTTCTTGTTTATACCCATAATAACGATCTCCTTCCTAATCTGTGTGCTGAAAAATTCCTTTGAAAGAGGTAAAAGAAACCACGTCGGGAAGAAGGGTGATTAATCAATCAACTCAAATATAATATCATCACTTCAAAGGCCATGGAGGCTAAAGGCGGACAGACTGATGGCAATGCAGACAAACTCTTCGCACTGAGTCAAGACATCGATTATAGGCTAAACTCCAAATCCTCTTCGGCGTTATCCTGTCTTTCCTGACTTATATATAATTGCATTTCCATTTTCCTCTCTACCCAGGGAAAGGAGAGCTATTGATCTCGTCAAAAGAATAGACATTGCCTGGAAATACATCAGGGTCTTGTTTTTAGATCTGTTCCTTCAGTGCGTGTCGTTTGAAGGTTTAATACCTTCAAAGATTTTGGAAACCATTCGTTGCATGTGGAAACTTTCACTTTTCTTGTACCTTGAATCCCCAGAGACACCACCGGCCACAAAGGAGAGTTAGGTTCTTCTTTTTACGAGCATCAAACGATTGGAACGTCAGATTGCTCCTAACTCTAATAATCTAATTCACCCTTCAATTTGAGGTGAATTACGATGCCAGCCCATTTTAAGCCTGGTGTTTTATCGTGAATTCTCAAATCCAAACATCCGTGCCTCGTATTTCAAATAATATCAGAGTTGAATGATCCCTGGATATCTGATATTTGGGCTTTCTATTTTCAGTTTCATCATTATTTTATATCTCTACGAAATCATAGTCCTTGTAATAGGAAAGGAATAAGGTATTTATTTATTAGCTTTGGGTTATTAGTTTTAAAACAACGCGGTTGTGGATTTAACTGGATGTTATATGTTACTAGCTTTTTTACTCAGAACAGGCTGTTTGTAATGATTTCAATGCAGAATGCCTTATTTAATATTTATAAAGCCTAACAGTAGGCTACCTTTTAAGAAGATAGCGAGGCCATCGCAACCAGACCTGTGCCTTTGATAGTTTTTGTGACATTATCATAAACGATTCCCTTTATGAACAGTTTATTTATAAAATACAGGATTTTGAGTGACGTTTTCCGATTGAACTGCTGGAATTATTATTATTATTATTATTATTATTATTATTATTATTATTATTATTATTATTATTATTATCATTATGGTGATGATGATGATGATGATGATGATGATTATTATTATTGTTGTTATTATTATTATTATTATCAGCTAAGCCACAACCCTAGTTGTAAAAGCAGGATGCTATAAGCCTAAGGTATCCAACAGGGAAAATAGCCCAGTGAGGAAAGGATATTAGAAAATAAATAAGCTATAAGAGAAGAAATGAACAAAATCTTTCAAACAGTAATAACATTAAAATAGATCTCGCATGTAAACTATAAAAAGATACATCAGCCTGTTCAACATAAGAACATTTGCTATAAGTTTGAACTTTTGAAGTTCCACCGATTCATCATTTGTTCTAAGTTTGAACTTTTGAAGTTCCACCAATTCAACTACCTGATTAAGAAGACCCTTCCACAATTTGGTCACAAATGGAATAAAACTTTTAGAATACGGTATCGTATTGATGCCTCCAGACTAACATCCAGTTTCTGTACCTCCTCCAGAGGAGGAGCCTTCAGCTCCTACTGCCAAGGATTCATCAAGTGCCTTGATCGCCCTGAAGATAGAAATGGTGATCCTATTAGAATAACTGCATTCCTATTATTTTGAACACGATGGTATTGTTCAGGAATATCTGAATGCAAATGTTGTTCTGAATTAGGAGAAATCCTATGCAACATACATAATGAACTAACTGAACGACGGTGCCAGAGATTATTACCTAAATCTGGAATATGAAATTAGGATGGAATTCTGCAGCTGAAGACCAGGTACGATAACAATACTCGAAACAAGTCACAAACCCTAGTTCATTGATGGTTTTAGACGTTCTTATTTGGAGCAGCAGGGGGCTTATCATTTTTGGAAAGGTAATAAATCAGATTTGACTTAGAATACCTATGCTCAGGTAATAGCTGCTGCTTAGAGAATTTATGCTTGAACTGAAAAGAAATAAAATTTGACCATAAAAGAAACAATTTCTAGTATAGTACAACCAGGGAACATACTGTAAATAGTGAGCTACCGTAAAATTTGCATTTTTTGGTACAGAGTTAACAGTTTCTTCTTTGCTTGAAGCAGAAAGTCCTGTCACTCACAGTTGAATGAGAAATAAAATTTTAACATAGGTCTTGGAAATTTATGAGAGTAATAAGAAACTTGATCATCCACATTTCTGAGGCTAAACTAACGAGTTTAGATTTTCAGTTCTGTGAAATAAAACACTTGCTAGACCTTGAGGATTATTGAGGTATAGACGAAAAGGGTAATTTACATATGCTTTTTTATGAAGACAGTTGAATTTCTAGCTCCTAAGTTTTCTTTTACTTTCCGTAACTTAGAAAGAAGTTCTTTTTATAACTGGTGGAAAATTAATAATGTTACTTCATTGGGTAAACATGTTTGAAGTAACTCTAAATCTACCGATTGAACCTCAATTTTCATAAGCCCCCTAATATCTAAAGTTTTCTAATATTTTTTTGGAAAAACATCCAAGTCGGTATGATAGGAGTAATCACCTAGTCCCTCGTTTGCAGTTTGGGGTTTGCACAAGCCTTTGAACATGTGATGTAATTCTTACAATTTACAATGCTGTACAGGAACCCCCATATTGTAGCCAGCGTATTTGTATGATTGGCCTCTATTTTAGTGTTGCCTTTGACTGTGTTAATCATGAGGCCCTTTTTTTCGAATTTAAGCAGAGGTGAGTAGGTGGGTCTTTTCTTAGCATCACTCTTGATTTTTTAAGTAATACATTGCAAAGAGTACTAGTTCATGGGAACCATAATGATTATAGAAAAGTAATATCTTGTGTTCCTCAGGTTATTTTCTTGGCATATTACTTTTCAAACTATATATGCATACTATGTGAGAAGCAAGATAATTTGTTAATTCTTCAAAAAAGTTCATTAAGTGTGTTTTTACAATGCTTAATTTTCTTTTCTACCATATTTCAGTATTATTTTTCTTTCTGTTATTCAGCTGCCAACTTTCATCTTAATTTGACAGACAAAAATTGCCTTCTGTCATATTTAATAACAAAAGTTTAGATCCTGCGCATTCGGTAAACCACAGACTCCAAAAATGGAGATAATGGGATTTGTACCAACCAAATGAGGGCATCCAAGGCCCAAATGTGCATATTTAGAATAGTGTGAATAGGCAAAGACTAGGTAAGATTAAACAGAGAGCAACAGCTACAAATGCTCATGTGCCCATCTAATGCAAAAGATGGAACTTATACGGTGAGATTGTGAACTGGGGTCCATCTGTACAGATTATGTAGTTGGAACGTTAGGTTATAACAGAGAGTTGAGAGGAGTGAAACTGAACTTTTTTAAACAGACAACGAACTTAAATACAAGTACTTATGAACAAGAACGTTATAAAAATTAAAATCTGCTAAGGAGTGAAAAGACAAACTTAGACATTTTCTGTTTTCATTGTGGATCGGAGCGACATATGAAAAATAGGAAACAAGATTAGTGTAAAAGAGAGTGTGAAACACGTGCTGTATATGACTCCCCCTCTCCTAAAGAAGACATACAGGTAAAATATGGTGCCCTGCTCTTGAAAGGAGCACTGTACACGGGTCAAGGAAATACACAGGTTTATGACATTCAATGGATCTCATAAATGGTAATTAAGAACGGCTTCATTGTGTGATGGATCAAGAGGAAAGGGACCGTGTAGGGAGGCGTTAGAGGTAGGTTACTAGTTTCGTTACACAGGAAAATGTGCGATGCTTTGTGCAAATCTGTCGGTATGTGTTTCTTTTTTGTTGGCTTGTAAGTCTGGTGTCATGAAGTACATTTCCCAGAACATGACGTAGGTGCTGGAGATTGTCAGAGGAGATTATTGACAGAAAAAATTTGGTAGGGATGGCCAACGTCTCGCCACACACCATTTTGGCTGCCGAGACTTCCAGGGTATCTTTAGGAGTATTCCTTAGTTCCAGAAAGGAGCCAGGGAAGCTGAATAAAGCAGTTGCAGTCATTTCATCAGGACATCAAAGATGCTCTCAGGGTGTGCTGTATATGTTCAACCATTCCATTGGCTGCAGGGTTGTAGGCAGTTGCCTAATTTAGATTAATGCCAAGGAGATTTGCTAATGATATCCAAAATTGCTAGGTGAAAGTAGTACCTCTGTTAGAGGTAATATGCTCGAGGATATCAAATCTCACCATTTACCGTAAGAGTAAGGCGTATATACATGAGGCAGACGTAGTTTGCATGTGGATGGCTTCAGGCTTCAGGCCAATGGGTGGAACAGTCAACGATGGTAAACAGGTAACGATGTCCTTGTGATGTGGGTACGGGATTTACTACGTTGTAAGGGAATGTGAAAAAAATGGTACTGAGGTTTAGGAATGGTGCCCACTTCTGAATCCATATGACAATTTACTTTAAAAATTTGGCATGAAGTACAGGCGTGGACCCAATCCTTAGCATCCTTAATATTGCAGTGCTAAATGAATTACCCACCTGATGGTGCAAGGGGCAGGTATCCATAGTCCTGGTCCATCAGTAGTGATGTCACAGAGGAGGATGGCGTTGGAGTCATTAAGGGCAATGTCTTCCCAATGGAGAGTTGTGCAGGATGTCCTACATACTTGGTACTCTGGATCCTTTTGTTGGACCTCTGCTAAGGAATTGTAATCCAATCGCAATTGAATGGCGGCAAATGTGCTTCTTAATAGGGCATCGACAACAGGAATCATTTTCCCAGTGATGTGTTGCAGGGTATAATTGTATTCAGAAAGGGGGAAGAGATGTTGGCATTGAAGGATGGATCCGGCATTGGACTGTCGAATGAAGGGATGCACCAGAGGTACATGAGCCGTGTAAATGGGGAAGAGTGTAGCTTCTAAGAAGTGGCATAAGGGACGGAGAGCCAAATGCAATGTTAGCAATCAGCTGTTGAAAGTACAGTAGCCTGATTAAGTCTTGAACAGTTTCCCACAAAAGAAGGCCAATGGGTGGGGTAATCCCTTAACAGCCTGCTTGAGGACTGCACCAATACCGATGTCGATGACATCAGTGGAGACAAGGAGATGGACATGTGGCATGAGAACACTGAGGGCTGCAGGAGTTGATAGGGTATTCTTTGGTTTGTAGAAGACCGCTTCTTGAAGTGGATCCTACTTTGTGTCTTTTGGTATACCCTTGAGTGAGGTAAGGGTAATAGTTAATCATGCCCAGGAAGTTTCGTAGGGTTTTGGTTGTTGAGGGCGTACAGCTGCTACTTTCTCAAGGAGAGAGTGGACTCCTTCAGGGATGATGCACTGCCTAAGACCGATACTTCTTTGTCACTAAAGGTACACTGTTGTACTAGACAACAACATCAGGCTACTGTAGACTGTCAAGCATGATGCTTGAAGGAAGAGAACATAAGTATGTCATCTACTTAAAATATGCAAAGGGAAGGTACCCTAAGATGCATTCCATGAGGAATTGAAAAGAGGCCCCAGCATTACAAGTTCATAACAGGAGTAATTAAAGGTGTATGTACTGGAGGAGATGGGGATGTTCTCTGGGTTAATGGGACCTGATAAGACCTCTTTAGAAGGTCTAGCATGTAAAACACCTTCCCTTTGTCCAAGTAGGAAGCAATATCAGTGATGTGTGGAAGTGGCCATTTAACAGGTTCTGTGTGCATGTTCAGATGCCTGCAATCCCCACAAGGGTGCAGGGAGCAATCTTTCTTCAGGACAATGTGTAAAAAGCAATGGGCTTGAGGCCTCTATATAAAGGCCCATTCCATCCATTTCCATGTACATTTGTTTAGCGACTTCCAAACAATATAGTGCCAGCCGCATGAATCTAGCAAACACTGGGCGCTCCATCGCCTTGATATGGTGATAAATACTATGTGAGGCAGCAACCGAGGGTGTTTAGCGAAGTTCTTGATGGAATTCTTTCGGTACGATATGAGGAGGTGGGTGTAGGCATATGTGGGTGTGCTGATGTGAAGTGCGAGGCTGGAAGGAGATGGTTGAAGAGGTGTTGACAAGTAAGACTCTGTGTTCAATAACCATTGGTGAGTAACAGTAACAAAGAGGTGGAAATGGGAGATGAAATCTATACTGAGGATAGGCCATGTGGCATCAGCAATGAGAATCTTCCAATGATATTTGGTGATCCCAAATGATAATCTTAGGGCCTCGTACCCCGTGGTGTGGTTCGCAAATTCGTTTGCAGCTTCCAGATGGATGTTGACAGGCTCAGACAGACTTCGTCATGTCCTGGAGAGGGGCCCTGGCAGATAAGAACGGCACGCACTTGTGTCTTTCAAAAATCATGCGCTCATACCTGAATCATGTAAAAAGGAAAGATAAGCAATAGGGGAGGCCACCACCAAAAGCAATGGCCTCCTTACAAGTTTGTTGGCCACTGACAACCGTTCGTACAATTCTTCACAGCATCCCTGAATTTGAAGTGGTAGTATCAAAACTGTGGCGGGATGGGCATCAGTAAGTGGTTGGAGAGGTCATTGATTGGGGCATGAATGAGGGATGGCATATGTGGAGGTGAACATTATCGGTGTGTTCCCTTGTTTGCAACTGGAGATTTCCGGGAAAGTGTCCTCTGGGATCCCTTCGGTGACATAGGCTGCTTTGGTATTTGAGTGAGTCATGCCCTTGATGCAAAACTAAACCTCAGCAAATTGAAGCCAAATGAATGCCCCTTTAGTGGCGAAGGTCAGTAGTCTCTTAGATATTGGGTGGAGAAAAGAGTCAGGGTCAGAGGGCAGCATCATTAATTAGTAGTCCATAGTATTAAGGGGGAAGCTAGGAGGAAGCTGTTTCTTCTGCAGTCACAAATCGTGCCAGGGGGCTGGTAGGTTTTATCAAAGAGGCGAGAGGAATGTAACTAAATTTCATTACAGACAACGAGCTTATATACAATTACTTGCGAGGAAGAACATCACAAAAGATAAAACCAGTTAATGCATGAACAGGCAAGTTTAAACATGTTCTGTTATCAATTCATTTGGAGGGCCAGTTATAAAAAGAAAGAAAATATTATTCCAGTGTACAAGCGTGTGTAAAACAGGTGTGGTACAAAATAAAGTCCTACTGGATACTAACGAAACTGCCACACAATGGATCTTGTACTGGCACAATAAGATATGATAATAAATATTATCTGGATCTTATTCTCTTGCACAATATTTCTGACCACCCTTTGCAATTAGATCTTTCCTTACGGTATATACAATATGTAGCACTGCGTATGGAGTTTATTCTACTTATTGTGCCTTCACCATAAGGCTCAAGACTATATTGTATTTTAGTTTTATTCAGGCGGTTTTAATGTGGCCGTTTAATCGATAGAATTTCAAAAGTTCAAACTTTCTTTAATCTTTTATTTCTATTGAACAGGTAGACATGAGTCTCTTTTCATAGTTTATGCATGATAGAACCATCTTAACGTTATTACTGATCTTAAAATTTTATATGGTTTTAATTCGTTTCTTGATATTTCCTTCATTTTTTTCTCGCTGGCCTGCTTTCTCTGCTGAAGATCTTGGCTTGTAGCGCCCTATTTATTCAACTAGATTTTTACCTAATTTATTCATCATAAAGATAATATTAATTCGAAATTAATGGAATATTTATGTTTTCTAGCCAAAAATTTAAGAGACTCATACGTACAATCTGTAGGAAGCGATTTCATATATATATATATATATATATACACACACACACATATATATATATATATATACGTATATATATATACAGTATATATATATATATATATATTTATATATATATATATATATATATGTGTGTGTGTGTGTGTGTGTGTAAGTGTGTATTTTTTTGTGTGTGTGAGCGATCGCGCTTGTGTGCTGTGATAGTGAGCTCTAAGAAGAGCCACTCACTGCAACATCTAAATAAATGAACTAAGGATTAAATCAATTTCCCACCAAATAAAATTTCGGCTTTGTAAACCGATCCGAAGCGAGTTATGGTCCGAAATGTTTTTTTAAAGTTTTGTTCATTAAAATGCCCAACATATACTTCCTGTGTTTACATATACATGAAGATTCTTCTCTTGTACATTTGTGTGTAAATATGCGTTCAACAATACTTTTTCGAAATAGAGTTCTTTATCGTATTCCGGTTTTTACAACTTACTTGAAGGGGCAGAGCCTCTTCAATTACTGAGTGACAGAATGAACGAGTTTTGAATATTACGTTTTGGACTAAGAGTATTTTCATGGGGCCGACAATATACAAATTTAACTGATTTTCACACCGGTAATCCTCGCGAAAAATTATGTAGAAATCAAATAAAAGCAGACCTCTCTCTCTCTCTCTCTCTCTCTCTCTCTCTCTCTCTCTCTCTCTCTGAAGCCTTATCCATTGAAATTACAACTCATAACAACCAAAAGCTAATTGCAATTGTCAGTAAAGGATCACTGGTGAAACACAGTAGAATGTTATTTCTCTTCCTGTTTTTTTTTACAATTACCATCATATATATGGGTGTGAGGGTATTAGAAGTAAGGCCCAACTGATTATACACACACACACACACACACATATATATATATATATATTTATATATATGTGTATATATATATATATATATATAACATATATATATATATATATATAACATATATATATATATATATATATATGCATAAATATATATATATATATAAATATATATATATATATATATATATATTTATATATATATATATACATATAGAAATATATATATATATATATATATATATATTGTGACGGTGCCTCATTGAATATGTTTGTTGTTTTCAGCCACGTTTTGTGTTTTATTCTCAAAATTTCTGAGATTAATATTCCCAGGTCTTTTATATAGTACATTCTGAACAAAACCAAGACCCAGTGATTGGGATAACTGAAAATAAAAGGAAAGGTTTTAAGGCTACTGCCTGCAGAGCTATGCTATGATACATAAATATAATTATTCCAGCTTTATAACAAAAGACCACAAAAATACATCATTCACAAACTAATGTAGCTTACCACAACTTAGGGGACCTGTAATCACTTAAAAAAAAAAAGAGTACTATAAATCATTACTGGCAGCTATTCTTTTGTAGCTGACTCAGAAGGCAATTGTTTTGATAGTGACTCACCCAACATGGTAAACTGTATTCTAAGTACTGTTTCTCAAAAAATATATCTAATATCTAACTCTGTATGTCTATGATAATAACAATGGCTCCCCTAAATTGTCATAACAGTTTAATCAATAACTATACTATTGGGGAATGAACATGAGATTCCTACAAAATATAAAATTATTGTATTCAGGTGGATATTCAGTATTCCATATAGGAATATAAATATATAGTACTTAGTTAATGACCTATTATGTGCTCCATTATGGGGACTTCCCTGGTGTACTTCTTAATGCCATTATAACTGAGTGAATTGGGCCTTTCCAGAACTGCAGCTGTCTTGTGGCATTTACCATTCTCATCAAGACAAGTATATCATACTAGCACTTTAATTTTTTTAACATGGCCAGTTTCATCTGGTCTTGTTTCAACTACTCGACCTAACATCCACCATTTGCGAGGTAGTTTATAGTCTTTGATTAAAAAAATATCATCAATTTATAGATTTCCTTGAGGTTTTAACCATTTTTGGCGTATTTGTAGGGAGAGTAAACATTTTCTTTGCCATCTTTTTCACAACTTATTAAGAAGATATTGTACATGACACCATTTTTCCTTTAATAAAATAGAATTATAAATTTCTAAGTTTCTTTGACGTTTTAACCAATTTTTGGTGTGTTTGTTGCGATTGTAAATATTCTCTTTGTCATCTCTTTGAAAACACGCCCTCTTTTACAAAATTCCCTGGAGGTGATAGTACCTTAGACTTCATTGTAAGAAAATGATTAGGTGTCAAATGTTCTACATTTAAAGGATCATTCAAGTTATCTGTGGACAATAGTTGTCCATTTACAATATTTTATGCTTCAGTCCTGACTGTTCTCAAAGATTCATCATCTAAAAATTTACTATTTTCAGGCAACACTACATTCAAAATATTTCTAACAGCTCTTATTTCTCTCTCCCAAACACCACCCATATGGTTTGCATGAGGTGGGTTGATTTTAAATGTTGAAAAATCACATTGGTCCATCAATGATTGATTTTTATTTTTTTCAACATTTATTTCTCTGAGGCACTTTGCAAACTCTTCTCTTACACCAGTAAAGTTACTACACTGATGTAAGCGTAGTTGCGCACAATGGCCTCTTCTGCAGACAAATCTTCTATAGGTATTTAAGAAAAAGTCTTTACTAGGAGAATTGGCAGTTTCAATGTGTATTGCCCTAGTTGACATACGGGTAAATAATACTCCATACTTTTTGAGTTTTTTTGTACCTTCCTTAATTGTAATGGACCAAAATAATCAACTGTACTATAAGTGAATGGAGAAGACGTTTGTAACCTATCGTTTGGTAAATCAACCATTTTCTCTCAGAGTACAATGTCTAGTCTTTCTGCAAGTGACACATTTTGATATATGTTTTGCTAGTAAGGATGATCCACTTATTATCTAGTATCCACAAGATCTGATCTCATTTAAAGTTAACTCTCTACCATGATGGTCTATTTTTTTATGATAGTGGTAGATTATCAAATCTGTAATTTGACTATTCTTTGGCAAAATAACAGAATATTTTACATGGGCATCAAAATTACTTCTATGTAATCTACCACCAACCCTTATTAAGTTAAGTCTTCACTATCAATAAATGGATCAAAATTTTACAAATTACTAGATTTTCTTAAACATTTATGAATTTTGTCATTGTCTACACTTAATAACTGCTATTCATACTAAAAACTTTCTCTTTCGACTAATTTAATAATTGAAATTTTTGCCTTGATTAGTTCTTCTGCAGACACAGGAACATACTCATTACATAATGATTTCTGTGTCAGTCTATCAATTAACCTACTACATACAGCTAATAACCTGGTACGTGTCTAATCCGAGAAGTAATTAAGTCTAGTAAGTATGGTAGCATAATTATTATCAGCATTAGTTGTCAGTGACACTTTCTTTACTTCCGGATCGTTTTTTGCAATATCTGAAGAACATAAAGTTTCATCACTCATATCATGTTTTGAGAATTCAGGTACATACCACCACATCTAGTTACTATTCAGATCATAAACAGACATGTCTACTGAACATAAATCTGCAGGATTATTCATTGAGGAAACATTTTCCCACTGTTCAGGTAAGGTGAGATTTCTAATTTGCTCAACTCTGCTAGCAGCAAAAACTTCAAATTATTTCAATTGATTAGCTTTATATGCAAGTATAATTTTACTATCTACCCAAAATACATCTTTACTAATATTGACCTTCAACTTCTTTTTTTAAGAAAAAAATCCCATTTACAGATACTAATGCAGAAGTGAGTGCTAACCTAGGTAGAGTGAAAGATTTCAAGGGATACATTCTAAATTTAACCATAACTGATCTAGAATATGCTTGTTTATTAGTATCTGACATTCATAAGTATGAACATTGACCATAACCCTTCTCACTAGTGTCAGAAAAATGGTGTAATTCATAGTCTATGATAGTCATACTGACAGGTTTATAGCATCTCTCTACTTTAATATCTTTCAAATTTGGTAATTGAGATATTTTTATTTCCGATCACTAATAACAGTTTCGGGAATAGGATCATCCCAACCAAGGTCTTGCTTCCATAGGGGTTGCAAAACATTCTTATCTGTGAGAGATAACGGTGATATTATGCCAAGGGGATCAAAATTTAAGCTAACTATGGATAAAACCTTTCTTCTAGGACTAGACCTTTGAATGGTTTTGACAGTGAAATTGAAAGTATCCGTTTCGATACACCACTCTACTCCCAAAGTTCGTTCTACTGGTAATTTATCCTTTCCAAATCAAGGTTCTTAACGAACTGAGCAACTTCATTATTACACATAGCCTTTTAAACTTCAATATTGTTGGAAACGAATTTGTGCAAATGGAAACCACTCCTTTTACATATCATTTGACTCTCTTTGGCTAAGATCATCGCTTCCTCCAATGAAGCTACAGATTTTAGGCCATCATCAACATAAAAGTCTTCTTTGATTAATTTTTCTACATTTTCAGTATGTTTATCCTTAAATTTATCAGCAGCAGCTTTCAAACCATAATTTGCAACAGGTGGAGAGTTTTTAGCACCAAATAAATGAAGAGTCATCATATAGAAAACAATGTTACTAACTAAATCATCATTATAAAATTAAGAAATAATAAAGAATTTCTGTGTTCTTCATTTGTTAAAATCTGGTAATACATTGCTGCTACATCACAATTAAATACATGATGATTTCTAAATCTACAAAAAATACCAGCTGTATAATTTGACAAGTCTGGTCTCTAGTGGTAGTATCTCAACGGGTACCTCATTATTTATACATACACACACACACACACACACACACATATATATATATATATATATATATATGTATATATATATATATATATATATAATATACATATATTAGATTAAATTATTATTATTATTATTATTATTATTATTATTATTATTATTATTACTTGCTGAGCTACGACCCTAGTTGGGACTGCAGGATACTATAAGCCCGGGGGCTCCAACAAGGAAAATAACCCAGAGAGGAAAGGAAAAAATGGAGTAAAATATTTTGGGAATAGTAACTACACTAAATATCTCCTATATAAGCTATAAAAAACTTTAACAAAACAAAAGGAAGAGAACTTCGATAAAATAGTGTGCCCAAATGTACCCTCAAGCAAGAGACCTCAAGACAGTGGGACACCATGGTGCAGAGGCTTTGTTACTACACAAGACTAGAGAACAATAGTTAGATTTAGGAGTGTCCTTCTAGAAGAGCTGCTTACCATAGCTAAAGAGTCTCTTCTAATCTTAGCAAGAGGAAAGTGGCCACTGAATAATTACAGTGCTGTAACCCCATGAGTGAAGAATAATCGTTTGGCAATCTTATTATTGTCAGGTATAAGAGGACAGAGGGAAATATGTAAAGAATAGGCCAGACTATTCGGTATATGTATAGGCAAAAGGAAAATGAAATGTAACCAGAGAGAAGGATCCAATGTAGTACTGTCTCACAAGTCAAAGGACGCCATAACTTATTATATATATATATATATATATATAAATATATATATATATATATATGTATGTATATATATATATATATATATATGTATATAAACATTCATATATATACATATAAATATAAATATATATATATATATATATATATACAGTATATATATATATATATATATACATATATATATATATATATATATGTGCGTGTATATATATATATATATATATATGTATATATACATATATATATATGAAAAAACCTTAGATTTTGTCCACCAGCCAATATTGTGTAGAGTACCGCGTTATTATGGAATTCGTTATAAATATGTAAATTTGATTAAATTTGTTTATGAACATATCAAGTGCAAAGTTAATCTTAATGCTGTGTAATCAAATGAACTTCCTGTGGACAGCAGAGTACTCCAAAGGAATATGTTGTCACCTCTTTTGTTTATCCTCCTCATGGATTTTTAATGCGTAGAACTGATGGGGGAGAAGGATTGGACTGGGTTGGTGATAGGAATTTAGCAGTCCTAGAGTGTGCTGATGAAGCGGTCTTTATTAGTAGAACACCACAGGATTTGTAATACTTGCTTACCGGAATGCATGAAATATCACATGAAGTTAGGCTGAAGATAAGTAGAACAAAGACAAAGAGGACGAGAATGGATTATGCAATTGAACATGGAATATCATTGGAAGGAGAAACAATTGATGATGTAGAATCATTTAGGTATTTATGAACTATGATCTTCAATACAGGGTCTTTAGAATGAGAATTTTATGGAAGATTTATAAAAGCAAATGAGACAATGGCTAGGTTAAGTAAAATTTGGGAATCAAATTGCCTGAAATTACATAAAAAATGAGACAATATATCACTTTAGTGAGATCGGTGTTACTGTATGAACATGAGTCATGGTATGCAATGAAACATTAACCAATAGATTTTGTATATTTAAGAACAAAGCCCTCATAAGGATATTGGCGGTATAATGGTAAGACAGGATTAGAAATGGAACTATAAGAGAGATTACTTGATTGTTAGATGTTGATTAGATCATTATGAGAGGTACTATCGTGAACAAAAGTTCGTTCCCTTAGACCTCCAGAGAGTGAACACGGATCGCCTGACTATGAATCACTGAAGCTTTTGAATAAATAAGTCATGGAAAACCCAATAGATGGAGCACGGCAAGGACGTTGGGCGCAGAGAGGAATAGGAAGTATTTATTTTTCTAAAGCATTGAGTAAAGTCTCCGTAATCTGATATCGTTAGAGAGTGATAGATGATTTTGTTGTTTTTTGACGTTACTGGGTTCGCGTGTAAAATGTGCTAGATAAGTATGAGAATAGAATTATGCTTACGATATCTACATACTTGAATTGGTATTCTCATATATTATCGTATATTATCAACAGACATGACCAACCAAGGGTCATTACAAAATATTTTAGCTTAAATGTGTATGTTAGTGTTTTATAATCTGCAAGTCGCCTATCGTAAAAACAAAAACATTTGTTGAAGCAAGTCGGCAATTTGTTTTATTATTTCACTTCTGCTATTAATGTAGTAAGCACAAACTGCAGTTTCATATGCAAATATTCATAGATCTGTCATATTGCGTAATTGGGCCAACATTCTGAGCGAAGGTGGGCGATATGGGGTATGACACCCAATGCCCGTTTTCGGACACTTGGATATACGGATTTTTTTTGTAATTTGACATATATTAAGTCAATATGAAATATGAAGATACTTTCACCATAATTAATATTTAGTAGCAAGAGAGAAAGGCTGAAAGAGAAAATAAATGTTAATGAGGTTACAAATATTCAAAATAACGAGAGAGAGAGAGAGAGAGAGAGAGAGAGAGAGAGAGAGAGAGAGAGAGAGTAGCTTTTAGCTTCTGTTCTACATTAACAACATCGTAAAACAAGCCTCATGTTACTACTTTCATATTATTATAACCCTGTTAATAGCAAAGCAGATATACTTATTAGTTTCAAAGATAGCTTGACATCTTTTTACGATACTTTGTTGTCGGAAATTTGTGGCAAAGTAGTTTTCCAGTGCTCTTGTATGAAGAGCTAATGGGAATGCGTTAACGGCGTTTTTTGTTGATATTCTATATGCTATTGTAGGAATTAAATTTCTCTATCATGATAAGTCAGTGTCAGGGGTTTTTGCCATTCCCAGACTCATTCTTAGTCATATAGGAAGGGTTACTAACCACTACTAGAAACTTTTGCAAGTTATGGTGCACATTTCAACTCAAACTAATTCTATCAGTGTTTATTTTTACTTCATGGGTCCTATTTTAGATGACAGATATTGTGTCTAAAGTGTTGTACTCCTGGTCTGTCAACTTAATTACATAATTGTTTCCTTCTTTTCTTGGAATTAGTGTATTCTTTGAATTCCCTCTTTATATTTCACAAAAACAACTTTTAGTAATTTTCTTTACAAAATCTATAGATAACTTTGACAAAGTTATTCTTAAAACCTCTATTGTTTTCATACAGTGTGTTAGGCAATTCCTTAGCAATTCACCAAGTTTATTGTTTTTTTGTCATTAATTTGATTTTGACATTATCATTTTCATTGAAGAACGTAAAATATTTGT
>NC_090759.1:42485925-42488425 GCF_036898095.1 Palaemon carinicauda
ATCCTCCCGAGCTCCATCATATCCTTTAATGTTGCTGTTAATAGTAGTAGTCATAAGCCATCTGTGAATGATCAGATCCCTTTAATGTCTGTATATTGTATAAACCTCAAAAACAACTACAACGGTGGGAACACGTCCTCCTCGCTCGAAAGTTGTGCTTTGAGTCGTGTAGGATAAGGTTTATTAACCTATTTGCAAACTATTAACTGTTAGATTACCTGAAAAGAATGGAATGATCTTACTTTATTATTGTAACCGGCAGAAGACGTCCTTTTTAGAAGTGGGATACATAAATTTTCACCCACCGGACATTTTTTCTACCTCTATAATCTCATGGACAATTTCCCCACCAAACATTTTCCCCACCACCTAGGTACACAGATGGACAGTTTCCCCGCCTGGTATATTATGAGCACGAAACAGTTAAATTGTCAAATAAAAAAGGTAAACTTCCCCATCTATTTTCTAGCCAAATAACCAGTTTATCATATCCCATGTGAGGAATAATGACCCTATAATATACCGGGTGAGGATATCAACACATGGGAGAACAATTAGTTTCTCTTATTGTGACCTGGGAAGGTTTGTGACCTGGGATGGGAGCCCAGGGTCTTCCCCCTATTTCTGGTCCCTGTCCCCCATCGAAAGTGTTAAATAATCCCGTATTGTCTTGTTTTTGCACACCCAAAGTCCCAGGTTTCCACCTATGTCCGTTAGGAAGGCTTTGGGTCCATGATTATAGAATGGCTTATTTGTTGTGGAAATAAAGGTCAAATTAGGATTTGCAGTGCATGAAGTGTAATCAAGTTAGTTGTCAATAAAATGCTTACTTTTTATTTCCTTACAGTATGGTGGGGAAAACGTCCGTTGTGGAAAATATCCATCGGGAAGAAAGTCTGAGGGGGTAAATGTCAGTAGGGTAAATGTCCTGGATCCGTTAGAAGCTCTAGATCCTGTCCCAGGAATTCAACGAAACACTGGTTTCTTTTTCTGTCTCTGTATATACTATGCGTCTATCTTCCCGTTGACCTATGGTTTTAAGAAAAAAAGAGGAGCCAGTCAAAATTGATAACAATCGTCAACAACCGCCATTGGAAAGACACTTTAGAGCACCAAGGATTTTCGTTTAAAACAATCACTCAATAAAAAAATTATAACTTCTAACCGCCATGAAATAATAAATAAAATCATAAGTATATAGTCAAAATCAACTGTATACGGGTGATGTGATTTTATATTCAGTATAGAAACGTTATCTATGCTGCTTTAGTTGTTGGTCTACATGCATGTTTCTACTTAAGTAGGCAATATACTTGCGTGGTTCTACTTTAGTAGGCATTCTTCCTATAATATTCTATTCTATAGTGTGGTCTAATTGTTCATTTTTTTCTACACTATTCCTATGGTGATAGAAACCAAGATGTGGTATTGTACATTTTTTTATTGATTTAAGATAATAAATAATCTATATATATATATATATATATATATATATATATATATATATATATATATATATATATATATATATATATATATATACAGTAATATATTAAGATTTTGAGTTAGGTGAAAGGGCATTCTTGTGAAATCAGTGGATATCAAATCAGTAATTATATATGCGTCTTGTGTCTTGCAAAAAAAAAAAAAAAAAAAAAATAGATCATCATAATCTTTTCGCCAAACCTTCCAGTAAAATGGTGAAGTTTTGACTATGGCATTTCTGTGGACTTTACTATTGATCCTACTTTGCACTACCATTGCATTCTTGGTATCAAAGTATCTTTATCTCGTCATTGCTCAGAGAATTATAAGATACCTATATCTTTTTTTAATGCAAAATCCCAAGGCCCCGAAAGTCTTGCACTATAGTTCTCCATATTTTATACTTCGGCATCACTTTCTTGGAGGATGATCAATAGTAACCAACTAGCATCCGTCCCCCATTTCACATTTCTATAGCCTGCGAAACATGCCTCATTAACTTAACACTTCAGAAGTACCTTCCATTTGATGTCTAAAACTGCATGAGACAATTGTGCTGCAGACTTCTTTGAACATGTTGAACCAGTCCATGACTGTGCTTAAGGATTTGTCTGTTACTTTAACAATTGTATACATTGGAATTTCCAGTTCAAAGAAGAAATCAAATTCAAAGATTGTATGCAAACTTGATTTGGAAATCACTTGATTAATGCTATCAGTATAATGCAAAAAAAAAAAAAAAAAAAAGAACACACACTCACACAAAAACGGGGTTATTAGTTGTTACCGATGGTGAAGCCTGAGATTCTTTATTTGGACACCAATGTACTGGCTTGAATTCACCGTTCCATCCGTGCATCTTCTTTGCCTGCACAACATTTTCACATCTATGGCATTGCTAAACATCTTGCAGACTGTCTAAAAGGTTATGCTAATAAAAGGAAAAAAACAGCAGTATCTTCTGAAACAATCACAATGGTATAGGATTACTTAAATTGCATATCTGACTATATCT
>NC_090759.1:42498425-42503655 GCF_036898095.1 Palaemon carinicauda
AAATGCTCAATTATACCAATAAATTGACACAGGTGAAAGAGACGCAAGGTTCTCAAGAACAAGTTTATTGACAGATAATAAACAGACAGGTTAACAACAAATATATATATTTATATAAAAGAGGGTAACCCAAAACTTTAAGCATAAGTATGATAGTAAACAGAACTTGTTTATCTGAAAGAAAAACCATTAAACACCACTTTAATGAGATACCAAGGTATCAAGTCATAAAAAATCTGTATTACAAATCAATCACATTAGCGTTAGAAACGCTTGGCACACATGTCTGAACTTATGCAAGGTTCACCTTTGAAGGAAGGAACAGTCTATATGGGCACTTGGTGCCCTCATTTAGTTTGTAGTACAGTATGTACCTACACACTCACCCTGGACTTAATCGTCCCAATTAAGACCACTGTTCCTTGCAGAGTTAAACAGTAGGGTGTAACTACACGACCCACTGCTACCACAGATCTCTTAAGTTCCTCTACTTGCTTCGCATAGTGGCGAAAGAACACCCTGAAGACTTCCAGCCCGTGTATGAACGGAGATGTTCAAAATCATACAATTAAAGAAATTTAGGGATGAGGCAACTTTCCTCGGATCGTGACCTGCGGGTGTACTGTCAGGATCCGCTCTGCGAATAAAATATGTCATTTTCGCTCTGAGTTGATTCAGAGATAAATTTGAGCCTGATGTTTCTCCCCCTGAATAGTTGACTACCCTTGAAGTCTGAAGTTCTACGAGATAGACCTTTAGGCATTCTACTGGACATAGAGATGCATCTTCTTTCAGAGGACAGATTCTCCAGGGACCCCACCTGTTGGTGGGTAACTCATTCTTGGCGAGAAACGTAGGATCCGGAAACAGGTTCAGCTCCCCCCCATCCAGGAACTGAACACGACCTGCCTCTCTCGAGAGGGCTACGATCTCACTAACCCTGGCCCCGGACGCGAGTGCAAATAGGAAAATAACTTTTGCGTCAAATCCTTTAACGCACATTCTTCATTGCTCAACAAGGAGGCGAAATGAAGAACTTTGTCTAAAGACCATGAGATGGGCTTTGGAGGTGCTGAAGGTCTGAGCCTAGCGCAGGCTTTCGGAACTTTATTAAAGATCTCGTTACCTAGGTCGATCTGGAAGGCAAATAAAATGGGTCTCATCAAAGCCGATTTACACACTGAAATCGTGTTAGCTGCCAATCCTTGGCCATGGAGGTGGATGAAGAAAGATAAGCAGAAATCTGTTGAGATCTCCTGCGGATTCTTTGCCTTTACAAAGGCCACCCATTTTCTCCAAGATGACTCATATTGCCTTCTAGTCGATTTGCACTTGTATTCCTCTAGGAAGTCTATGCTGGCTTTCGAAATCCCGAAGCGCTTTCTCACCGCTAGGGCGAGAAAATCATGAGCTGCAGGGTCTGGGTTTTCTGTAATGAAGCGCAGACAGTCGACTTCTGGACTCGCTGGGGTCAGAACTGGATGTGGTAGCGGCACGAACTTCATCTGTAGTTCCAACGCCAAGGGGAACCACATGCTGTTCGCCCACTTGTGGGGCCACTATTGCCGCTACCCCCTTGAAGGATCTCAGTTTGTTGAGGACCCTCAACAGAAGGTTGTGAGGAGGGAACAGATAAATCCTGGACCATCTGTTCCAGTCGAGGGACATTGCGTCCACTGCTTCCGCTAAGGGGTCCTCGTACGGGGACACGTACAGGGGCAACTTCTTGTTGTCTTTCGTCGCAAAGAGGTCTATTTGCAGTTCTGGGACTTGATTCAGAATGAAGGAAAATGATCCTGCGTCTAAGGACCATTCCGACTCTATCGGTGTGAACCTGGATAGAGCGTCCGCTGTCACATTGCGGACTCCTTGAAGGTGAACTGCCGACAGGTACCACTTCTTCTTTTCCGCCAATCGGAAAATGGCTAACATCACTTGGTTGAGAGGTGGTGACCTCGACCCTTGTCGATTCAAGCATCTCACAACCACCTCGCTGTCTGTCACCAATCTTATGTGGATCGAGTGACGCGGGGAGACTTTCTTTAAGGTAAGGAGCACTGCCATAGCTTCTAGAAAGTTTATATGAAAGGTCCTGAATAGCTTGGACCAAGTCCCCTGGACTTTTTTCCGATGAGAGTGACCTCCCCATCCCTCCTTTGAGGCGTCTGAGTGAATCGTCAACGACGGGGGAGGTGGCTGAAGAAGAACAGACTTCTTTAGATGTCTGGCTTGGGACCAAGGTCTGAGAAGAGTACGTAGCCGAGGCGGCACTGGTCTTCTCAGGTCTCTTCGCGCGTTTGATGCATACCTTCTCCAAACTCCGGTTGCATCCTTTAGCTGTGCTCTTAGCACTGGGTCTGTCACTGAAGCAAACTGGAGAGAGCCTAGTACCCTCTCCTGTTCGCGTCTTGATATCCTTTCGGAATCTAGAAGTCTCTTGACAGAGCCCGCTATCTCCTTCCTTTTCTTCATTGGGATGGAGAAACTGTGTGACAAAAGGTCCCAGTGGATTCCCAGCCACTGGAACTTTTGGGATGGAGAAAGTCGAGACTTTTTCTTGTTGATCTTGAAGCCTAGGTACTCTAGGAACTGGATCACCTGACTGGAAGCTTGCAAGCATTCGGTCTCGGATGCTGCCCACACCAGCCAGTCGTCCAGGTAGGCTACTACCTGAATTCCCTTTAGGCGTAATTGTTTGAGAGCTGCGCTCGCAAGCTTCGTGAAAATCCTTGGGGCTATGTTTAGCCCGAATGGCATGGCTCTGAAGGCGTACAGTTTCCGTTGTAGCCTGAACCCTAGGTAGGGGGAGAGTCGACGGCTGATTGGAATGTGCCAATAGGCGTCTGACAAGTCTATAGAGATTGAGTATGCCCTCTTGGGCAGTAAGGTCCTTATGTGTTGCAGTGTTAGCATCTTGAATTTGCAATTCACTATGAACTTGTTGAGTGGTGACAAGTCCAGAATGACTCTGAGCTTTTCCGAGTCTTTCTTGGGAACACAAAACAGCCTCCCTTGGAATTTGATGGACTTCACCTTTCGGATCACATTTTTCTCCAACAGTTCTTGAACGTACTCCTCCAAAATGGGGGTGGAGTGTTGGAAAAACCGAAGGCATGGGGGTGGAGTGCTGTACCAGCTCCAACCCAGTCCATTCTTGAGTAGGCTTTGGGCCCAGGGATCGAAGGTCCAGCGATCCCAAAATTTCATCAGTCTCCCTCCTACCGGTAACATTTCACTTGGACTGCCGTCCTGAGGACTTGCCTCCCTGACCACGACCACCTCTGAATCCCCTTCCCCTTGAGGGGCGCCTAGACGAGCCTCTGGCTGCTCCTCTAGTTTTGCACGAAAGGAAGAAGACTGTCCTTCGAACGTTGGGGCGAATGTGGTTGACTGACCTGGCACCGCCTGGGGTACCCACTGAAAGGCAGTCGGGGTTTGTGCCACCATCTGGGCACTGGAGGCAAAGGCAATTGCAGTTGCTGTTGCTGTCTATAAGGCTTGGCTGGCCGAGATGGTAGCCTAGTCTTCATATTCTTCCTCTTTGGTTGAGGACCCTCATCCGGGGAAGATTTTCTTTTGATAGCCAGGCCCCACTTCTGGAGAAGATTTCTATTCTCCACGGCGGCCTTATCAACAACCTCTTTGACCACATCGGTAGGGAAAAGGTCTTTTCCCCAAATGTTGGAGGAGATTAACTTCCTTGGCTCGTGTCTCACCGAAGCCCCGGTGAACACGAACTCCCTGCAAGCTCTCCTTGCCTTGACGAAGCTATAAAGGTCCTTCGTCACTGTGGCTAAGTGAGACTTAGCCACTACCATGAACATTTCATGGACCTTGGGGTCACTTGCCATCGTCTCGAGAGTAGTCTGATGAGACATTGAGGCAGCCAGTCTTTCTTTTGTCTCGAACTCTCTTCGTAAAAGAGATTCGGACAGCTTGGGGAGGTCCTCGCCGAATTGCCGTCCGGCAATATCAGCCTCCAACTTTCCCACTGAGAATGTCAGATGGACATCCTTCCAGTCTTTGTGGTCCATAGGTAGAGCCAGCGACAAGGGTTTACACTCCTCCAGGGAGGGGCAAGGCTTGCCGGCCTCGACTGCCTTTAGGACAGCCGCAAACCCTTTCTGTAAAAAGGGGAAGGCTCTATCAGGAGAGGACACAAACGAAGGGAGCTTCTTGCTCAATGCAGCTACCTTCGAATTCGAGAAGCCCCCTCTCTTTCATCGAGGATGAAAGTAGGGCTTGAGCCTTAGCGTGGTCCATAACAATGACCTCCTTCGGCTCTGTCTCCTCCCTTGAAGCTGGTTCTTTTCTCAGCCGGACATAGCAGTCCGGATATGATGCCTTGCTGGGCCAGAATCTACCTCCTCTAGGGGAACTGAACCCAGCTTATCCGAAATGACGATCTTTCCAGTCGTCATCGGCATGTGCTCAGCATACCTCCATGGGTTAGCATCTGAGCATATGGGAAGGTCTTTCACATTGAGCCTTTTCCGGGGCCCATGTGATTCTGCCAGGGACTGCATACGCAGTTCCATTGCAGCCGCCTTCTCCTGATTCTCCTTCTGCATTTGTTGGATCATTCCAACAATCGAAGAGAGGGCCTGTCCCAGTTCTACTGGGAGGCCAGCCGATGTTGAGGGGATAGGCTCCGGCATCTGAACCGGAGTAGCCGACACCTCGTCGACCTCATCCTCTACGACATCCGGGGTTTGAACTTGATCCTGACCTTCTGCCAGGAGGTCTTCTTCCAAACGATCGTCCAGGTCAGACATCCTGTCACACAACTGGATGTCTTGCATCGCATCTGCGACTTCCTCGTCCACCTGGACTTGATCTTGAAGGATCTCCTCTTGAGGCTGGGGAATCACTGCCTCAGCTGATGCCTGGGGAAAAAGATACGCCCTCATCTTCTCACTTGGAAGATAAGGGCCAGAGGTGTTCTTCTTGAAGCCCCTTACCCAAGTACGAAGCTTTTCCCTAGCTATATCCCTTGATTCCGCCGTTCTAGGGGAATCAAAAGCCTCAGTAATCAGGTTAGTGCATACAGTACATACCTGAGGGTCCCAATACTGGAGATCATCCTTGGAGACAGCGCATGCTGCGTGTCTCCTACAACACTCATGTCCGCAGAGGTTCTTGCTGCAGACATTGCAGAAAACATTTCCGCACTTCGGAGGGTCCTCCTGTAAAGAGAAGAAATTTCCATGAGTATCAAGTGAACTATGTA
>NC_090759.1:42504155-42511655 GCF_036898095.1 Palaemon carinicauda
ACGTACATAGTATGACCAAATATAAGTACACACTGAATATACAAATAGTCTCATAGTTGTATATTGGCTAAAATAACATCAGTGTCTCTTATATAAGGTCTGTGTCTTCTTCAATTGCACAAAAAATAGGCTTATTGAGAAAGTCTTTCAAGATTTTCGGTGATCAATCTATTCTGAAGAAGTGTTTTAATTCTTTCATTCTACCTTGTTTTGAGTATTGTTCTCCTGTCTGGTCTTCAGCTGCTGATTCTCATCTTAATTTGTTGGAGAGAAACTTACGGTCTATTAAATTTCTTATTCCTAATCTAGATATTAATTTCTGGCACCGTCGTTCAATTAGTTCATTATGCATGTTGCATAAGATTTTTCATAACTCTGACCATCCTTGACATTCAGATCTCCCTGGATAATTCTATCCTGTTCGTAATACTAGGCAGGCAGTTAATTCTAATAGCCAGGCCTTCTCCATCTCGAGGCTTAATACTACGCAGTACTCTAGAAGTTTTATTCCAGCTGTTACCAAGTTGTGGAATGATCTTCCTAATTGGGTGGTTGAATCAGTAGAACTTCAAAAGTTCAAAGTTGGAGCAAATGCTTTTTTGTTGACCAGGCGGACATGAGTCTTTTTATAGTTTATGACATATTTGTTTTTGATGTTGTTAATAGTTTATATATGACATGTCTGTTTTGACGTTGTTACTTATTTTAGAATGATTTATTGTTAATTTGTTCTCTTCATTTATTTATTTCCTTATTTCCTTTCCTCACTGAGCCATTTTTCCCTGTTGGAGCTCCTGGGCTCATAGCATCTTGCTTTTCCAACTAGGGTTGTAGCTTGGATAGTAATAATAATAATAATAATTTGATGCATACAAATATATGGGGGATACTTACTTTGGTAAGTTGAAGAATCTGGCATGTATACATACAATTGTCTGGCGAAAGTGGACGCACTACATACTAATAGGCATTTATTAATAATAAATGACTAAAAGAGATGTTCAGTAAAATGAATTTAGTATGACAATGGGATTATACCTGTAACGAGTACAGACTATATTTCCTTCTAGAAGGAAGAAATGATGAGTGCCACTCTCAGACTGAAGAAAAATTATAAAATAATTTCTCTTCATAATTCCTGTACTGGTTACTTCTATCTGCACTGTGTACTTCGTACACCGGCACTAGTGCTATCTGTATAATTCCACACCTGGGATTTTGAACAGATCTAATGTTATCATGGTAACACTTAATAAAAAGAAGTCACACCTAAGAAGGGTGACCTCTTCTCCCTTTAATTGACAGTCCCAGTCAATTAGCTGTTCATCGTAGAATTAGACGGCAGGTTAAATATTCTACCTGGTGTCACCACATATTGCTTCAGATCATGGATTTGTCTAGCATCGTGTATGTAGAACACTCTGGATGATTCTCATCCGTTACATGTGCGAGGACATGTGAGGTCCCAAACCATAAACTGTTTACCACAGTAATTAGGGGGCAGGTTTTAATACACTACCTGCCGCCACTACGAAGTGCTTCAGTTCATGCACTTGTTTGGCATAGTGTTTGTAGAACACTCTGGATGATTTCCATCCAGTGTATGAACGAAGGCGCTCAAAGTCCATATACTGAAAGAAGTTCAGTGATGAAGCAATCTTTCTCGGATCATGACCTGCGGGAGTACTGTCCGGATTCGCTCTACGAATAAAGTAGGTGCCCTTAGTTGTTTTAGGGATAAATTTGATCCAGAAGATTCTCCTTTAAAGAGCTGCCCTCCCCTGAAGTCTGAAGTTCTACGAAGATAAACCTTTAGACACTCTACAGGACATAGAGAGACTCTCCAGGGACCCCACCTCTTAGTGGGTAGCTCGTTTTTAGCGAGAAAGATGGATCAGGAAATAGATTCAGTTCTCTCACTTCCGTGAACTGAATGTGACCCTCATCTCTGGATAGGGCCACTATTTCACCAACTCTAGCCCCGGAGGCGATAACGAACAGAAAAATAACCTTTTGGGTTAGATCCTTAAGAGAACAATGTTTATTGTTCACAGATGAGGCATAATGTAAGACCTTGTCCGAAGACCAAGAGATGGGCTTTGGTGGTACTGCGGGCTTAAGCCTAGCACATGCCTTTGGAATCTTAATAAAGATTTCATTCACCAGATCCACTTGAAAGGCATATAGGAGAGGCCTAGTCAAGGCTGACTTGCACATATTTATCGTATTGTCCGCCAGACCTTGGCTATGAAGGTGGACAAAGAAGGACAGACAGAAGTTCATTGAAATTTCTTTCGGTCCTTTTGCTTTGACAAAAGCAACCCACTTTTTCCAGGAAGACTCATATTGTGTTCTAGTTGACTTGGCCTTGTATTCTTCTAAGAATTCTATATTGCCTTTTGAGATTCCAAACCTTTTTCTAACTGCTAGAGCGAGAAAATCATGAAATGAAGGGTTTGGGTTCTCTGTGATAAAACGAAGACAGTTAATTTCTGAACCTTCGGAAAAATACCTAGGGTCAGAGCTAGGACCAGCCTCATCTAGTCTGTCAGCACCACTAGAGGATCCTTGTATGGGGCTATATAGCGAGGTAGTTTCTTGAAGACGCTTGTGATGAAGAGGTCAAATTGCAGTTCCGGGACTTGTTCCCATCTGGGAGGGAATATGTCTGCGCCCATGGACCATTCCAACTCTATCAGTTTGGATCGAAATAGAGTATCCACCGTCACATCGTGGATCAGTTGTAAGTGAACTGCTGGTAGGTGCCATCCCTTTAAGAGAGGGATGGGTAACTTCACCAAGACTGAATGAGACGTTCGAATGTGACGTCTTATTATCGCTTTGGTGTCCAAGATTAGTCGTAGGGAGTCTGATCTGTGTGGAGGGGGCTTCCCCACACATGAAAGGACCAACAGAGTCTTGGGACTTTCGTGCTCTAGTTTCTGTTAGAGAAGCGATTAAAGAGGGACTGCTCTCAGTCTTTTTTTATCTATTTAAGCGTTTGATGCGTGTTTTCTCCAAGCTCTTAACGCATCTTTCCGGTGTGCCCTTAGCACCAGGTCTGTTACTATAGCGAACTGGGGAAAGTTTAGCGCTTTTTCCTGTTGGCATTTTGGAATTCTGACTAAATACCTGAGTCTCTTGAAGGACCTCGCGAGCTCCTTTTATATTTCCAAAGGAGAGGAGAGTTGATGTGACTGAGGGCTTCAATGGTTTCTTAACCATCGAAACCCCTGAGCTGGAGAAAGTCGAGACTTCTAGAAGCTTATCTTGCAACCGTGATGTCCCAGGAACCGGGTCATCTCTTTGAGTGCACACTGGGCGGACACTTCGGGGGGTGCCCACTCCAGCCTCTCGATCAGGTATATTAATACCTGAGCTATTTCTAGGCTTGACTTTGACGTGACTAAGTTCATCAATCCTTTGAAGATACTTAGGACTGTGAGTCCAACACGTATCTTCCTTAGAATGAATGTTACTCTCTGTAGCATGAATTCTAGATAGGAGGAAGGGGGGTGGTTGACTGGAAGGTTCCGAAGGACACCTTTCAAGTTTGACAAGACTACGAACACCCTTAATTGGAACAAGGTCCATATGTTCAGAAGGATTAACATTCAGAACTTGCTGTTTTTTATGAACTTGTTGAGTGGCGACAAGTTCAGGATGACTCATTGATATCTTGAGTCCTTCTCGTGAACACAGAGCAGCCTTCCCTGGAACTCGATGAGCTATAGTTTTCTTACCACCTGTATGCTCTATAGCTCTCAGGTATACTCCTCCAGGAGGGTTTTGAACTGTAAGAGAAGGTAAGGAAATGATGGTAGGGACATTTCTGTTTCCCATCAATGGCTCATCTTGAATAGGCTTTGGACCGAAGAATTGAAGGTCCTGCGATCATGAGGGAAAGTTCCTCCTAGCCGAAGCGTCTTTATGCTTCGAGTAGTCAGTAGGCTTAGACTTTTGACCATCTGCCTGTAGCACCATGGTCACTGGAATAGTGGGATATTGTTGAGCAGCCCGGATATTTCCAGAATTTCTGATCTTCTTTTTAGGTTGGGGACCCACAACCACAGAAGATTTTCTCTTTGAAGGAATGCCCCATTTTTGGAGAAGACCTATGTTCTTCATGGTGGCGTTCTTAATTACTTCCTTAGTGACCTCGTGTGGGAACAGGTCTTTACCCCAGATGTTGGAAGATATTAGCTTCCTTGTTTCGTGTTTTACTATTGCATCAGCGAACACAAAATCTCTACATGCTCTCCTAGCCTTCATAAAGGTGTATAGGTCCTTCACCAAGATAGCCATATGCATTTTGGCTATGACCATGAGCATGTCTGGGGTACTTTCGTAGGTTGAACACAACTCTATGAATTTTGTAGAGAAAGGGATGTCGCAAGTCTCTACTTTGACTCCTGTTCATTACACAAGAGCAACTCAGACAATTTGGGGAGACATACCTTGAATTGTCGACTTGCGACGTCCTTGTCTAATTTTCCTACTGAAAATGTCAAATGGACTTCCTTCCAATCCTTTTCCTGTCCGGGAAAAGCTGGTGACAAAGGCTTGCACTCATCAAGAGTGGGACATGGCTTACCCGCCTCTACCGCTTTGGCAGCAGAAGTAAATGCCTTCCCCATAAAGGGGAATGAGAGTGAAGTAGGAGCAAGAAAGGAGGGGTGTCCGTTATTCAGTGAGAATACCTTCAACTCTGAATAACCCGCCTTTCTTAGACTACCTGAAAGGATAGTTTGTGCCTTAGCATGGTCGAAAATCAAGACCTCCTTCGGTTCCGTTCCTTTTCTTGACTTTGGTTCGTACTTCAGTCGAACCCAACAATTAGGGAAAGCATCAAAGCTTGGCCAAAATTGAATTTTGTCCAAAGGAACAGCACCTATTTCCTCTGAGATGCAGATATTGCCATTTGAAATCGGCATCTGCTCCGCAAACCTCCAGGGATTGGTTATGGAGCATGTTGGTAGGTCTTGATTCATGGGTCGTTTGACTGACCCCTGGGAAGTGACAAGAGAAACTTTACGAGGATCTATCTTGCGTTTTACTACCTGCTTTTTGTTTTGTTTACGAAAGCTCTCTATTTGATTCTTCAGCTGGATACATAATTGTATCATATTATCCAAATTAGGGGTAGAAGATGAAAATGTCGACATCAATGGCTCTAAAGCCGGCATAGGCGGAGGAAATTCCGACGCAACATTTTCCTCTTCTACCCTGGGGCACTTCTTGCCCTTAATCCCAAAGGTTTTCTGGCCGTCAGGGGATGTAGTTGGGTCCTGGGGCACTACTGTTTCCTCACTTGCTTCCGGATATAGTAGCTTACGCATCCTATCATTAGGTAGGAAAGGTCCCGGAGAGATCTTTTGAAAGCCTCTCACCCAGTTGCGTAATTTATATTGAGCTGTATCCCTAGTCTCTGTAGACTTGGGATTTTCAAAACCTTCGGACATTAATGTCCGACATATATTGCAAACCTGTGGGTTCCAATAATGTAGGGATCCGGAAATAATATTGCAGGGGGCATGAAACCTGCAAGTATTATGACCGTAAAAATACTTACTCTTGGCCTTGCAGAGGACTGCAGCACAAGGTATCTGGTGTTCCTCCTGTAAAGAAAGGAAAACCAAATGAGTATACAATGGATTATCTCCTTAACAATCAACATGCAAATGTCCTTTACAATAGAGTAGCTTAGGATAGTAAGCTATACAGGGATAGTAGGAGATACATACTTGTGTACATCTGTGAGCAAATGCTGTTGCCTCCCCTCAGAATTAACTACATGGAAATTTCTCTTTTGAGTAACTCCAAGTAGAAGGACTCTTACCCCTAGAGGTAGAGAAGTATCAAATCACTGTCCCAAAATAATGTTAATACTGTGGGGTCAGGATGACTGATTCTCGATCAGAATATTGAAGAAAACTATTCATTCAATATATGAACGGTACCAGCGGAATGCTCGTACAAGGGTACCCAAGGTATGTCAGAAAATACTACTGTATAATGGTACTGTAGTTTTTTTAATTGCAGTAAGTCTATATTGCAATTTACTGGCTACTGTATGCAATTTACTGGCTACTGTACACCATGTATTGTAGTCTAATCATTATGCTGCCTTCATAGTAGCATATGACAGTATGGTCCATCTAGCATGAAGCCTGCTGGACTAGGAAAATAAAGACATATATTTGTATATCCCACTCAGCCTATTTGCTGTAGTCTTCCTACTATATTAAAATATAGAGTTTCCTGATCAGGGACACTCAAGGAAAAAGGCTCTACCCTTTAAGGGTTAGGAGTTTATTACTCTTGCCTTGAAGTGTTTAATATTATAGGGCAATCCTAATACTGATTTCTAATCAGGATATTGAAGAAATCATATTCATTCAATATAGGATTGGGCTCAGCAAATGCTTGTGTTGGATATCCAAAATATATTGGAAATAACTACTAGTATAAACTATATAGTAGTTTTCTATCTGTAGTATATTCTATACTGCAGATATACTGGCTACCTGTATAATATATACAGTAGTTCAGTCGGCATATAGCCGGCATAGCTAGTTCTTGCCGGCCTACCCGGCATGCTAGCTAGAGAGAGAGAGAGAGAGAGAGATAGCATGGAAAAACGGCTACTCCTTACTGTGAATGTATACAGTAATTAAGGATGTAAAAGTCTGATTTGACTGCCTTTCTCCAGAAAGAAGGTTCTAATAGAAGGGGAGAATGTACCATTCAGGTTTCCATGCAGCTACAGTACTATTGCCAACAAGGTACCGCTGATACACAGCCGGCCGGCAAGTTCAGCAGTACCAGTACAGTCGGCGTGCTGCCAACTGAGTCAGCACTATCTGTGCCGGCCTGGCCGGCAGTACCCCGGCAACAGGACCTGTAGCAGCAGTCCAAGGGAGGACTGAAGAACCTTGGGAACAGAAGGGACTTCCCACTCACGCCCATCATGGTCGCCGGGAGCCACCAGCTACCGGCAGCTGCCGACAGATGAAGTGGTTGGCGGCAGTATGATCTGCCGTCAGCCAAAGACATGGCTAGAGAGGGAGTCTGGCTGGCTCCGGCAACCTACCGGCAAAGGTAAGGCTGCAAGATGCCGGCCTAAGGAAAGATAATGGCTCAGCCATCAAAAGTGGACAGAGGGGTAGGGAACAGGGTCCTGTAACGAGTGTGAAAGGAACTGGCAAAAATTGTCAGTCCTAACACCTGTTAAAAGAAACTCTGTTCCGGTATCGGCAGAATCCCAGGGAACAGGAGAGACTCAGTTCTCCATCCCAGAGATTACCGACACAGTTAAAGGGATGGCGGCACTGCCGCCTCCTCTCAACAAAGAAGAAACAGAGTTCCAGTGCCACGTATCCTAGGCTAAAGAAAATTACTCTGCAGAACAGAGTACTGTGGCACAGGCCTAGTCTTTTAGTCGCAAGGAGAAGATGGTATCCTACCATAACTTCGAGTGCGGCTAATGAGGGCTAACCT
>NC_090759.1:42516655-42541655 GCF_036898095.1 Palaemon carinicauda
TCATTCCTCATTATTAATTTCGTTTTTGGACCCATCTGTATATATGTCTAAGTGGTTAGGATACTTCTCCTCTTTCATTCTAAAGAACTCTTGTATAAATTTCGAATTAGGCTCTTGCTGGTCAATGTCATCCATTGTGTTAATACCAAGATCCTTACCATTACATTGCCAAGGGGTTACAACAGGAAATGTGGTTTCTTTCCGCCGCATCGCTAACTCCACTTTCCACCTAATCTTGTTGTCTGGGGGAAGAAGTACCCTGTAAGTAAACAACAGTTTCTTGCTGCTCCTGTTCATTTTTGCTTATTTCTGGTGGCAAAGCTGCAGTTTCGCCGAAAAAAATGTTGATAGTTTTCGGTGAATATGTGATGTTAGTGCTAATGTTGGCATAGTGAAGGTGGGTTAAGTGACAGTGCAGTTATAAACCTTGAAAACTTCCTGAAATTCTTTTAATTTTGAGTTGTGGCTCCTTCCCTCTAGGTGTGGAGCATGCACTAGGCGGTGCCGACGGTGCTGCCATCTATTGACTCTTTCAGTGACTAGTTTCAGTGTAAAAGTATGGTGTGATACTCAACACAGTTCAGGAGAAAGGACTCGTTTGGGCAGCAGTTTACTACATACACTAATATGGATGTAGTTAGTAAAATTTTATTTGATAACATGAAATTGGTTCATATTCGATTATAGGAGTTCAATTCATCCAATAAGAACAAGAGTACATTGTTAAAGTAGTAATAAACATGTTTAACGATCTCATGGAAAATTACGAAGGCACAGAGGTATGTTCAGACCAGTTAGGAAATATAAAGATCTAAGCATCTCCATTACGTTTGTTTCAATAAAGAATGGTTCTTTTGGACTCTTAGATGAAAAGCTGATCGAGGTTTTTTCGAAATTTGGAAAAGTGGAAGGAATTAGGCTAAACAGATGTGCTGACAAACCATTCAAAGGGCTATTGACGGAAGTCAAGGCAACAGCCTGAATGAGACTAATAGAGAAAAAAACCATCATCAATTGCGGTTTTAGAGTTTACCTGGACTATCTTATATAATGGGCAGCCCTGGACATGCTTTCGGTGTGGGGAAACAGGCCACATAGTTAAAGACTGCAAATACGCACTCACTGTCAGATTACTCACTGCTGGGTAATGAAATAGAAAGAGTGGACTAGGAGGGAGCTCTCGGTATTATTATCAGCAAGTCTTTTAGGTCAACCAAACAGAACAAAGATGTAAGGTATATGTTTAAAGAAGGAGAGTTCCCTCATCTACCTACGGAATAAAAGGGTGAGACCAGCGTAAAAGAAAAAAGAGTTGCACACAAGCAATATAGAAAAGACAGCGGAGATAACCAACGTTATCAAACTACTGATATACTGACCAAAGGAATGGACAAGGATGAAGGACCTAATTCATTAGAAGATCAGGTATTTGATTGTACAGCAGAAAAAATTGTTAAGGATGACTCACAAAATGATTCTGAGAAAGAAAAGGATGGTGACTCAATAAAACTTGAGAAAGGCTCAACAAAAAAGAAATGCTTGCAGTGAGCTAGTTAAGGAAACGGAGGAAGAACTTATATCAGGAGAACCTGTGGACTGCATAAGGGGTAAGAAAATATTTATGGAAAACTGGAGAAAGGGGTACTCGGCGGTGGGCTAAATTATGAGGACGAAAGGGATCTTTTTAAGGACAGCCTTGATTACGAGCAGGATGGTGACGATGAACGAATTACGGTTTCCCAAACAATAGTTGTAAGTGAATTGCGTAGATCAAAAGCAAAGGTTGATATTCATAGGGAGGTTAAGGAAAACGAGTTATGAATAGAAAATGAAGCAGCAAGTATAATAAAGGGAAAACAGGAGGGAAAATGGATTGTGAGGAAACATATGAGATGTCAACGCCCCAGCGAAAACTTTACAGTATTGATATGCAAATGGAAACATGCTATATAAAAAGAGACTCTGGCAATAAACTTAAGATAATGCTGAAGAAAGACCAGTGCCAAAACATGGAAAGGACAAACCAGAATTTATTATCAGGCGATGAAACAGGAAAGTGTATTAAGAAGCTTAAAGCAATTTAACCTTGTATTGTAAATGTATTTTACATAATACACAAAAGTCATTACGTCCATATAAAATATAGCTACAGTTAACGTAAATGGACTTAATACTTTGAAAAGCAAATTAAAATAATAATTTTTATGTTTCTTTATAATCTAGATATATTTTTCGTCCAAGAGCATAATATAAAATGGAAGGGAATCTGGAATATGTTGAAAAATACTGCAAAGTGTTGATTAATTATACACAAATTCTTAAGGGTGGAATAGCAATCTTTTTAAATAAAACATCTAATGTGGAAATTTTGAATTTTGA
The DNA here is from genome assembly GCF_036898095.1 of Palaemon carinicauda. Taxonomy (NCBI): domain Eukaryota; kingdom Metazoa; phylum Arthropoda; class Malacostraca; order Decapoda; family Palaemonidae; genus Palaemon; species Palaemon carinicauda. The sequence goes on from NC_090759.1 coordinate 42,519,035, forward strand.
AAACGATACTGATGGCTATGTAATGAGTGTTAATTGTCGCTATTCAAACGTTACTGTTCAATTATTAAATGTTTATGCTCCAGCTGGGAATAGTAAGAGGAAAGAAAGGGAGAAATTGTTTAACACAGATATTTTATATTTCTTAAGGAACAATATAAGTAATATCATAATGGGTGGATATCGGAATTCTGTTACCTGTATGAGAGACTGTTCTAATTCCAATAGTGAACTTCTATCAAAGTTATTGGTAAACTCTAAAAGCAACTTGAATTTTATAGAACCTTGGGATTCATGTCATCATCAGGTGGCGTACACTTATGTTAGGGAGAATAATGGTTCAAGGCCAGATAGGTTTTATCTAAAAGATTTACATAACTATGTGGTAAATATTCAAAATATTCCTGTTAGCTGGACCGACCATTGTATTATAGTATTAACTTTGAAATTAGAAAATGTAGTGTTGCCATGGAAAGGGTACTGGAACCTAATAGTAATATTATAGATACAACTATTGTAAGAAACAATTTTCGTATGACTTGGAATAATATTAGGAGAAGCAAAAATAGAAGTGGAAATATTTTGTATTAGTGGGAATAAGCGAAAGCTCAACTGAAATCTTTCTTTATCACATGGTCAATGCAAATTAACTAAGCCAAATATGACTTATTGAATTTACTGAACTACCAGTTGAAAGATTAAATAGGAAAAGGTGTATTAAGTAAGGACAAGTTTTCGTTAGTGAGCTCTTTAAAATAAGAATAAATAGTATTCCAGATGAGATCTGCGGAGGAGTCAAAATTGGACCAAAGGCGGATGATAAATTAAAGGGAGAACAAGTTTCACCGTACCTATTAGGGATGGAGAAAATCTCTAAATCTTATGTAAATAAGATAAGAAGGGATGATGGTAGCGAAATGGTAAACCCCAAAGTTATTGCTTCTAATATAAGGGAATATTTTGAAAAGCTCTTCAAAATAGAGAAATGTTATGAGTCTTATCAAGACCTATTTTTTAATCTAGTAGAAAAAGTTATTGGGTAAAATGAAAATGATATTTTAACCTGAGAAGTGACGGAGTCTGAAGTATTGAAAGCATTGAGGGTGATGAAGAACAGCCAAAGACCGGGAATAGATGGTCTCACTGTTGAGTTTTACAAAAAAATTTTGTTGGAAATAATAAAAAAACGATATTGTAAGCCTAGTAGAGTTTATTTTTATATATAAGACCAGCTCTAAAATGAATAAAGGAATAAGAACGCTTACGCCGAAGGAAGGAGACTTAGGTTTAATTACAAGCTGGAGGCAAATAACAAAGCTAAACATGAATTTTAAGATGATATCGAAAATAATATCTAATAGATTGAAGAATGTGTTACATTTGATTATTTCCTTCGAGCAGTTTAGCTGTTTAGATGATAGGTGAATTATCAACTTTAATTTCATTGTTATTATTATTATTATTATTATTATTATTATTATTATTATTATTATTATTATTATTATTATTGAATTCTAAGCTATAACCCTAGTTGGAACCCAACAGGGAAAATAGCCCAGTTAGGAAAGGAGATAAAGAGAAATAGAATATTCTAAGTATAGTAACAATATTAAGATAAATATTTCCTATAAAAACTATAAAAAAACTTTAACAAAACAATAGAAAGAGAAACTACATAGAAGTGTGCCCAAGTGTACCCTCAAGCAAGAGAACTCTAACCTAAGACAGTGGAAGACCATGGTACAGAGGCTATGGCACTACCCAAGACTAGAGAACAATGGTTTGATTTTGGAGTTTTCTTCTAATAGAAGAGCTGCTTACCATAGCTGAAGAGTCTCATCTACCCTTACCAAGTGGAAAGTAGCCACTGAACAATTACAGTACAGTAGTTAACCCCTTGGGCGAAGAAGAATTGTTTGGCAATCTCAGTGTTGTCAGGTGTATGGGGACAGAGGAGAATCTGTAAAAAATAGGCCAGACTATTCGGTGTCTGTGTAGGCAAAGCAAAGGACCGTAACCAGAGAGAATGGTCCTATGTTGTACTGTCTGGCCAATCAAAGGACCCCATAACTCTCTAGCAGTAGTATTTCAACGGGTGGTTAGTGCCCATGCCAACCTGATAATGATAAACAAGTTGTGTTAATAAATCTGGACTGGTTTAAAGTTTTTGATCGTGTTGATCATGACCTTTTATTTCCTATACTGAGCAACTTTGGTTTTGACCCTAGTTCAATTTGGCTAATACAAATGTTATATAAGGACGCTGAAAGTGTAGTATACATACAGTATATGGTAATATCTCTGGTCCATTCCCCATAAAAAATCGGCAAGGCAAGGATGTCCATCATACATGATTTTGTTTATCATCTACCAGGAACCCTTTTACAGAATGGTGAAAAGGAAGCTAGTAGACGTCATTGAATTTGCCAAATAATTTAGTTATTTCTGTTCTAAGGATATGCTGATGATTTTATTATCATAGTTACTAGTGATAAAGGAATATTAGAATGTTTTGATATAATCACAGATTATGAAAAGGCAAGTGGTGCAAATCTGAACAGAAATAAAACTTCAACTTTAGGCATTGGGAAATAGAGAAATGAATCCTAATAGCCAGTAAATGTATGTCATTACTTTCATAATTCCAGTAAAATACTAGCTGTTTATCATAGTAATAATTATCATGATAGGGTTAATCTAAATTTGAGTAATCTAGAGAGTAAGATGAACAAAGCTATAGGTATAATTAGGAATAGGAAGCTAACTGTGTTACAAAAGATGTATTATAATCAATTTTCAAATTTTAACAAAAAAACGTGGTATGTATCACACATACATACCCACACACACACACACACACACACACACACACATATATATATATATATATATATATATATATATATATATATATATATATATATATATATATATATCTATATATATATATATATATATATATATATATACATGTATATATATATATATATATATATATATATATATATATATATAAACTCCTATGTATTCGTTTGGCAGAATCCTATGGAACTGTATAAATATATATATATATATATATATATATATATATATATATATATATATATATATATCACAAGCACACGTGATTTCAATCAATGTAAATATCACCCACGAATGTCATTTAATACCGAATTCTATCTTGGGAATATATATCCACTTGGAATTAATTTTATGGTAACAGCTTCTGGCCGGGTGGAGATTCGAACCCCCACCTGTTCGGCTGGAAACCATGCCTGCAGGGACTTAACCGACTGACCTATCATATCTCTCTTGATGGCTCAGTATATATATATATACAGTTCCACAGGATTTTGCCAAACGAATACAGAGGAGTTTATTTAGATACCTATGGAAAGAAAGCTGTGTACCAATTGTAAAAAATACCGTATTCTTACCAAGTGCAGAAGAAGGGCTAGGAATGTTGAATATTCTACATAAATCGAAAGCAATTAAGTTCTGAAATTTTACCAAGATCTTTATAAGTAAGTGTTACGGTTTTGAAATATACATTTCTATTGTAAAATAAAAACTTGTGTTTTAATGGAAGACAAAAAAAAAAATATTAAGATTGTAATATTTTTATCACATCATATTATAGTGAGATGATTGATGTTTTAAGGAAAGTATGTCGTTTAAAGAATTATCCTAAGGTGTCTGTTAGAGAAATATACTGATTACTTATGAACTGTAAAGACTATAAACGAAAGATAGAGTTATTGTACCCGCTTTTTAATTGGACACAGATTTGGAAGTAGGTAAATGATAAGAACATTGATACGAAGAGCAGAGATGCAGTTTATAGATATGTTCATGAAATACTTAACACCAAAGATAGGCTGCATATGACGAAAATCTCAAATGAAGATAAATGTGTCTTTTATGGCTGCATTGAAAATAATATGCACATGTTTCAAAAAACATTGTTTTGATAAAAGTCAGTACTAAAAATTTGTTATTGAATTGAAACTGATAGTTTACTAAACTACTTAACATCATCGAAGAAATAGACTTAAATACAGCAATAGCGTTACTATCAGATTTGTAGCAAGAGTATGGTTGGGTCGATCTTTGGGTCTATTGACAGACGACCCAATCTTGATTGCTTATATAGGGAATCAATTGTCAGAAATAAATAAATCAAGCTTTTTCCAAAAGAATATTCACTTAATGCTATTGTAAATTAAAGAATAAAAAATAAATTATATACTCTATACGATTAAAGGTTTAAATACTTTTCTATTTGTAACGGTTGTGAACACTTCTTTCCAGTCTTTTCCTGAAGCAAGATAACAAAGTGATTGGTTAGGAGGATTTTGGTAGTTCCTCAGGTTTTCCAGGTTTTAGTCCTGGGCACATAATACTCAGTTTCTATATCTTAGTATAGCTTATAACTCTACAGCTTTTATTAATAAAACCCAATGCTTGATGGCGTTTCCCCCATTTACGTATACTTGAAGAACTGATTGTAAATTCTATCTAACCCTGTTGCACTTTCATTCGGCAACTCTTCGAGATACTCTTCTAGCTCAGCCTAAGAGAATAATTTGTTGTGATTCTGGTAATCATTATTATTTTTTTTTTTCGCTATTTCAACCGATTCAATCATTTTCTTCCCAGTCAGACAATTGATACAACATTTTCCGAAGACTTCTGCCTGATAGTAACTTTTTTTTTTCTTTTTTTTTTATAGGATTGAAAATCAATTTATTTTCCCATAACTCAATGGATGGTGATTTTCAACTGATATCCCCTTAATTATAATCATGGTATTCCAAGCTTTTTTTCTGGGGTATATTCATATTATTTGTACTGTAATTACCTCAAGAAACTCTTTTTGTAACTTTATTTTATTCTTTTACCCCTGCTTCACTTTATTACGGAAGTAACTTTTTTATTCTTTTATTAGAGGTTTGGTGTATGGTGAACAGCTTTAAAGCTCGCTGCCTTTCTGTCACATCCTCACTGCATTGGTCTTTTCTTTTCACTAGTTTTTCTGATATTCTTTTCACTGGATTTGATTTTCCTATCCTTGAAATCTTGCATTTTATCCTTCCAGTTCCAATGTATTTGCCATTTCTATTATGTCTGTATCATTACTTCATTTTTGCCAGTTAACATCTTTTAATACCCACCTCTGTCTTCACCATTACCTAGTTTGTTCTGTTTTCAAGTCACTTATGTTAAAATTGGTGTAGCTCTTTTATATTAAAATTATTCGCTATCATGAATAAACTGAAACATAAATCCTGCGATAAACATTTCCCTGTAGTAAGACTGAGTCTTGTAGGTGGCGTAATTAGTACTGAATTCTCATTTTCATTAAATACGTCCACTAACCTCTTTCCACTGTTGTTCATTTTATTTTTAGAAATATCAGGCTCTCATAAGGGGTGATGAACATTAAAATCCTCTACTACTTTAAAATTTCTCTCTATATTCTCTGTGTAATGAGCAAACTCTTCTTCCGTTAGCCTGTTACTAATCTAGATTGCCTCTCTTGAGTTTGATCTTGATATGTTGAGCTTCCATGTTAGCATTAGGATATTGTGTGGTCTTTACAACTTCATAACAAACACCATGTTTGATAAGGATCATTACACCTCCCAATCTATGACCTACTCTGTCTTTCCTTAGGACTCTATATTTTATAAAACTTACCTGTTGATCTTTCAAAACAGTTTTACATACTGCACACGTCAAACATGTTGTTTGACGCTTTATCACATCAGTTTTAACTCGGACAGATTGTTACAAAAAGAAAAAAAAAAACTATTATTCCTTTAAGTTATAGATAATTAAGACTTTATACCCTTCTTAAATGCTAAAGGTTTATCTTTTACGCATAAATCCTTTTTATGATTTTCCAATTCCTCATCGTCAAGAGTTATGCCAAAGGATATTAGCATATCCTTTTTAACATTTTCATCCATCAATCACGAATAACTCTCAGAAGTTTGCTTGCTGGTCAGAATACTTTGGTACAACACATATTATTCTACATCATTTTACTATATCTTTCGAGTACCTTTTTATTTTACCCAACAAACTTTCTTAATGGTCAGTCTACTCCCCTTCAGTTTGGTAGATTTTATCATTCGTGTTTATCTTATCGTTTTTTTTTTCTTTTCAAAATATCAGTATAATATCTATTGAGAGTTTGGTCTCTTATTTATTTAGCACTAAGATTTAGATTTAACTTGTCATCCTTCGCTCTGTTTCTGCCGTTTATTACCTGGCTGGTAAAATTTTTCATTATCACCTCCAGTTTTCAGCTTTCACTGGCTATAGTTGACTTTAGCTTCGTAATAAGGTATATTTTCAAATGCTTTTACTATCTGTATTCTGTCTGCTTTTCTGGCTACTTCATAATCCCTGTAACTGGTGAGATTTTCCCCCAAGAAATTTGTGCACTTCAAACTGGCCCTCATCTAGTGTAGGTCTTTACTACACTCTTCGGCCCTATGGCCTCTGCATTTTATACATTTATTTATTTCTAATTAAAATTCGTCTTGATGGTAACCAAATCTATAACATTGAAATACTGAGTAATCTTTGGTATATACGGCCTAATTTCCAATATTCTTTTTCCAAATTTTGTTTTCTCCGGTGTCTCATTTCCTCGAATTTAACCCTTGCACATTTATCTTTTACTCCATTGCCTCTCTTACGTTTCCACATTCTTTCTAAATAACTAGATCTTCCAAATATTCCTTAATTTTGTGCTCTTCTATTTCATTGGCCCGAATACCTCATTTTCCTGGTGTCTCCCGAGGTCTGTCAACACTTTACCTAATATATGTCTTCTTGAGGACCAAAATTTGTTTACAGTCAGTAAATCATTTAAATCTTGATTTCACTAGAGGCTGTTTACTCCATTCGTTTTATAGTTCACCACGTTTATCTATGCAAACAGCTACTGCCTTAAATATTTCTCCATTTTGATTGGGTTCCTATATACTCTCACTGATTTTCCTTCTGTATCTAAAATATGCACGATTTTTATTTTACCTTGTATTTTATGTAATATAAGATAATTTTTTCCAATCTTAGCCTATCTGATTGCTATATATTTACCTATGCTACTTTGGTTAAGGCCTTTTTCTGTCTATTTTGGCGAAGGAAATCTTTTATAATTTTCAGCCTTTTTATTTTGTCAACGCAACCTACTCTACTTCCAACATGGTATTAAATTTCTCCCTCCTTACCTTTTCCTTCCTCTGGAATTTCTTCTTTCTATTGTAGTCCGATTATGATCTATTTTCTTGGTTACATTCAATACCCGAGGTCAGTGTCAAAAGATCGTTATCCAAATCAATCAAATCCATATCAAGTTTCCCTAGGATAAGCCCCAGGATAAGGTTTATTTTATTTATTTATCTTACAATTTATTGACAAAAAAGGGGTCAAAAGGAGCTGTTAGTCTTGCTAGACAGCCCACTCTATCTTTAATTTACATAAATGAACAAAAGCTAAGTACAAAAGTAAAACCTAGTAATAATTTACATAAACCAAATAGTTACAAATAGTTACAAATAGTTTTTACAAATGAAAACACCTAATCTACATGAGTAATTTAATATTTATCCAAAGTTAATTAACATAAACTTATATGATTATTTCACATGACTGAAATTACATAATATTTAATCATAGTTATAATTTTCATAAAACAAACAATCCAGCAAAGTCCCTAAGTTTCAGTAGAAATAGACTAAAGTAAATATATCAATCAAAATATATTCTAATTTTGATTTTAATAGTTTATTGACATAAAAAGGCGTCAAAAGGTTCTGTTAATCTTGCTAGACAGCCCACTCTATCCTTAATTTACATGAACAAAAGTCAAGTACAAAAACCATGAAATTATAACTCCTTTTTTACAAAGGAAAACACTTTCTACAAAACAATTTCGAAATTACATGAGTGAGTTTACAAAAACCCTATAAGACTATTTCACAGTTTTAAAATTACATAATACTTAATCCTAGTTATAATTTTCTTAAAACAAAAATTTCTAGTAAAGTCCTCAGTTTCAGTAGAAATAGACTAAACCAAATACATCCCTGTTATAATAAATTTGAACGCTACAATTACACTTCAAACTGATTTAACATGTTCAAAATAACCAAAACATTTTTTTACATAGAATACATTTTATAGCCCTTTTTCACATAAAAAGGAGAACTATTATTTAATGTAGAGAGAACAACCACTTCCATTTCAAATTCCATATTACTGCAGCAAACACTAAACATTATAGAAATAAAAAGTAATATACTGTAGTAACTTCTCAATTTTAGTACCTTATGTCAGTTTTTTAAAATTTATTTTCAATATTCTTTTACAAATTATTATAAATGAAAAACACACCATTTGTTCAAAACTATTATTTAGATTCCTAAATTCTGCCAAAGAACTACATTCCATAATGTGATGTTGCAGTGTGTGTGTATTAGCAGTGTCACGTGATTTACAAGGGGTACCCTCTCCACTCTTATATTCCTAGTAGTATTTATAGCATAGTTTAAGTTTCATAACAATTCCATCACATTTAGCTGAAGACTTTCCATAAGTAAAAAGTGTATTGTTACTAATATAATCGTAATGAGACATACTGTTACTGCCGTTACTGATGATTGCCCTAGCATTCTCAATGTTCCATCCTTGCCTTACTCTTACCATGTTTGACTTTATTTTTCTCATACTAACTGAAGTGGCGTAGTCTATAGATTCTTTATTACACCCCTGTTTTGCTAATTCATCAGCAACATCGTTAAAATATATACCACAATGTGAGGGTATCCACACGAATTTTACACTGTATCCTGACCCTTTTATGACAGAAATGTACTCCTTGCCTTTGGTAACTATTTCCTCGTCAGAAGGTAATTTGGCATTTAAAGCCAAAAGAGCACCCTGACTGTCAACATAAAATATTATAGATTTTTCCTTATCAATTCCAAATTTCAAACACTCATATATGGCAAACAGCTCAGCAGTGGTAGATGAGCTGTGATCACCAATACGCTTAGATATTCTCTCCTCTGAACTAATACCAAATTCCAAAAATTCTCTAATTACAACACCAAGACCAGCTCAACTTCCAGTGACAGAACCATCCCAATAAGAATGAATCACCGTATCTTTTGGTACCGAGATATCTTTTCCAAAAACAGCTGTTTAAGTTCAAGGGGATTGTTGTCCCTTTTTCTCAAATCAAGTTGCTCTATACTTATATCTACCTTCTCAGTAATCCAAGGTTTTATTGGACGTGAAATTGGCAAAGGTACACAGAAATCAAAGATATTATAGGCATTCAATATTTTACAAAGCTTTCGTGAATATTCATTCAGTCTGAAGAATCCTGGAACGCCTGTCACATATCTATTTATAATAATTTTGAAATGCCTATAATTTTGTCTAATCAGTCTTATACTTGAGGAGACTATCAACTCTCTTATTCTTTGAGTGACACTCAGGAAATTCAGCTCCATTCGCATTACTTTAATCCTTGCAGTTCTAGGGCAACCTAATATTACCCTCATAGCTTTGTTTTGCAACAATTCAAAGAGGCGAAGATCTTTATCTGAATAACTATATAACTATATAAGACTGGAGCAGAGTAGTCTATGATACTTTTAATAGTGGCAAGATATACAGACCTTAATATTGGAAAACCAACACCGTTACCATGATTAGACGAAACACGTATTGACTTAAGCCGAGATGTGCAGATGTTCTTCATATAGGTAATTTGATCCATTATTTTACTAAAACCAATATACATACCCAAATATTTATAACTTGTTACTCTCTCTAGTTTTACTCCATTCAGCCAGAATTCTTTATCACCTACCATTCGTGATTGATATTTTGTTTTACTCTCATTTACCACAAGACCTAAAGATATACAATTATCTGACATTTCAGCCAACACAATACATAAAGTCTCCTCTGATTTCCATTGTATGAGAATATCATCCGCATAAATGATTACTTGTGAATTTCCATGAAATTCATAACTTACATCTATTAATATATTAAAAATCTTGGGGCTAAGCACACCCCCTTGTGGAGTACCAAGTTCAAAATACTTTTCAGTGGACTCGCAACCCTGGAACATAACAGTTCCCCTTCTATTACTCAAATATTGTGAAATCTACATCAGTAGCTTGCCTTTTATACCCTTTTAACAAGACACTCCTATATCACATCCTTATTGGCTTTATCAAAGCCTCCCTTTAAATCTAAAAACATTCTACAGTTGACTAAAACAGTACTAACACTTTTTAATATGCAATCAGAGGTACTCTTGCAGGGACGTGCAGAGGAGGGGTGCTAGGGGTGCCCAAGCACCTGCCCCTTTTGCTACTGTATTAAAAGTGCCCTTTTGAGAGGGATGTATTATAGGCCCGCCGCCTATATGTGATAATAATAATAATAATAATAATAATAATAATAATAATAATAATAATAATAATAATAATAATAATAATAATAATAATAATAATAATAATAATAATAATTGTTATTATTATTATTAACTCTTGGTTGGAGTATTCACCTCAGAAAGATGCCATGTTCTGCTTCAGCTGTCGTCTTTTTTAATGAGGAAAAGTACAGGGGCCGAATAGCTTGGAAATCAGAGGGCATAAAACGTTGTAGGAGAGCTTTAGAGAAAATAAAGGAGCATGCTAGTTCAGAATCTCACATGATTGGTATGGTTCGATGGAAAGGGTTCCAAAGTCCAGCATTAGATATTGCTTTAGAAACAGCTAATCAGGAAGTACAAGCTACTAGAGATAAAGAAAAGCAGAGAAACAGAGAAATTTTATGTAAGTTGATCTCCATTACTCTATACTTGGCAAGACAATGTTTAGCAAGTATGACAGTATAGTTAAATTGCACCTTGATGTAATTTAATATATATATATATATATATATATATATATATATATATATATATATATATATATATATATATATATATATATATATATATATATATACTGAAAGGACCCCAAGTGTCATTGCTTTCAGATAACATAGATGATATGCATGGACAAGGATATGATGGGGCAGCAAATATGAGTGGAATATATAATGGATTACAGTCCACACTCCAAAGAAAGAACCCAAAGGCACTCCATGTACACTGCCATGCACACAGCCTAAATCTAGTATTAGTCGAAAGTGCAAAATCAAGTATTCAGTTTGCAACTTTTTTCATTTTGGTGGAGAAACTGTATGCTTTTATTGCTAACTCTTTAAAACGGCATGCTGCTTTCATGGAGATCCAGAAAGCAATGTATCCAGAAGACCACCCACTTGAACTTAAGAAGCTACCAGACACAAGATAGGCTTGCAGAGAGTCAGCTCTTAGAACCACGAGGAAGTTCATCCAGCTCTGAAACAATTTAAAAAAAAAAAATAGGGCAAAAACATCTTCCTGCTGCATTACCAGGGGATACCTCAATATTGCTGCTGTATTAACTTTGAATTTCTTGTGTGTCTTGAAATTGCCACCGCAGTTTTTCAAGAAACTGCCTATGCCCCTAATACCCTACAACAGAAAGACTTTGATTTGGCTGCCTCGCACAAAATTGTGGATGGAGTGCTACAAAGTTTAAAAGAATTAAGAAATTATGAGAAGTTTCAGGATATTTATACAAATGTTAAAGAAAGACCTGAATCCATGGCCATCGACATCCCCTCTGAGATTCCTGGACAAGGCAGAAGAAAAAGGCCTGAAATATACAAGTATAGTGCTACATCTGCTACTGAGGATCAGCAGTATCAATCCTTGGATGAGTATTACCGTATGAAAGTATTTTATGTGTTTTTAGATACAATATCACAAGAGCTACAAAGAAGATTTAAAGGTGGAGACAACACAACATGGGGTATCCTAAATGCCTTTCATTGTAGGACAGTCCAAGATAACTGGAAAGAACCTGTGAATGAAGAGGCATTTAAGTCATTAAAAAGGTTATGCCAGTTTTATGAGTTAAAAGAGGTAGACAAGTTACGGTTGGAATTAAAGGTCTATTCCTCATTTCCTTGCCTGCCACAGAACACTGCAGCTACAATGCTCAACCTGATGAAAAAAAAAAACAATATCCAGGAGATATTGCCACTTATGCTTGAACTCTTAACAATATATGCCACTCTACCCGTCACAACTGCAACAGTGGAAAGGACCTTCTCTAAACTCAGGCTGGTGAAGACAAAGCTACGCAGCCTGTCCAGTGAGGAGAGGTTATCTGATCTTTTGTTGCTAGCAGTTGAAAAGGATATCACAATCAACAACAGTGAAGTCATCAGCATATTCAAAGAAATGGCACACAGAAGGGTTCTCTGATAAATATAAAATGATAAGGTCTGGTTATAAGCCAAGTGTATTTATCATACTGATTGATTTTCTTGCAGTCATTTATGTAAAAGTAATACATAAAATTTTTCTTTTGTTAAATCTAGTTTTAATGGTAGTCAGTACTGTAGATAATATGTTCATAAAAAACATTAGCCCATTAGTACCTATGATATCAGTCATGTTTATCTCTTTCTTGAATTATTAATGGCCATTTTAAATAAATTTGAAAGAATATTGAGCCGGTATATATTTAGCATCATTCATTTCTATATTTTTGCCCTTTTTTTCACTTGAGCACCTGCCCTGAAAAAGTTCTCTGCACGTCCCTGTACTCTTACTCTTGTTCCTCAAAAAACTATAAAGTTTCGGAGAAAGGAGCCCGTCAACTTTATACAACATCCTATTCAAAACCGTACGTTCCATAGTTTTTGTTAAACAAAAAGTCGAGGAGATAGGTCTGTAATCATTATTCCCCATAGGTACAGTTATCATAAGGTAATTGTCCATTTAATAGGTAAGCGACCATTACTGTATGATAAATTGAATAATGCTAAAAGAGGACTGTCCTCCATTGTTATAAGGCAGTTTATAATATTGTATGTTATACCATCTTTACCAGAAGCTGTTGACTTCCCCTTCTTAACACTATTAAACATTTCATCCCCGGTGAAAGGAATACAGGTGTCATCCATAAGTTCTTCTACATACAAACTAGTCTACGTCTTTGTTTCTGTAACTTCCTAAGGCTTTCCTGTATATATCGAGGGAGAGAATCTGAGTTTGACGCATACGACCATTTGGCCGCTAATGCCTCTGCCTTTTCTCTGGCATTAGGATGTGCATTTGTCTTTATTTTTACTACCCTTACTTTATTGACACCATCCCAAATTTGACATAAGGATTTTGAAAAGGAGATGTCCCGTAAAAAACCTTCCCAATACTCACTTATAACCTCTTGCCTCTTTTTTGTAGCATGTTCAGCCACTGTAACAATCGTTTCTCTGCATTGCATATTATTTTGGTCTTTAGATCATTCCCTATGGCATTTTCGTAGCAACTTGTTCCAGCCTTTCACTATTTTGTCATTATGATACCTAGGTTTATGATAACTGGCAGAATTAAGTTTTTTCTGTGGTTTGTAAAGGATAGATTTTATTACTGCTAGCAGGTCTTCAAGGAAAATCTTTACATCCTCAATACCAAGCAATTTATACTCTTTATACTCTTTGTACCAGTCACTTACTTTTTCTATAAAATCATCTTTCTGCTTATCATGCAATACGTATCTATTTCCATTGTTAATAAGTGGAATCTTTTCTATACAAAGACTAATTCTAAGAGAAAAATTATCACTTAATAAAATGGTTACAACAGAGAAATCTGTCCGTACTCCAGGCATGTTGACAAATATAGCATAATCAAGCCTGCCTCCTCTAACATGTGTTGCTTCTCAATTACCAAGTACAGACGCATTTTTAACCGAATCAAAAAATCTATTTAAAATAATCCCATTGTGATTTCGGGAGCAACTACCAAGAGTAATATGTCTAGCATTTAAATCACAAAGTAATACACAATCCTCAGAAAAAAATTACATCAGGTAGGTCCTCAATAGCCAAAGAATCCGCATGTACATAAGCATTAACAATATATATTTCTGCATCTTTAAGAGTTACTTTAATAGCCAAACATTCAATACCATTGACTTCACTAGCATAGTAGTACTGACTTTACTAGCATAGTAGTACTGACTTTACTAGCATAGTAGTACGATGCTGGAATATTATTTCTTATGTAAATTGTTAAACCTCAGCAATTCGTGGATTCATTAGCTTGTAATTCAAAATGATTGTAACCGTTGATTTGGAGTGAGGAAACATTTCTACCTACTTCCTGCAAAGCTATTATATCAACATTTGTAGACTGAGTATATGCATGCAAATCAGTAATTCGTTTTCTTAAACTATTTATATTCCAGGATATAATAAGGAGTTTATGTGCCATTTTGAGAAATACTCTTTCTTAACTTGTTTGCAGAATGAAGAATATTCATTTTCAGCTGATTGGTTGGACTTATCATATATTCGGTTATCGAATCAGGAGTGTTGGTAAAATCTCCGACCACATTTTCCACATAATCTGGCTTATCAGCTGACAAACCAGCCTCGCATGTAACTGTGCTTTCACCACCATTGTCATATACCTCTGCAACCTCAACATTTTGAGTCACCCTTTCATTAAGAACAACCTTTTTAGTATTCTTAATAGCTAACACTGCCTGTTTCAGTTCTGCTATCTCTTTACGAAACTCTGAAATGAAGTTATTATAATGAACTTGAGTCTCCTCACGAGATTTATTCTTGACCGAAATTTGGTTTTGCTGTTCCATACGTTTTTCCCAGAAATTTTCACAAGCCATTGGAACCTGAGTATGAATAAAAGCAGAACTATCGCTTCTTAGATTTTCATTATTTGTCTTAGGCGAACGATCACTTTTGGGCATTCGGGGACACACTCTAGAGCTGGCATTATGAGCATCTCCACAATTACAGCATTTTGTTTCAATCTTTTCCTTTTCTTTGATTTTGTTACAACACACCTTCGACTCGTGCGACTTGCCGAAAAATCGACAGCGATGGCCATTTAGGCACTTCCAGGCCATATGACCCCACCTGCAACACTTATAACACATGACAGGGTTGTCAATGAACACTGCAACACGCTTATATCCTAGGCACTTGATAAATACTCTCTCTATTGGTGGACCATTAATAAGTGCAATTAATTGTGGTTTAGGGACAAACTCGCCGTCAACTTTACCTTCTCTGCGCTTTGCCCGTATAAATAGGTCGTCAACTAAAACATCTTCTGGATCCAAGTAAGTAGGGTAGTCAAAAATAATTACCTTTGTACATACACCATCAGCTCCTTTGGTTTTTCCATTACAATATTTTCAAAGCCACTTTTTGTTAAAAAACCAGCAGCTACCTCACCCTTTACTATAATATATAGGATGTTTCTCCCTTCCTTAAATAGAACCTCAAATTCCGGATGACACTTGCACAGCCGAACTGCCCAACGTACCTGATCGTGGAAGCCCAAAACATTCCTCTGAAAATACAGCCAAGGCCTTTTAGCATTAATAACATTACCTTCTTTTAGATGATTCGTAGTAGAGCCTTCACCTAAAAATTTCTTTCGTTTATCATCAGGCGTCCCATTAGATACAACAACAGTGCTCATTTTCATTTTCTTGCTTTCGACTGTGATAAAAGGTTGCTAGTCATCGCTGCTACTAGACATATCTAAATCCATTATGATGTCCTCCCGAGCTTCATCAAATTCTTTAATGTTGTTGTTAATAGTATTAGCTATAAGCCATCTGCGAACGGTCAGATCCCTTCAATGTCCGTAAATTGTATAAAACTCAAAAACAACTACAGCGGTAGGAACACGTCCTCCTCGCTCGAGAGTTGTGCCTTGTGTGCCAGAACAGAGGAATTCTTATAACACAAGCAACTAACTTATTAAGTAAGGTAAAAAACAACCCTTGACTAAAAAATAAAAAGTTGAGGATGGTTCAACGGCAAACTATTTACGATATAGTTAGAAGATTAGCGGTAAAGGTCGTTAGACAATATGCATAGTAACATAGGTAGTTGAGCGATTTTTAGAGTTTAATGTTAAATGAAATGGACTCGAGGGAATATAGAACATAGCCAACTACCAGAGGACTGGGCAAAATTTTTTGAAATTAGAATAATCAATAGGTTTCTAGCATGCATAATCATAAATAAGTATGGAGAAAAATTGTTTTTGTCCATTCCACATCCGGTTCGACGACTGACACCTCTATGGGATTCAATGCTGACCCTCAAGCGTCGATAACAACGAGTTTCCAAATTACATCTGGGATGAATATACTAATACACAATTGAAGGCCACATCAATTCCGGCAGAGTATCTAAATCTGAACATGCTTCCTATTGTCAGTGGATCCTTGAAAGTGAAATTTGTGTCAACAGAGTGATACAACTCAGAAAAGGCTTCATGAAATTTACGTTTAACATTTTTATAAACACGTGTTAATGGTAAAGACATATATATTTGACTTTTGGAATAATGTGTACGGTGGTCTTCGGAATAAGAAAACTTACTTAAAAACTGCTTTAGTGTTTCAAAAAAGTTACATGGATAACAATTACTGACAAAATATGATTGTATACATTGATTTGGTTTGTGGAACCTGAACTTGTAAGATGTTCAAAGACCTAAAAAAAAAAAATAATAATAATAATGTTTTCAATATAGTTAACTTTAAATGAAAACTATCAGTGACTTAAAATGTTTAACCTAAGCACGTTAAAAATGTTTTTTTCCCCTAAAAATTACAGTACTACTTGATTCATTATAACGGAAAATGGAAAGGTCTAGATAGGAAAGCTGAAATTTATGTTCTAAGTCCAACATAAACTTGATATTAGGGTGAAATGAGTTTATTTATTTTAAAAGCAATGTTATATGATGTCTATCTTGAAAAAAGTAAAGATACCATTGGAATAATGTCTTTAAAACAGGGATTTAAAAGCTATGTGGCATTGATCCATGAACAACCTCTTAAGGTAATACATGAATATGTTAGCAAAAGTTTGTTCTAAGGGGCAACTAATTGCCATAACATCAATTGGTTTATATATTTTGTTATAAAAAAAATAGTATAGTTTCGGTTACGGGTAACTTAAACAGTTTCCGAAAAGAGTAGATTCTGTCTATGGTTTTTGATTTGTAAATAGGAACTAACATCAAAACTAATCATAAAGTTATTGGGAACTTGTTAAAGAATCTGATATACAAACTGAGATGAAATTCTAAGGTGTATGCATAGGTAGCTGGATTACTTGAGAGGGGGAATAAAAACGTAGCTATGCCCAAATCAATAGAATAAGATGCAGTCAATATGAGTTGTAATTATATATCAACATTGTGAACCTTAGGCAAACCATATAAAATTTTGAAAGATAAACCAGTTATGTACATGGATACTTCTGAAAAACGGACTCATCCTTAAGTTGTTTTCGGTTACGGTTGGTGTTATCTTGTATTTTATGAATTAAACTGAATCCTGTGGATTGAACTTCTACAATCTATAAAGCAGAATATATATATATATATATATATATATATATATATATATATATATATATATATACATACATATATATATATATATATATATATTTATATATATATATATATATGTATGTATGTATGTATGTATGTATATATATATATATATATATATATATATATATATATATATATATTTTTTTTTTTTTTTCACTCAATCCTATATTATCCCAATTTATTTATTTTAACTCTTCTAGTAACATGGCAGGATCTAGACAGAGCCTTGACGTTGTATGTTGCAAGGTTCAGATCAAAAGGTGGCCTGTTTTAGTCCAGATATTTTTAGCACACCCTGCTGTGGGATGTATCTGCCCAACATCTTAGGCAGTTGCTCTACTGCCGCTAGGAGCTGTGTGCCGAGAGTGGGGTTGTGTTATTCATGTCTGTGTTTTCGCCAGTTTTCATCACCACTCTTGACCACTGCGGATTTGTGATAGTGGGAGATTTTCATAATATCAAAAATTATAAGAATTGGGGAATCTTATATAGAGTTAGAAAGGGCCATATATTTTTCTTCAGGGACATGAAAGGAAAAAAGATGAAGGAAAACTATCAGAAAAGGCATAAAAACCTAATAAAGCAAAGGTTGGAAATGAGGGTAAAATCCAAGAGAGATGAAACAGAATAAGCAGAACTGTCCAAAGCAATAAAGAAACTAAAAACCACGGATATTCGTAAAGAAAATCAGACCAAAAATGAGGAAACACTAAAGAAAATGAGATGAAATGAAGTTTTGGAACAGGAAGCCAAGAGATTTTTGCTTTAAAGGATGAAAATGGAATTCTTTATTAATAAAACGGAAAGTGACATGAAAATTACAGAGGACTTTTGTACAATGCTATAAAATAGTGCTATAAGAAATAACTTAACCTATGAAAATAATGAAACGTGAGCCGATACCAAAAGTAACAATAGAAATAAAGAAATCATTAAAAGGAATAAAAAAGGCAAAGCAGCATCGGAAGATGGCCTAACAGTTGATTTAATGATAGATGGAGATTTCATAATAGTAAAACTAGTTGAACTTTACACCAAATATCTGAAAGAATGCTTTATACCTGCAGCTTGGATAAATGTTATCATTATACTATTTCATCAACAAGGTGACACAAAAAACCTGTAAAATTATCACCCAATAAATTTACTCTCCGTAATATATAAAATATTTACAAATATCATATTGGGTCCACTAGATAGATAGCTACACTTCAATCAACCAAGATAGCAGGGAGGTTTTAGAAGTGGGTATTCAACAACTGACCATATACATGTAATTAGACAGCTACTGGAAAAATCAACAGAGATGATAAACCAATATGTATGGCAATTATAGACTATGAGAAAGTTTTGGATTCTGTCAAAACTTCAGAAGTAATGAAATCCCTTCAAAGACAAGGAATAGACGTATCTTGTGTTAGAACACTTGAGGATATCTTAAAACTATATAGGGATAGTGAGAAAATTCTGATTGAGAAAGGAGTTAGACAATGAGACGCCCATATCTCGTGAATTATTCACCACATGCCTAGAAGACGTTTTTAAGAATCTAGATTGGGAAAATGTAGGAAATGCTATTAGTGGGGGATACCTTAACAACTTAAGATTTGTAGATAACATAGTTGTGTTTAGTGAATAATAGGAGGAATTACAAAAGATGCTAGAAGATTTGAATAGAGAAAGCAGTAATGTATTCAATGAAGATGAAGAGACAACAAACAGGAGTTATGGGTGAACTTTTAGAGATTGTTTACGAATGTATGTATTTAGGATAAACAATTAGTGTTTCCCCAGGACAAAAGACCGAAGTTAAACATGACCAAACTTGATAGAAGATTATTTAGGAAATATAAAGAGGTTATGAAAATTAAAATGCCACACTCTCTAAAAAGAAAAGTATTTAATGAGATGGACCTACCTATTTTAAGCTATGGATCAGAAACTTGGAGCCTTACTAAAGTAATAGTGCATAAGCTAGTTACAACTCAGAGAGCTATGGAAAGAATAATGATGGGAATAACACTAGTAGACAGAAAATGAGGAACATAGATACGCAAGCAAACTAAAGTAGACAATTTTTTAACATGTAAGAAAAAGAAATTGACTTGGATAGGAAATAAAGTGAGAAGGATAGATAGTAGATGGACATAAAGAATAACAGAATCGGTCCTTAGAGATTGTAAAAGAATCACGGGAAGGAAGAAAAGATGATGGATTGACGAACCAAGAAAGTTTGTTGCTGCAAACTGGTATATAAAGACCATGAAAAGAGGCAAGCGGAAGGACATGTCTTGGGCCTTTGGTCTGCAGTGGTCTAGTAACAACTGATGATATATATATATATATATATATATATATATATATATATATATATATATATATATATATACATATATATAAATATGTATATATATATATATATATATATATATATATACATATATATAAATATGTATATATATATATATATATATATATATATATATATATATATATATATGTATATATATATATATATATATATATATATATATATATATATATATATATATATATATATACATACATATATATATATATATATATATATATATAAATATATATATATATATATATATATATATATATATATATATATATATATATATATATATATATATATATGGTCGGTTGTCTGGACAGTCGCAATGTTTCTGGAACAGCTAGAATCCAATTCCTGATTTTGACCAATCGGTGGCGAGGCAGGTAGGTTTTGTCTTGTCAAAGATTCGCACGCCTTCTTCAATTTCGTTGATAATGGCAGTTTTAGACTCCTCGAAGAGTGCATTAATATTGTCATTCCAGGTGAATGGTGTTCCTGGTTTCAATAACTGTCTGAGTGGTAGCATTTTGTCGGTCATGCTGAAAGCATACGATACTTGGTTTACTAAACCAAACCAAGATCTGCCATCGATGATATTTCTTGAGGTTGGAAAGTCCATAATTGCACTAAGATATCTTGCACATGGGCGAACTGTGTCTGGGGTTATTTCGAATCCAGCGAATTCAGCTGTGTCTTCTGCAAAACGAAATTTGTCAGGGTTGAGTGTTATGCCGTGTCTTCCACATATGTCGAGCCATTGTACAGCTTGGAAAAAACTCTCCTCTATTGAGTCAGACCAAAGAAGAACATCGTCGACACATTTAGTTTTGTTGGGTATCTCGGCAACTATTTCATCATACCGTCGAGTATATCCGTCGCCAGAAGCAATATACCCTTGAGGGGCTGTTTTATAACGATAGCGTCCCCATGGAGTGATAAACATAGTTAAGTGACGGTCAGATTCCTGAATCGGTACACTGTGGTATCCGTTCCAGGCATCAAAGACGGTTTTCTTTTTTCCTTGTGGTACTGACCTTGCTTGGTGAAATGGAGAAGGCGTATGATGCGTTTCTCTCTTAGCGTGCACATTGAGAGGCTGAAAATCAACTGTTCGTCGAGGTGTGCCATTTTTCTTAGCACATACAACCATCCGATGGCACCAAGTTACTGGTTCTCCGATTGGGACAGGTTCAAGGACACCAAGGCGGACGTCCTGGTCAAGTCCAGCTTTAACTTCCTCTTGCTAGTGTAACGGCACTGGCACTGGTGTGTGACGAGCAACAGGATCAGCATTTGGATCGATCATCAACTTCATTGGGGGTCCGTCCATTAGTGGTAACGGTTGGTGGTCACATACGTTGAATGTACTTGATTCGTAGTACTCCAAGAGGTAGTCCTTTAGTTTAGACCGGTTGGACTCGGTTGCACTGAACGGTAATTCTGTAGGCGGCGGAGGTGGTAGTTGACGTTTTGAGCAGTCACATTGATTGGCTAGTGCACTAACGCTTCCTACTTCATTGTTGGTGGCATCCGGAGTTTCCGATTGTGTATCATAGATTTCACCAATAGTCGGAAAACTATCCGATATCATGCCAAGGGCGATGCAGGCTTCCCTACTGATGAAGAGCTTATCCGAGTTGTCGGTGACATATGTCATTTGTCTAGTCTCAACAAGGTTCCCCTGCTCATCTGTTCCTGAGATACAAAGGATTGTGGCACCGAGGATTTCAATGCCTCTGTTATTTGCAGCGTGCATTTTCATAGTTACAGGAATGAGGTCACTTTGCTTGAGGCCAAGTTTGTGGATGACCTTGATACCTGCGA
Organism: Palaemon carinicauda; assembly: GCF_036898095.1. NCBI lineage: Eukaryota > Metazoa > Arthropoda > Malacostraca > Decapoda > Palaemonidae > Palaemon > Palaemon carinicauda. The sequence continues at coordinate 42,540,817 of NC_090759.1, forward strand.
GACAGCTTTAGCATCCAGTGTCTGCCATTGCAGATATACGAACAGCATGTGTACCAGCTTGAAGGTGGAAACCAAAGGCTTCGTAATCCTCAGGTGATGTTCTGATTGTCAGATTTATGAAAGGTTGAGATTTGGAAGGTCTCTTTATCCAAGTATCAGATAAGTTGTCATACAGATGGTGGTCCAAAGCCAATGTCTTGTCAGTGTGTCGTTTAGAGATTGATGATACGCTGCACAAGGTGTTGAACACCGCATTCTCGTAGTCATTGGCATTGTGAGCACTGGGTTTCACTTTTGGTTTGCCCTTACTATGGCAAACACTCTCGAAGTGATTTTCTCGGTTGCAGTGTTCGCATCTATGACCGTAAGCAAGACATTCTGTTTTTCTTGCACGTGCAGGAGTGTTTTTACCATGTCCTTTCTTGCCACAGTATGAGCAGACTTCGTTTTTATCTTTGACAGCGGTTTGTTTTGCCTTTCTGTATGAACTACTGGCTGCTGCTTGGACCTCATGAGAGTCTAATAGTCGGGAGGCAGATCGTTTACCAGATTCTTTAGCTTCGACAAACTGTGCAACTTCTTCTAATGACATGTCCTGATTCTTATCACCAAGTAGATCTAATTGTATTTCAGGGTCACATATGCCGCGTACTAATACGTCTCTCACTATTGTGTCAGTATAATTTACATCAACGATGCATCCTGGACATTTTATCAGGAATTTGCAAACACTAGCTTGTGCTATAAGTCGTGCACAGAAACGTCGTACAGGCTCATCACGGTCTTGACGCATGTTGTGTAGAGTCACTCGAGCTACCATGGTGTTTTCCTCTCGAACT